>NC_135627.1:63003565-63309075 GCF_053574225.1 Canis aureus | reverse complement strand
CCCTAACCCTAACCCTAACCCTAACCCTAACCCTAACCCTAACCCTAACCCTAACCCTAACCCTAACCCAAACCCTAACCCTAACCCTAACCCCTAACCCTAACCCTAACCCTAACCCTAACCCTAACCCTAACCCTAACCCTAACCCTAACCCTAACCCTAACCCTAACCCTAACCTCCTCCCTAACCCTAACCCTAACCCTAACCCTAACCTAACCCTAACCCTAACCCTAACCCTAACCCTAACCCTAACCCTAACCCTAACCCTAACCCTAACCCTAACCCTAACCCTAACCCTAACCCTAACCCTAACCCTAACCCTAACCCTAACCCTAACCCTAACCCTAACCCTAACCCTAACCCTAACCCTAACCCTAACCCTAACCCTAACCCTAACCCTAACCCCTAACCCTAACCCTAACCCTAACCCTAACCCTAACCCTAACCCTAACCCTAACCCTAACCCTAACCCTAACCCTAACCCTAACCCTAACCCTAACCCTAACCCTAACCCTAACCCTAACCCTAACCCTAACCTAACCCTAACCCCTAACCCTAACCCTAACCCTAACCCTAACCCTAACCCTAACCCTAACCCTAACCCTAACCCTAACCCTAACCCTAACCCTAACCCTAACCCTAACCTAACCCTAACCCTAACCCTAACCCTAACCTAACCCTAACCCTAACCCTAACCCTAACACCTAACCCTAACCCTAACCCTAACCCTAACCCTAACCCTAACCCTAACCCTAACCCTAACCCTAACCCTAACCCTAACCCTAACCCTAACCCTAACCCTAACCTAACCCTAACCCTAACCCTAACCCTACTACAACCCTAACCCTAACCCTAACCCTAACCCTAACTCCTACCCTAACCCTAACCCTAACCCTAACCCTAACCCTAACCCTAACCCTAACCCTAACCCTAACCCTAACCCTAACCCTACCTAAAACCCTAACCCTAACCCTAACCCTAACCCTAACCCTAACCTAACCCTAACCCTAACCCTAACCCTAACCCTAACCCTAACCCTAACCCTAACCCTAACCCTAACCCTAACCCTAACCCTAACCCTAACCCTAACCCTAACCCTAACCCTAACCCTAACCCTAACCCTAACCCTAACCCTAACCCTAACCCTAACCCTAACCCTAACCCTAACCCTAACCCTAACCCTAACCCTAACCCTAACCCTAACCCTAACCCTAACCCTAACCCTAACCCTAACCCTAACCCTAACCCTAACCCTAACCCTAACCCTAACCCTAACCCTAACCTACCCTAACCCTAACCCTAACCCTAACCCTAACCTAACCCTAACCCTAACCCTAACCCTAACCCTAACCCTAACCCTAACCCTAACCCTAACCCTAACCCTAACCCTAACCCTAACCCTAACCCTAACCCTAACCCTAACCCTAACCCTAACCCTAACCCTAACCCTAACCCTAACCCTAACCCTAACCCTAACCCTAACCCTAACCCTAACCCTAACCCTAACCCTAACCCTAACCCTAACTAATCCCCTACCCAACCCTAACCCTAACCCTAACCCTAACCCTAACCCTAACCCTAACCCTAACCCTAACCCTAACCCTAACCCTAACCCTAACCCTAACCCTAACCCTAACCCTAACCCTAACCCTAACCCTAACCCTAACCCTAACCCTAACCCTAACCCTAACCCTAACCCTAACCTAACCCTAACCCTAACCCTAACCCTAACCCTAACCCTAACCCGTACCCTAACCCGTACCCTAACCCGTACCCTAACCCGTACCCTAACCCTAACCCGTACCCTAACCCTAACCCGTACCCTAACCCGTACCCTAACCCTAACCCGTACCCTAACCCTAACCCGTACCCTAACCCTAACCCGTACCCTAACCCTAACCCGTACCCTAACCCGTACCCTAACCCGTACCCTAACCCGTACCCTAACCCTAACCCTAACCCGTACCCTAACCCTAACCCGTACCCTAACCCTAACCCTAACCCTAACCCTAACCCGTACCCTAACCCTAACCCTAACCCGTACCCTAACCCTAACCCTAACCCTAACCCTAACCCGTTCCCTAACCCTAACCCGTACCCTAACCCTAACCCTAACCCGTACCCTAACCCTAACCCTAACCCGTTCCCTAACCCTAACCCGTACCCTAACCCTAACCCTAACCCGTACCCTAACCCTAACCCTAACCCTAACTCCTAACCCTAACCCGTTCCCTAACCCTAACCCGTTCCCTATCCCTAACCCGTTCCCTAACCCTAACCCTCACCCTAACACCAACCCGTAACCTAAACCTAGCTCAAACCCTTGGCCCAAACCCTAACCCATAACCCTAACCCTGCCTTCACCCCTTACCCTAAACTCTAACCCCATCCCCCACTCTATCTCTAACCGTATTCCCTCCCATTCCCTAACCCTAAACCCTATAACCTATCTGTAACATTACCCTAAAACAGACCCTAACTCAATTTCCTAATCCCTAATACCTTACTTTAACTCCTACCTCTTGATCCTTACCCCATCCATCACCCTCACCAGTAACTCGTAAGCATAACCATGATCACTAATCCATATCATCTAACCTAACCTTAACCACCTATTGCTCACCCTAAACCCTAACCCTATCTCAATTCTCCCCATTCACTTACCTTGTCGTTCTGAGTAGCCCTGCTGACGTGGATGTGACTCTGAACAGCGCCTCCAGGGTCCTTCAGCGGGTCCTGAGGAAGCTGGACTCCTGTCATGGTGGACGTGGCCCCATGTCTTCCTGAGTCATAGACAGCGGGTCCTGAGGACGAGAGGTGTCCTGACACTGTGGATTATGCCACACATCCTCCAGAAGCCTCCCCACAGGTTCTGAGGAGGCCAGGCTCCTGTCACCATGGACACAGCCCCACATGGGACTGAAGCCTACCCGCGGGTCCTGAGAAGGCCGGGACTCCTGTCAGCGTAGACGAGGCCCCACATCATCCCGAAGACTCACCGCAGGTCCTGAGGAGGCTGGGGGTCCTGTCAGCGTGGACGCGACCCCACGTCATCCCGCAAACTCCCCGCGGGTCCTGAGGAGGCTGGGGCTCCTGTCCCCGCGGACACAGCCCCACGTCATCCCGAAAACTCACCGTGGGTCCTAAGGAGGCCGGGGCTCCTGTCAGCGAGGACGCAGCCCCACATCTTCCTGAAGTCTCACCGCGGGTCCTGAGGAGACCAGGCTCCTGTCAGCGAGGACGGGGCTCCACATCCTCTGGAAGCCTCACCGGGAGTCCTGAGGAGGCCAGGGCTCCTGTCACTGTGGAGGCAGCCCCACATGGTCCTGAAGCCTACCCGCGGGTACTGAGGAGGCTGGGGCTCCTGTCAGCGTGGACGCGGCCCCACGTCCTCCTCAGGCCTCCAGAGTGCAGAGGGGCTCCTGTTACTGCTGGCGGACGAGGCCTACTGTGCACGTGTGCCCTTGACCCGGGCCTGGGTTCGGGCGCCCCCTGCGGGACGCTCAGGAGCTGAAGGAGGCCTTGCAGGAGGCGGCGTCCCTGCGCCCAGGGCCGGACCTGCCTCCTTCCAGGCTCCAGCTGAGACCTAGGAGCTTTGGAAACGTCGCGCTGAAATGGAGCACAACACCCGGCTTCCCCAGAAATGCTTAAGGACAATGAATTGGAACCCACAGAATGCGAAATGAAATGTGGACCAAACTTTTACCACGTCTGCCAAGACTCAACCCTCTTCCACTGTGGGCGGGACCGCGGGCTAGTGCAGCCGCCCTGGAAACAGTCAGGAGGCTCCTCAGGAAGTTACCGATAGACCTGCCCTGCGACCGGCAGGTGCACGGCCTGGAGCTCACTCCGAAGATACAGATGCAATGAAACGCCGGGACACCTGTGCCCCAATGTCTACAGCGGCCGGGTCCACAGTAGCCACACTGTGGGAGGAGCCTCGGTGCCTTCAGACAGATGATGGATAAAGAGGATGGGAGATAGATGATGGTCATAGAGAGAGGAATGGTACTCAGCTATCAAAGAGAAGGAAATCTTGCCGTTTGCAATGACGCGGATAGAACTAGAGGGATCGTGTTAAGTGAAATAAGTCAGTCGGGAAAGAGAATGACCGTGTGGTGTCATTCATAGGTGGAATTAAAGAAGCAAAGCAGATGAACTACTGTGAAGGGAAGGAAAAACAAATAAGATGAAAACAGATGCAGGAAATACAGACTCTTAATCATAGGAAACAAACTGAAGGTCGCTGGAGGGGAGGGAGGGAAGGGGTTAACGGGGGACGGGCACGAAGGAGGGCAGGTGATGTCACGAGCACTGCTGTTCTCTCCAACTGGTGAATCCCTGAATTCTATCTCTGAAAGTAGAATTATACTTTCGTTATAATGAAAACACTATACGTTAATTAATTGGGTTTAAATTAAATTAAGTTAAAAAATATCAGTTGTATCAGAGCACATTTCCTTCTGGACTCTCTGTTCTGCTCCTTCAGCTTATGCTGGAACTACCCCCTGTGGGTCTAAGTAGGTGCCATGCCTCGTTCATGGCCCAACCCAGGGATAGAACTCAGGACCCCGAGATCAGGACTGGAGGGGAGGTCAGGAGTCGGATGCTTAACCGACAGAGCCAGCCAGGGGTCCGAGAACCACACTGCTTTATCCTGTGTCTCTGTGACATCGTTTGAAATAGGAAAGTGCTGCGTCCCGCTCTGTCCTGCTTTTCCAATACTGATTTGCTGTCCGGGGTCATTTGTGGGGGCTGACGGATGTTAGGTTTTTTTTTTTTTCCTATTTCTAGGATCTACCACCATGATTTTGATAGGAATGACATTGAAACCGAGGGTGGCTTCAGGAACTGCGGACACTTTCACAAGATGAGGCTTCCACCCCACGAGCCCAGGACGACCTCCCAGAGCCTGGTATGGCTCAGTGCACAAGTCTTGTGCTCCTTTGGTTCAGGCTCATTATTTATTCTCTGTGATGCTCCTGAGAAGGGAGTCACGTCCTTCATTTCCTTCCTGAGTGCTCATTATTGGGACACAGCAAGGCTACTGAGATCTGTAGGTTCAGTTGGTGTCCCGTGAATTTACTGAATTCAATCATTAGTTCTAACAGGTTTTGGTGTGGGCTCTCGGGTTTCCTGTTTCTAGTACCACGTCTTCAGCAAATAGGGACAGTGTGACGTCCCCCTTCCAGGTGTGAAACCTTTGCTGTTTCCTGTCTGTTGACTACATTAAGACTTCCAGTGCTGAGAGGGGACCTCCTTGGCTTGTTCCTGCTCTTAGGGGAGACGATTTCAGGTTTTCACCCTTGAAGATGATGTCAGCTTCCTAGCGGCCTTTATTCTCTTGATAGACATTTCCTCAAAACCCACTATGCTTTTGATGCTGTATTTTGTCAAATGTTTTTTCTGCAACTCTTGAGGATCGTATGCTTTTTGTCCTTTCTCTCGTTTTTCTTTTTTTTAAGATTTTATTTATATATCCTTGAGAGACACAGAGACACAGAGAGAGAAAGACAGAGACACTGGCAGAGGGAGAAGGCGGGTCCATGTAGGGAACCCGACGTGGGACTCGATCCCGGGACTCCAGGATCACGCCCTGGGCTGAAGGCAGGCGCTAAACCGCTGAACCACCGGGGGCTGCCCCATGTCCTTTCTCTGGTTAATGTGATGGATCCTGCTGACTGATGGACAGAGGGGCCGTGGGTAGGACACGGGCGACGTAGATGAACAATAGTAACAGCTATAAGCGTCTGGTTCGTAAATAAAATAAGTCACAGAAATTTAGAAAATACAGCCTAGGGAATAGAGTCAGTACTGTTGTGGCAACCCCGACAGGGATGACACCCCCCCCCCCCGCCCCACTCTGTGGTGAGGGGAGGACGGTCAGGGCCTGCTGGGTCCTCCTGACCGGTGAGCAGGCTTGCTCTTCACGCACTGGAATGCGGGCAGAGTCCCTCGTGCTCCCCCCAGACCCCCCTCGGGCTATTCACGCATCGTTGCCCTCAGGGTGGGGAGTTTGGTCGTACTCTTGCTGGCATCAGGTTTTAATTTTGATGAAGTCTAGTCCGTTGCTTTCTCCCCTCGGTGGTTGTGCTTGTGGAATCTAAGAGAAATCTTCGATATCCCCCGGGCTGGGAGACATCACCCCGAGCATCAGATCGGCAGTTCGCCAGAGCCTCCTGGGTCCCCCGCCCATGTGCTCCTGATACCGGGGTGGGAGCGCTCTGTGATCCCAGCGTGACGGCGTGTCCTGGGACAGTGGCTGGGAAGGTGGACTGTAGGTGGACGAGCGACAGGCAGTGAGGGCCCGTGTGTGATGTTCCAGCCAAGCCTGTGCCCCTCAGGGCTATGGGGTTGTCTCCAGCTCTGGTCAGATGGAGGGAGACCTGCCCACGGGGAGCACCCGGATGCATGTGTCCTCGGAAGGTTTTCATGTGCCGTCATTCTTGGATGTGTTTGGATTGCAGCACCATGCAGGAGGACTCGGAGAACCTACTGGCCTTGCGAAGGGCCGATATCGTGGCCCGGTACCATCAGGTGAGGCCCAGAAGGGACCATAGACAATACACACCCACGACAAGGGAGACCGTACCTGCAAGGCAGGGGAGGCCCAGGAGAGGATCAGAGCCAAGGATGAGTCAGGTCAGCCCAGACAAGGACCATAGTCACCAGGAACAAGTGAGACCCTGGGGATGGTACTGGTGTCAGTAGTAACTAAGGGTCCATCCTGGATGTTAGTCATTGGTAGCTGAGGAGCCCAGTCACCAGGTACGGTGAGGCCCAGGTGGAGACCACAGTCACCAGGTCCAGGTGAGGCAAAGGTGGAGACCACAGTCACCGGGTCCCGGTGAAGCCAAGGTGGGAACCGCCTTGATAGAAATGCGAACTCTTCTCACTGTAGCGTTCCAGCTGTTCTCTCTTTAAATCTCAGGCCGAATTCATAGGTTTTCAGGATGATTTGAGAGTTAGCTAGGTAGTTTGGTAGGGACAGGTGACTTGGGGACCCTACTCTTCGGCTGTCTTGCCCTTCTGACAGGAATATTTTTAGCAGTGAACAGTAAAGTCTGTTTATTAAAAGTTGTTATTGATTTGTGCAAACAAATTTCTGTAGGCTTAAAGCAACTGTAAATCGCACATATCCACACTGGCTAGAAAATTTTTTTAACCTGAGTTTCTAGATCATTTTCATTATGTGAATGATTTCTTTCCAAAACTAATTACCAAAGGAAGTAGGGCAATGTGACAAGAGAAATAGCCAAACAACATGAGAAAAAAGAAACAAACAAAAAAAACCTAAGCATTTTTCTTGGGATGAGAGAAATCCTGATCGTGTAAGGTTTTTTTCACCCTGCCTTGAGAAAAACCAATTCCCTGACTCAGATGCTTCAGGAGACAACTGGGTTTCTGATCCAGGCTGGATTCTGACGGCCTCTGGCACTTGGTTCCCACAGCTGTGGATGTGACCTCAGACCAGCTCGGTGGTTTCCAGGCTGCACTTGGAGGAATTGGAAGGGCTCTGAACATGCACCTTAGGGGCAGTCTGGGATCCATACCCTACAGCTTTTAATTGATAGCTAAAACCAACTCACATAAAACTTTGCTAGAAAGAAGTCGAATTGTGTGTTTTAAGAATTGAAAATGGGCAGCCTGGGTGGCTCAGCCGTTTAGCACTGCCTTCTGCCCAGGGCGTGATCCTGGAGACCCAGAATGGAGTCCCACTTCGGGCTCCCTGCATGGAGCCTGCCTCTCCCTCTGCCTGTGTCTCTGCCTCTCTCTCTCTCTCTTTCTCTCTCTCTCTCATGAATAAATAGATAAAATATATTTTTAACAAGTATATTGTAGGGCAGCCCCGGTGGCTCAGCGATTTAGCGCCACCTTCAGCCCAGTGTGGGATGCTGGAGATGCAGCATGGAGTCCCACGTCAGGCTCCCTGCATGGAACCTGCTTCTCCCTCTATCTGTGTCTCTGCCTCTCTCTCCCTCTCTCTCTCTCAAATAATAAATAAATAAATAAATAAATAAATAAATAAATAAATAAATAAATAAAATGAAAAAGTATATGGCAGCTATATTGGTAGCTATATTAATCAAGTGTGTTGTTTTTGGGGGGAGGAGCAAGATGGCGGAAGAGTAGGGTCTCCAAATCACCTGTCTCCACCAAACTACCTAGAAAACCTTCAAATTATCCTGAAAATCTATGAATTCGGCCTGAGATTTAAAGAGAGACCAGCTGGAATGCTATAGTGAGAAGAGTTCGCGCATCTATCAAGGTAGGAAGACGGGGAAAAAGAAATAAAGGAACAAAGGCCTCCAAGGGGGAGGGGCCCCGCGAGGAGCTGGGTGAGGCCAGGGCGAGTGTCCCCAGGACAGGAGAGCCCCGTCCCGGAGACGCAGGAGCTGCACCGACCTTCCCGGGGGAAAGGGGCTCGCGGGGAGTTGGAGCAAGACCCAGGAGGGCGAGGATGCCCTCGGGCTCCCTGGGACAGTAACAGAGCAACTACGCGCCCAGGAGAGTGCGCCGAGCTCCCTAAGGGCTGCAGCGCGCGGCGGGACCCAGAGCAGCTCGGAGGGGCTCGGGCGGCAGCTCCGCGGAGGGGGTTGCGCAGCCCGGGAGCGCGAATCCAACAGCGCAGGCTCCGGAGCACAGGGCGCCGAGACACAGCCCAGGATCCCGCCTCCCCCGGGACAGGCAGAGGCCGGGAGGGCCCAGGACAGCAAGGACGCTCCTGCCCCAGCTGAGCAGAGCAGCGGCCCCGCCCCAGAGCCTCCAGGCCCTGCAGACGGAGTTCCTGCCGGAGCTGAATCCAGGTTTCCAGAGCTGCCCCGTCACTGGGGCTGTTCCTCCTGAGGCCTCACGGGGTCAACAACCCCCACTGAGCCCTGCACCAGGCAGGGGCAGAGCAGCTCCCCCAACTGCTAACACCTGAAAATCAGCACAACAGGCCCCTCACCCAGAAGATCATCTAGACTGACAACTTCCAGGAGAAGCCAAGGGACTTAAAGAACACAGAATCAGAAGATACTCCCCTGTGGTTCTTTTTTTTTTTGGTTGTTTTTCTTTTGTTTTGCTTTTTGATTTGTTTCCTTCCCCCACCCCCCTTTTTTTCTCCTTTTTCTTTCTCTTTTTCTTCTTTTTTTTTTTTTTTCGTTTTTTTTTTCTCTTTTTCTTCCCTTTTTTTTTTTTCTCTTTCTCTTTTCTTTCCTTCTTTCTCTCCTCTCTTTTTCTCTTTTTCCCAATACAATTTGCTTTGGGCCACTCTGCACTGAGCAAAATGACTAGAAGGAAAACCTCACCTCAAAAGAAAGAATCAGAAACAGTCCTCTCTCCCACAGAGTTACAAAATCTGGATTACAATTCAATGTCAGAAAGCCAATTCAGAAGCACTATTATACAGCTACTGGTGGCTCTAGAAAAAAGTATAAAGGACTCAAGAGACTTCATGACTGCAGAATTTAGAGCTAATCAGGCAGAAATTAAAAATCAATTGAATGAGATGCAATCCAAACTAGAAGTCCTAACGACGAGGGTTAACGAGGTGGAAGAACGAGTGAGTGACATAGAAGACAAGTTGATAGCAAAGAGGGAAACTGAGGAAAAAAGAGACAAACAATTAAAAGACCATGAAGATAGATTAAGGGAAATAAACGACAGCCTGAGGAAGAAAAACCTACGTTTAATTGGGGTTCCCGAGGACGCCGAAAGGGACAGAGGGCCAGAATATGTATTTGAACAAATTCTAGCTGAAAACTTTCCTAATCTGGGAAGGGAAACAGGCATTCAGATCCAGGAAATAGAGAGATCCCCCCCTAAAATCAATAAAAACCGTTCAACACCTCGACATTTAATTGTGAAGCTTGCAAATTCCAAAGATAAGGAGAAGATCCTTAAAGCAGCAAGAGACAAGAAATCCCTGACTTTTATGGGGAGGAGTATTAGGGTAACAGCAGACCTCTCCACAGAGACCTGGCAGGCCAGAAAGGGCTGGCAGGATATATTCAGGGTCCTAAATGAGAAGAACATGCAACCAAGAATACTTTATCCAGCAAGGCTCTCATTCAAAATGGAACGAGAGATAAAGAGCTTCCAAGACAGGCAGCAACTAAAAGAATATGTGACCTCCAAACCAGCTCTGCAAGAAATTTTAAGGGGGACTCTTAAAATTCCCCTTTAAGAAGGGAGAAGAAATGTGTGGGAAATATCAGAAAGGGAGACAGAACGTAAAGACTGCTAACTCTGGGAAACGAACTAGGGGTGGTAGAAGGGGAGGAGGGCGGGGGGTGGGAGTGAATGGGTGACGGGCACTGGGTGTTATTCTGTATGTTAGTAAATTGAACACCAATAAAAAAATAAATTAAAAAAAAAATAAAAATAAAAATAAAGGCAAAAAAAATAAATAAATAAAATAAAATAAAATTCCCCTTTAAGAAGAAGTTCAGTGGAACAGTCCACAAAAACAAAGACTGAATAGATATCATGATGACACTAAACTCATATCTCTCAATAGTAACTATGAATGTGAACGGGCTTAATGACCCCATCAAAAGGCGCAGGGTTTCAGACTGGATAAAAAAGCAGGACCCATCTATTTGCTGTCTACAAGAGACTCATTTTAGACAGAAGGACACCTACAGCCTGAAAATAAAAGGTTGGAGAACCATTTACCATTCGAATGGTCCTCAAAAGAAAGCAGGGGTAGCCATCCTTATATCAGATAAACTAAAATTTACCCCAAAGACTGTAGTGAGAGATGAAGAGGGACACTATATCATACTTAAAGGATCTATTCAACAAGAGGACTTAACAATCCTCAATATATATGCTCCGAATGTGGGAGCTGCCAAATATATACATCAATTATTAACCAAAGTGAAGAAATACTTAGATAATAATACACTTATACTTGGTGACTTCAATCTAGCTCTTTCTATACTCGATAGGTCTTCTAAGCAAAACATCTCCAAAGAAACGAGAGCTTTAAATGATACACTGGACCAGATGGATTTCACAGATATCTACAGAACGTTACATCCAAACTCAACTGAATACACATTCTTCTCAAGCGCACATGGAACTTTCTCCAGAATAGACCACATATTGGGTCACAAATCGGGTCTGAACCGATACCAAAAGATTGGGATTGTCCCCTGCATATTCTCAGACCATAATGCCGTGAAATTAGAACTAAATCACAACAAGAAGTTTGGAAGGACCTCAAACACGTGGAGGTTAAGGACCATCCTGCTAAAAGATAAAAGGGTCAACCAGGAAATTAAGGAAGAATTAAAAAGATTCATGGAAACTAAGGAGAATGAAGATACAACCGTTCAAAATCTTTGGGATGCAGCAAAAGCAGTCCTAAGGGGGAAATACATCGCAATACAAGCATCCATTCAAAAACTGGAAAGAACTCAAATACAAAAGTTAACCTTACACATAAAGGAGCTAGAGAAAAAACAGCAAATAGATCCTACACCCAAGAGAAGGAGGGAGTTAATAAGGATTCGAGCAGAACTCAACGAAATCGAGACCAGAAGAACTGTGGAACAGATCAACAGAACCAGGAGTTGGTTCTTTGAAAGAATTAATAAGATAGATAAACCATTAGCCAGCCTTATTAAAAAGAAGAGAGAGAAGACTCAAATTAATAAAATCATGAATGAGAAAGGAGAGATCACTACCAACACCAAGGAAATACAAACGATTTTAAAAACATATTATGAACAGCTATACGCCAATAAATTAGGCAATCTAGAAGAAATGGACGCATTCCTGGAAAGCCACAAACTACCAAAACTGGAACAGGAAGAAATAGAAAACCTGAACAGGCCAATAACCAGGGAGGAAATTGAAGCAGTCATCAAAAACCTCCCAAGACACAAGAGTCCAGGGCCAGATGGCTTCCCAGGGGAATTCTATCAAACGTTTAAAGAAGAAACCATACCTATTCTCCTAAAGCTGTTTGGAAAGATAGAAAGAGATGGAGTACTTCCAAATTCGTTCTATGAAGCCAGCATCACCTTAATTCCAAAGCCAGACAAAGACCCCGCCAAAAAGGAGAATTACAGACCAATATCCCTTATGAACATGGATGCAAAAATTCTCAACAAGATACTAGCCAATAGGATCCAACAGTACATTAAGAAAATTATTCACCATGACCAAGTAGGATTTATCCCTGGGACACAAGGCTGGTTCAACACCCGTAAAACAATCAATGTGATTCATCATATCAGCAAGAGAAAAACCAAGAACCATAGGATCCTCTCATTGGATGCAGAGAAAGCATTTGACAAAATACAGCATCCATTCCTGATCAAAACTCTTCAGAGTGTAGGGATAGAGGGAACATTCCTCGACATCTTAAAAGCCATCTATGAAAAGCCCACAGCAAATATCATTCTCAATGGGGAAGCACTGGGAGCCTTTCCCCTAAGATCAGGAACAAGACAGGGATGTCCACTCTCACCACTGCTGTTCAACATAGTACTGGAAGTCCTAGCCTCAGCAATCAGACAACAAAAAGACATTAAAGGCATTCAAATTGGCAAAGAAGAAGTCAAACTCTCCCTCTTCGCCGATGACATGATACTCTACATAGAAAACCCAAAAGTCTCCACCCCAAGATTGCTAGAACTCATACAGCAATTCGGTAGTGTGGCAGGATACAAAATCAATGCCCAGAAGTCAGTGGCATTTCTATACACTAACAATGAGACTGAAGAAAGAGAAATTAAGGAGTCAATCCCATTTACAATTGCACCCAAAAGCATAAGATACCTAGGAATAAACCTCACCAAACATATAAAGGATCTATACCCTCAAAACTATAGAACACTTCTGAAAGAAATTGAGGAAGACACAAAGAGATGGAAAAATATTCCATGCTCATGGATTGGCAGAATTAATATTGTGAAAATGTCAATGTTACCCAGGGCAATATACACGTTTAATGCAATCCCTATCAAAATACCATGGACTTTCTTCAGAGAGTTAGAACAAATTATTTTAAGATTTGTGTGGAATCAGAAAAGACCCCGAATAGCCAGGGGAATTTTAAAAAAGAAAACCATAGCTGGGGGCATCACAATGCCAGATTTCAGGTTGTACTACAAAGCTGTGGTCATCAAGACAGTGTGGTACTGGCACAAAAACAGACACATAGATCAGTGGAACAGAATAGAGAATCCAGAAGTGGGCCCTGAACTTTATGGGCAACTAATATTCGATAAAGGAGGAAAGACTATCCATTGGAAGAAAGACAGTCTCTTCAATAAATGGTGCTGGGAAAATTGGACATCCACATGCAGAAGAATGAAACTAGACCACTCTCTTTCACCATACACAAAGATAAACTCAAAATGGATGAAAGATCTAAATGTGAGACAAGATTCCATCAAAATCCTAGAGAAGAACACAGGCAACACCCTTTTTGAACTCGGCCATAGTAACTTCTTGCAAGATACATCCACGAAGGCAAAAGAAACAAAAGCAAAAATGAACTATTGGGACTTCATCAAGATAAGAAGCTTTTGCACAGCAAAGGATACAGTCAACAAAACTCAAAGACAACCTACAGAATGGGAGAAGATATTTGCAAATGACTTATCAGATAAAGGGCTAGTTTCCAAGATCTATAAAGAACTTCTTAAACTCAACACCAAAGAAACAAACAATCCAATCATGAAATGGGCAAAAGACATGAACAGAAATCTCACAGTGGAAGACATAGACATGGCCAACATGCATATGAGAAAATGCTCTGCATCACTTGCCATCAGGGAAATACAAATGAAAACTACAATGAGATACCACCTCACACCAGTGAGAATGGGGAAAATTAACAAGGCAGGAAACAACAAATGTTGGAGAGGATGCGGAGAAAAGGGAACCCTCTTACACTGTTGGTGGGACTGTGAACTGGTGCAGCCACTCTGGAAAACTGTGTGGAGGTTCCTCAAACAGTTAAAAATAGACCTGCCCTACGACCCAGCAATTGCACTGTTGGGGATTTACCCCAAAGATACAAATGCAATGAAACGCCGGGACACCTGCACCCCGATGTTTCTAGCAGCAATGGCCACGATAGCCAAACTGTGGAAGGAGCCTCGGTGTCCAAAGAAAGATGAATGGATAAAGAAGATGTGGTTTATGTATACAATGGAATATTACTCAGCTATTAGAAATGACAAATACCCACCATTTGCTTCAACGTGGATGGAACTGGAGGGTATTATGCTGAGTGAAGTAAGTCAGTCGGAGAAGGACAAACATTATATGTTCTCATTCATTTGGGGAATATAAATAATAGTGAAAGGGAAAATAAGGGAAGGGAGAAGAAATGTGTGGGAAATATCAGAAAGGGAGACAGAACGTAAAGACTGCTAACTCTGGGAAACGAACTAGGGGTGGTAGAAGGGGAGGAGGGCGGGGGGTGGGAGTGAATGGGTGACGGGCACTGGGTGTTATTCTGTATGTTAGTAAATTGAACACCAATAAAAAAATAAATTAAAAAAAAAAAGTGTGTTGTTTTTCCATTTTATGGTGACTGGACCTAGCAAGTCTCTACATCAACAACCATCACTATTAGTCCTCACAACAGTGTCACGGGACAGGCAGTATTATTTCCTTTATATAGATGAAATTGATGACCTCAAGCACATGCGGTTCCTTCCCTTTCTTTTTTTCTGTTCAGAATATACAAGCTATAAGTGAGTAAATTGCAAGAAACCCACTTGCGTGATGAACACCTCTACTTTCCTCAGATGATTTTAATACTTTTCTCAATTCTGAACTCCTTATCTATCTTACTACTCTTTTTGAATAACTTAGGATATGTTTTCCCAGGACTTGTTCAGAGAACCAGTCCCTGGATTAATGTCTTTCCCTAAGTATGAATCAGTGACCTGAAACAGACCCAGCATACACAGATTCTCCTATTTATTCAACACCCATCCATTCCAAAAAGAAGTCTATTTGGCCTTCTATATGACAGGTACAGAGACAGGCTCCGTCCCCACTGGGTTTCGATCTATGTCCCAGAGTACTACCTGCAGTCTTTTGAACTTCATATCAGGAGCCTTAATGCTGATTTCTGAGGGCAAAACAAGCAAGTCCACAGTTCTCCTTCATGCTTCCCCAGCAGACCCTTGGGTTCTCTCCACAGTGTTGAACTGTTACTGAGCCATTGGTTGTGTAGGTCAGTCACAGAGCAGCATTGCCATCCAAAACAAAAAGGAGGAAAAAGGAGTTTGGAAGTAATTGGGTCTCACAAATTGTGGGGAGGGAATATTGAAACTGTGACAATGTTTCTTAGTGCACCGTTTCTCAGAGCCACATCTCTCCTGTTCTTGACTGAGGGACAGGAGAGTCTAGGTAGGGAGAAATAGGTAGGGGGCTACAGATTCAGGCTCACAAAGATCCTAAGGATGCTGAGATGTAAGGAAACCAGAAATAAAGAAACAAACGAGACCACCCTGCCCTAGGTATGGGTAGAGAGGGTCTTTTTTAGGACAGTCCTCTGTGCCCAAAAAAGGATAACCAGACTCCAAAAAGAAGTAAACCATTAAAGATGTGAAAGATGTTATCACTAGTCTTTACTCATGTGGGCAACCCAGCCTGGGCCCCTCCCACTCCTGAGAGCTTTCTCAGTATCCTTGCTTAATAAACTCCCGTCGCTTTACTCACTCTTTGTCCACCAGATTCATTCTTCGACTCCGTGAGACAAGAACCTGACTTTCTCACTTCATTCTGCCTGCTGCACTTCTCTTACCCAAGCTCCCTGGGAAATTACTTCATTGGCTTAATCCCATCTCACTCACCTCCTGCCTCATATCCTTTGGATTCTTCACCACCAAAGGCCAACGAACCAAGAGATGCATGGAGGGATAGAAGACCCAGGTGATAGGGGGAACTAAGGCCAAAAAAATATAGTTTAAAATTATATCTGCTTTTTTAAAAAAAGATTTTGTTTATTTGCTCATGAGAGACACAGAGAGAGAGAGAGAGAGAGAGGCAGAGACAGAGACAAAGGGAGAAGCAGGCTCCCTGTGGGAAGCCCAATGTGGAACCCCATCCTAGGACCCCAGGATCAACCACTGAGCCACTCAGGCATCCCTACAATTACATTTCCTAACAAACTTGCAGTCCATAAACAAATACTTGAAACCGACAGAGTGGGACATTCTTACAAGAATTCACAGCTGCCTGAATGTTAATGCTTTGCTAGAGGCCAAAAGCAACATTTGTTTGCTGATAGCCAGACCTCCAGGATCCTGTAAATCTTTCAAGTGTGAACATCCTTTTGGAAACTTCTTTGATCTCTAGAGTCCCCATCCCACACAGCAACTTAAAAGATTATAACCAAGGCTCCTCATAATCCTGGTGAAGCTTTTCAGGCCCAGGGGTCCTGTCCCCATACTTTAATAAAAACACCTTTTTGCATGGAAAATGTCTCAAGGATTCTCTCTTGACCACTGGCTCCTGGCCCACAGTACATCACAGGTACATCTCTGAGTTAATTGCATCAGCACATCAGGAAAGTACAGAAGATTTTTGCCTATCTTCTTGTATGACACATTCCGGAGGGGGACATTCCCATCTGTTCGATCTGGGTTTTTCTCTTCCTGGGATATATAGCTAGCTAGCTAGATAGATGATAGAGTGATAGATCTACTGATAGATCGCTCCCAGGAACATAAATAGATGTTTATATAAACAAACATATAAACATAAATCTATGTTTCCACTTAATATATTTATTATTAAATGTATTACTCATAATATAATAATTATCTATAAACAGAACTATATATTTATATTTAAATATGCAAAATAAACATTTCTATATCTAATCTCTATACGTCCATATATAGATCTCCCTATAGAGATAGAGACAAAATGGTTAGAAAGAGATGTGTGATGAAAGAGAGAGAAATAGATATAGACCTATAAATATGGAGAGGATCTGCTTTCAAATTCTATCCAACGACCTCTCCTCACAGGCACAGGGAAACGCACATACACATACTCAAGAACCTTCTGGTATGTGGCCATGACAGGAAATAACACCCCTTGAGTTGCCATCTCTTCTCCAACTTAAAGGTACCCGCTTTTCTCCAAAGAAGACCTACACAGAGTGAGCAAGCACATGAAAAAATGCTCCACGTGACTTTTCATCAGGGAGATAGAAATCAAAACCACAATGAGATACCACCTCACACCAGTGAAAATGGGAGAAATTAACAAGACGGGAAACGACAAATGTTGGAGAGGATGTGGAGAAAGTGGAACACTCTTGCATTGTTAGTGGGAATGTGAACTGGTGCAGCCACTCTGGAAAACAGTGTGGAGGTTCCTCAAAAAGCTGGAAATGGAGCTATACTACAACCCATCGATTGCACTACTGGGTATTTAACCCAAAGACACAGATGTAGTGAACTGACTGGACACTTGCACCCCAATGTTCACACCGGCAATGTTAATAGCCAAACTGTGGAAGGAGACTTGATGTCCTTCAACAGATGAATGGATAAAGAAGATGTGGTCTATATATACAATGTATTATTATTTAGCCATCTGCAAGGATGAATACCTACCATTTTCATGGACATGGAACTGGAGGGTATTATGCTGAATAAAATAAGCCACATGGAGAAAGAATTATCATGCGGTTTCACTCTTATGTCGAATGTAAGAAAGAGTGAAGAGGATCATAAGGGAGAGGAGGGAAACTGAGTGGAGAAAATTGAGAGAGGCAGTGTTGTCCCCAAGATTGCGAATCCGAGAAACCACGGAGGAGCCGACACTGATACAAACACACGAGGGTTTATTTACAAGCTCGAGCTTGGGTCCAAGTGTACCCGACACAACGGAGCAAGGACTTGGACCCTGAGACTAAGGGGCGTATCAGCTTTATAGGGGCCAGTGGCCCATGGGATACGCAGAAAGTTGCACAGTCATGTCGGTACACACGCAGGTGGCCGATTGAATTACATCTTACCCTATAGT
The DNA here is from genome assembly GCF_053574225.1 of Canis aureus. Classification (NCBI taxonomy): domain Eukaryota; kingdom Metazoa; phylum Chordata; class Mammalia; order Carnivora; family Canidae; genus Canis; species Canis aureus. The sequence goes on along the minus strand of NC_135627.1, from coordinate 63,291,069 downwards.
ATCCATTTGAGCTGGCCTATTACTTTGGTCAGAATTGGCGCGCAGTTTTGGTGGGCACAAAGCAGGATTACGTGGTTATGAGCCGATTTCCGATTAGGGTGTGCCCAGCGGCTTGACTAGGGTGGGGCAGCGCCTTAAGCAATAAGCAGGTTAAGGTTATGTGGGGGTCATACAGGAGGTGGCAGGTGTAACACAAAATGGCATCAGTCCTGCTCTGCTTGTCCAGGGGTAGGGGATTTTTGTTAAATTTCCTGGGTCTCACAGAAGATAAACTATGAGAGACTCCTAACTTGGGGAAACAAAGGATTGCGGAAGGGGAGGTGGGTGGGAGGATAGTTTAACTGGGGGACGGGCATTAAGGAGGGCATGTGATGTGATGAACGCTGGGTATTATACTACATGTTGACAAATTGAATTTAAATAAAAATTTTTTTAAATTTAAATTTAAATTAAAAAAAGGTACTGGACGGCTCAGCCATCCTCAGCAATTCATTTATGAAATGGCCCTCAGTAGATCATAAAAAAGTTACAAATGTGAATGGAAAATGACTGAAACTCTTTCCCACTTCAAATAAATAAGTATTCTGAAAAGCAAATCAAAGTTCCAGAATGGAAAAATGCAAAAAACGAGGGAGAGGGAGAAAGAGAAATGAATTCACTTTCTGTGATATTTATTAGTGACGGTCCAATAATGACAAATCCATGATTGTCATTAAAAACAAAGAGTTAATGAACGGTATGGAAACCGATCCCCTCAACTAACAGATAAGGAAACTGAGAAGACAAGAGAAGTCTCCAGGTTATTCTTTTCACACTAACATTTGAGAACCACTGGCTAGGCACCAAGGAGAATTGATTTACCTTAAAATAGCAAAATTTGAAATCCTATGTCCTTTCCTATTTTCAGATCATAATAAATAAAGAAATGAAACAGCAAAGAGAGAGGGAAGGAGGCAAACAGAAACAAAGTGCAAATCAAAAATGAGATTTACATAAAGTTTGTCTTTCACAAATTTATGGACAAAAGACTCCATACTGATGGAAATATGTTAAAGAGACACAGGTGTCAACTGAAAGAGCTCCCCTGGCCAGAGCGGAGACAATATAAGCAACAAAATAAGTAGTGTTGGATTATAACCCAAAGTGTAAAATAAATATCCATGAATCTATACTAATATTAAAAATTGTAAAAGAAAGAAAGAGGGGCACCTGGGTGGCTCAGTCAGTTAAGCTTCTGCCTTAGGCTCAGATCATGATCCACGTCCCAAGGCAGTCTCCCTGTTCAGCAGGGAACCTGCTTCTCCCTCTCCCTCTGCCCCTCTCGCTCATGCTTTTTCTCTCCTCTCTCTCTCTCAAATAAATAAATAACATCTTTGAAAAACAAACACAGAAGAAAGAGAAATCTCCCATGTAGAAGAATTTCAAACAATTTGTGCAGACATTCCACCCTCAAGTGGATGAGCGTAACTTCCCACTCTTATGTGTGGAATACACATAGTAACTTCCTTCTACAAAATAGATTATGAAAAAGTTATAATAATAATAATATTATAATAATAATAAAGAATCACTTTACTATGGAGAAAGCTGACAAACACTACCTCAGCAAGATGATCAGATCGATACCAAGACTGATAAATCATGTTGATAGTATCTATACTTTATATGATATAATAAAAATGGCAGTATATCTCTGTATATAATCCGCAATCCCAGTTCAATCATGAGATAAACAACAGACATGTCCCACCTGAGGGAAATTTTACAAAATACTCTACTTCTCAAAGTGTTCCAGTTCAACAACAACAAGGAGAGGCTGAAAAATTGTCACAATCCAGAGGAGCCTAAGAAAACATGAGGACAAGTGTAATGTGATGTGAGGGATGGTAACTTAGCAAAAATTAAGGAAATCTGAATAAAGTATGGTCTTTGGTGAATGCGAATATTTTAATACTGATTCATTAGCTAATATTTGTACCGTACTAATATAAGATATTGATAATTGGAGAAATTGAGTGCAAGCCCATGAGAATTCTCTGTACTATCTTCTCAATTTCCCTATAAATCTTTGTTTTTTTTTTCTAATCAGTAAGATTTATTTTGAAAATTGACTTAAATGTATCAGGCTCCAAGTATGAAGACATTTTAAGAATAGTTTAATTAATTTTTGCCTTATTCTTAAAGAGTTCCTTCGATGGGAACAAAGTAAGAATTTTATATCAGAAGGAAAGAAAAACACTTATGAACACCTCCTCAACCTGAAAAGCAGGAAAGGATATTAAATAGCAAAAATCAGATAAAAATACTTCTTTTATAGTAGACACCATATTGCAAGTGCCTTTAAAATTAGCAATGCATAACATTTATTTCCTGGACATTTGTCTTACAAAGAGTTCACAGTGCTTCAGTGTCAGTTAAGAAATGATTCATGTGAAATTTTTATTAAACCAAATTTACTGGGAAATTACTGCCCAGATAATACTTTATTTTGATTTTATTGAGTTCCTTTCTAATCACTGAGCCTTTTAGTTAGAGCTTTCAACTATAGCAAATGCCTTAGAAGGCCAATTTTTAAGTTGCTATTATAATACCCTAATGGAATCACGTATCACTTTCCTTCGCTCAGATATGGCATACAGTAGGCACCTGATAAAATACTGAATGAGTGAATGGATAAAATTGCTTTTTATCATTTCATTCAGCAATTTCATTCTTATCTTTGTCCATTTCATGTTCTAATGTTTATCAACATCAACTCGAGATGTTGATTAGGGATTAGGGATCCATTAATTTCTTAAGTATTTGGTGCATAGCTACTATGTGCAAGGTGCTAGGAATACCAAGTTAACCAGACATAGATGCAGTCCCTAGCTCCCTCCAGGCCATGCTGGTGGGAGAGACGGATACTAACCAAAAAGTGACCGAAAGACAACTAAACAAGATTATAGTAGCCAATATAAAGGTAAATATACAGCTTACTACAAGTACATATATAAGAAGGCTTAGTCTAACTGGGGCCTCGGAGAAGATGACCAGAAGAAGCAACATTTATATTAAGACTTAGAGAAAGGAGAAGGTAAGTGGTGGAAGGAGAATATTATGAGGAAAAGGAAGGTTTCTGCCTCTGAATTGTAGGGCTCTGGGCAAGTCCCTTGAGCTTAGGCTCTGAACCTACTTCTTTCTCTGCAAAACTGTGACAGTAATAATGCCTGTGCCATAGAGCTCTAATGATAAAGAGTTGGACTTTATTTGTACAATATCTAGGACGTTAGTAAGTACTTAATAAATATTTTCTGGTGGCCATAACAGCCTGGAGCCAGGCTTCCTGAGTTCGAATCCACTTAACTAGCTAGGTCAAATGACCTTGGACAAGATGTTTTCTTCCTATCTATCCTTTAGTTGGCCCATCAAGATAACAGTATCTGCCCATAGGGTTGTTGGAGGATCCCATGAGTTCTTTTATGTGAAGCATGACACAATTCTTGGCACATAATATGTGCCATATCAATGTTAACTTGTATTAGCAATAAAGAAATCCTGCAACAGTCTAATGAGGTGTTTAGAAATTATTCTATAGCTTTTAAGGGAATTGAAATTCAAAAAGAACCTAAATGCCTGTCCGTGTTTACGTAGCTAACCAGTTCATTATCTGAAACCCAAACTCACAATTTCTGATTCTAACCTCACTCCAAGAGGCCTCCGCAAGCCCAAGGAAAAATTGCCTTCCTGGGATCTCAAGGAAGAATCTTTAACATAATAATATGACCATTGGTAATAATGTCTCTTGGTTCTTTCCAAATCCATAAAGATGCATTTCCTGATGAGTGACTGAGCTGTGAAGAGATGAGGAACCTTCAGCCCTCTGAATTACTTGTGTCAGAATATTTTAACCATAGTACTGCGGATAGTAAATTATCCTTATTAACAGGAAATATGTCTCAGATTGGAATCTGAGGAATCAGATGGGCAGAGAAAAACCGCTTTGACTTGCTCTTCATCTTTTAAAGACAAAGGAGAGCTTTTCTATGTACAAAGTCAGTTGTCAAAATAGCCTTAGGGAATAAGAGTCTGCAGCATCGAATCCGGCTTCACAGCCGGGACGCCCGCGCTCCAGGTCTTCCTGATCCCAAATCCCTGGACCTGTCCCCCAACACACGCTGCCACCAGAGGTCATTTGCAATTGCTCTCTTAGGAGCTCCGGGGAAGGGGGAAGGAGCTAGATAGGAAGACGGGACGCGTGGAGGCCGAGAAAAAAAAAATTTTTTTTGAGGCCGAGAAAATTAAGGCCATTCCACTTTTAATCCAGTGTTAGCACACGTCCAGCCATCCCACGCCCCTGTAAAGAAGAGCTGAAATTTTCATTACTTCAGTTACAGGAAAAAAAAAAAGTTTACAGCTTAATGTCTTTGAAAGCCCCACATTAGCATAAGAACTGAGCCCAGGCCTAGGGCGGGAAGCCCCTATTAGAATGAGAACAGAGCTCAATGCTCTTGAAGGCCCCATATCAAAATGTAAACAGAACTTGAGAAATTGCTCCAGCCCTTCTGGAGGTCCCGGAGACCAGCCCTTAAAACTAAGCTAAAACCCACCTCGGGGTCCAAGTCCCTGCTCCGCTGTGTCGGGTGTACTTGGACGCAAGCTCGAGCTTGAAAAAAAACCCTCGTGCGTTTCCATCGGTGTCGGCTTCTCGGTGGTTTCTCGGATTTGCAATCTTGGGCACAACAGTCTGAGATAAAAAAACAAAACCAAAAGAAGCTTGGACGTAGGCAGAGTGAACGCAAGGTTCGGAGAGAAGCGGCGGAGACCCGGGGGCTTGGGGGCTCTTCTGTGGAGGCTATCCCTCTCATTACCCACCTCCACACCATCCACCTACATCATCATCCCCCATGGGATCGTCCCCATAGCATCCCACCTACACCATCCCCGACACCCCACACATTCCCCACCCACACTATACCCACACACCATCCTCCCTACACCATCCCCCACACTCCACCACCATCATACCTCTGCCCCCACACCATCGAACCCCAGCAAGGACCTGGGGAAGCTGTCCCCTGTGGGACATGCTCAGCCTCCCCGGGGTTCTCTGGAGAGCCGGCTCCCATCAGAATCCCTGGTGTCCCAGAGACTAGGGAGGTTGCAGGGAGGAGGGAATGCCGGGAGCCCACGACTGGGTGGATGCAGGTGGGTGGAGCACGGTATGCACTGTGCCCTGCCTCCTCCCACTGCCCCTCCTGGAGGGCGGCACGCCCTGCACAGGACACCAGCCTCTAACCCAGAGGGACCTGGGCTGGCCTGGCCCCAGGCTCTGTGGGGTCTGGGGTGATTTGAGCCTCACAGTTCCACACTGCCTGCAGAGTGAGTTTCGCAGGTCTTCACCACAGACTTTTGCCATAGGCTTCTGAGACGCAAGTTAACAATGCAGACCTGGAGGGTATCTCCAGGTGCAGTAGAGTGTTAATCTTGGAACCTCCTGACTCAGAATACGGCTACCTTCTCACTGCCATAGGAATGCTGCTAGATGAGAGCTGGCTTCTAGGCCTGCTTCCCGGTGAGAGCTGAGTTCAGGACAGAACCCTCCCGCATCCTGCCTGACTCTAGACGGAGCTGCTAACATCCTCATGGTAGTGACTGAGAGAGGTTGTGAGAAAAGCATGTGGAATCGTTGTGCCTGAACTCCCGTGTATCTGAGTTGAATACAGCGATTTCCAACAGCCTTCTTCAATCAGACTGTAACTAGGTTCCAACTCGCATGTACAGTGGGTAGCAGACATCTGCCTCCCATGCATACACACTTCTGAGAGTTGAGCTTATGGCCTGTAACCTTACATCCTGCCTGCCGGTACCAATCGCTTCCAAAAGGCCTAGGCTCGCTGCTTCACGGAAGTGTTGGGAGAGGTAATTGGAATCTCCCGGCACACAAGACGAGTGCCTCCAAGCCCAATTCAGCGAATTCCCAGTAATTCCTGTGGTAGACTGGTGCTACATACTAAGTTCCATACGTGAGAAGGTAGCTGAACGCCTTGTCCTAAAGCATCTTACTTCTGAGAGTTGAGCTCACCCTCAGTCCCTCACAGTTCCACACTGCCTGCAGAGTGAGTTTCGCACCAGAGACATTTGCCAGAGGCTCCTGAGACGCAAATTAACAATACAGACCTGGAGGGTATCTCCAGGTGCAGTAGAGTGGTAATCTTAGAACCTCCTGACTCAGAATACGGCTACCTTCACACTGCCATAGGAATGCTGCTAGATGAGAGCTGGCTTCTAGGCATGCTTCCCTGTGAGAGCTGAGTTCAGGACAGAACCCTACCTCATCCTGCCTGACTCTAGACGGAGCTGCTAACATCCTCATGGTAGTGACTGAGAGAGGTTGTGAGAAAAGCATGTGGAATCGTTGTGCCTGAACTCCCGTGTATCTGAGTTGAATACAGCGATTTCCAACAGCCTTCTTCAATCAGAGTGTAACTAGGTTCCAACTCGCATGTACAGTGGGTAGCAGACATCTGCCTCCCATGCATACACACTTCTGAGAGTTGAGCTTATGGCCTGTAACCTTACATCCTGCCTGCCGGTACCATTCGCTTCCAAAAGGCTTAGGCTCGCTGCTTCACGGAAGTGTTGGGAGAGGTAATTGGAATCTCCCGGCACACAAGACGAGTGCCTCCAAGCCCAATTCAGCGAATTCCCAGTAATTCCTGTGGTAGACTGGGGCTACATACTAAGTTACATACGTGAGAAGGTAGCTGAACGTCTTTTCCTAAAGCATCTTACTTCTGAGAGTTGAGCTCACCCTCAGTCCCTCACAGTTCCACACTGCTTGCAGAGTGAGTTTCGCACGTCTTACCCAGCGACATTTGCCAGAGGCTTCTGTGACGCAAGTTAACAATGCAGACTTGGAGGGTATCTCCAGGTGCAGTAGAGTGGTAATCTTGGAACCTCCTGACTCAGAATACTGCTACCTTCACACTGCCATAAGAATGCAGCTAGTTGGGATCCCTGGGTGGCGCAGCGGTTTGGCGCCTGCCTTTGGCCCAGGGCGCGATCCTGGAGACCCGGGATCGAATCCCACGTCGGGCTCCCGGTGCATGGAGCCTGCTTCTCCCTCGGCCTGTGTCTCTGCCTCTCTCTCTCTCTCTCTCTCTCTCTCTGTGACTATCATGAATAAATAAATAAAATCTTTAAAAAAAAAAAAAAGAATGCAGCTAGTTGAGAGCTGGTTTCTAGGCATGCTCCCATGGGAGAGCTGAGGACAGGGCAGAACCCTCCCGCATCCTGCCTGACTGTAGGCGTAGCTGCTAACATCCTAATGTTAGTGGCTGAGAGAGGTTGCGGGAAAAGCATGTGTAAGCATTGGGCCTGAACTCCTGTGTATCTGAGTTGAATACAGCGATTTCCAATGGCCTTCTTCAATCAGAGTGTAGCTAGGTTCCAACTCCCATGTCAGAATTGGGAGCAGACATCTGCCTCCCATGCATACACACTTCTGAGAGTTGAGCTTATGGCCTGTACATCTCCATCCAGCCTACTAGTATCCTTCGCTTCTAAAAGGCCTAAGCTCGCTGTTTGACGGAAGTGTTGGGAGAGGTAATTGGAATCTCCCGGCACACAAGACTAGTGAGACTAGGAGACCTTTCTGTCCTTTAAGTGGGGGCAAGAATCACACGGGGTGGGTGGGCTGGTGCCGGAGTCCCCCACCTGGGAGCATGTGTGGACTCCGGGTGGGGGCGTGTGTCCAGGTTTCAGCCTGAGTGACGGTTCTGCGGACAGCAGTGCTGACCTGGACCTGTAGCTCATGGGCTCCTGCTCTGGGTACCCGCAGGGCAGCTGGACCCCGGCCTCGGGCCCTCTAGAGTCCCAGCACCTGGTGGAGCCTGCCTCATGGTGTGAGTGCGGGTGTGGCCCACCGGTTTACCCCTCCACTCCCCACACTGGTGTGTCCTGGGATCCCCAGGGCTGCCCTAGTTAAGCGACCTGTATCTGTGTGACATGCTCAGGGCCCAGTAGGCCACATCCAGCTGTGAGAGGGCTCGCTGAGCCCGGCGCCAGAATCCAGGGTTGTCGAGGGCCATGGGGGCCTGATTCCATTAGTCTTTCAGTTGGGACTGGTGTGGGCTCAAATCAACCCAGCCCCCACAGAGCCTGGGCCCAAGTCAGCCCAGGTCCCTCTGGGTTAGGGCCTGGTGTTCTGTGCAGGGTGCCCCACCCTCCAGGAGGGACAGAGGTTGGAGGCACGGCACAGTGTGTCCTCTGCACCACTCTCCTGCACAAACACTGTCCGGGGCTCCCTGCCTTCCCTCCTCCCTGCAACCCCTGGTACTCAATGGGACACCCAGGCTTCTGATGGGAGCAGGGTATCCAGAGAACCCCGGGGAGTCTGAGCATGTCCCACAGGGTGCAGCTGCACTGGGTCCTTGCTCGGGGCCGATGGTGTGGGGGTGGATGGTGTGAGGGCATGGGTATGATGGTGGTGGGGTGTGGGGGATGTTGTAGGGGGGATGGTGTTGGGGTATAGTGTGCGTAGGGATTGTGTGAGGCTGTGTGTGTGTGAGGGGGATGGTGTAGGGGTTATGCCATGGGGGATGATGATGTTAGGGGATGGTGTGGGTCTGGGGAATGGGAGGATGGTGTGGGGGGCCGGTGGACACAGGGCATCCTCTTTCTCTAAGATGCATACTGAGACGTCCACAGATAAAGGTGACCCCAGTCTGGGGTATGCTGTGACACCTGTCCCTGGGGCCCCGTGTGGTGAGTACAGGGCCCTGGCTGGACCAGGGGCATTATCTGGGGGTCATCATACAATGTATGTTTACAAATTTCAAATTGTCTCAAATTTAATGCATAGAATTTAGAAATATATAAAGTCCTGAGGGTGGGTATCACCCTGACCCGTCCGACCCTCATCAGATCTATGTGTGTCTTCCTCCAGTCACTGCCATTCACCCTGCCCCCAGGTCCCCTTACTGGCCCGACGGCCCCCACCCCAGCCCCCTGCTTTTCAGGGGGCCGTCCCTCACCCTTTTGGGGTTCAGCTAACATGCCAATCCCTGGAGGCCCCGTCCTAGTGGCCTCCTCATCCCTGAGACCCCGAGGGTGGGGGCACGGTGTTTATCCCCAACAACCTACCATGCAGCCGTGTGTTGTTGGCTGCTGTTCTTCTCCCAGGCTCTGAAGCCCCATGTTCCCTACCCAGAAGCCCCCGGTCCTCCCGGGTCCTAATCCCCCTGGCCCCTCAGCCTCACGCTACCCCATAGTAGTCCCAAAACATGACGTGACTGCTGAATATCCTGTTGACGTCCAGGTCCCCCAGCGTGATGTCCCTAGAGGAGACCAGGGCCTCCTCCTTCATTTCCTGTGGGAAAACCGGGGAGGAGGAGCTGGTGTCAGGGACACAGACCCTAACCTGTCTGTCCTGGGCAGGGAGCCCTGGGGCCACCATGGAGTGGGTACTGCCAAAACCTCCTTCCTTCCTCTGGGAGGCCAGGGATGGTGGGAGTGCCCACCGTGCCCATGGGACCTGTGTGACGGCCTGTGCCCAGCTGTTGTAGGGAGGGAGGTGACTGAGTGTCACCCTGGGTGGGAGGGGATAGCGGTTCAACCAAGGTGGGAGGGGACATGGGGGTGTTGTGCCCAAGATTGCGAATCTGAGAAACCACTAAGGAGCTGACACCAATGCAAACACACAAGGGTTGATTTCCAAACTCGAGCTTGCGTCCAAGTACACCCAACACTGCGGAGCAGGGACTTGGACCCTGAGGTGGGTTTTAGCTTAGTTTTAAGGGCTTGTCTCGGGGTCCTCCAGAAGGGCTGGAGCAATTCCTCAAGTTCTGTTTACATTTTGTTATGGGGCCTTCAAGGGTATTGAACTCTGCTCTCATTCTAATAGGAGCTTCCAGCCCTTGGCATGGGCTCAGTTTCATTCTATTGTGGGGCTTTCTAGGATATTAAGCTGTAAACTTTTGTTTGTTTTTTTTTCCTGTAACTGAAGTAATGTAAATTTCAGCTCTTCTTCACAGGGGCCTGGGATGGCTGGTCTTGTTCGAACACTGAACTTAAAGTAGAAAGGCCTGCATTTTCTCGGCCTCCTTGCATCCAGTCCCATCCTATCTAGCTCTTTCCCCTTCCCTGGAGCTCCTAAGAGAGCAATTGCAAATGACCTCAGCTTGGCAGCCTGTGTTGGGAGATAGGCCCAGGGATTTGGGATCAGGAAGACCTGGGGCGTGGGCGTCCCAGCTGTGCAGTGGGATTCCATGCTGCAGACTCTTATTCCCTAAGGCTATCTTGACAACTGACTTTGTACATAGAAAAGCTGTCCTTTATCTTTAAAAGATGAGGAGCGAGTCAAAGTTTTTTTCTCTGCCCATCTAATTGCTCAGATTCCAATCTGAGACGTATTTCCTGTTACTAAGAATAATTTACTATCCGTAGTACTATGGTTAAAATATTCTGACACAAGTAATTCAAAGGGATGAGGGTTTCTCATCTCTTTATTCACAGTTCAGTCACTCATCAAGAAATGAGTCAATTTTCAAAATAAATATTATTTATTAGGAAAAAAGCAAAGATTTATAGGGAATTGAGGGAATTTATAGGGAAATTGAGAAGATAGTACAGAGCATTCGCATGCATTGGCACTCAATTTCTCCAATTATTGATATCTTATATTAGTACGGTACAAATATGAACTAATGAATCAATTTTAAAATAGTCGCATTAACCAAAGACCATACTTTATTCAGATTTCCTTAGCTTTTGCTAAGTTACCATCCCTCATATCACATTCCATTTGTCCTCCTGTTTTCTTAGGTTCCTCTGGATTGTAACAGTCTTTCAGCCTTTCCTTGTTGGTGTAGAATTGGAACACTATGAGAAGTAGAGTAGTTTGTAAAATTTCCCTCAGTTGGGACATGTCTGTTGTTTATCTCATGACTGAACTGTTTTTGTGGATTATATACAGAGATATACTGCCATTTTCATTATATCATATAAAGGATAGATACTGTCAACATGATTTATCAGTCTTGGTATCAATCTGATCATCTTGCTGAGGAAATGTTTGTCAGCGTTCTCCGTAGTAAAGTGATTCTTTTATTATTATTATTATTATATTATCATTATTATTTTAGGTTTTTCATAATATATTTTGCAGAAGGAAGTTACTATGTGTTTTCCACACATAAGAGTGGGAAGCTATGCTCATGAACTTGAGTGTGGTATGTCTGCACGAATTGTTTGAAATTCTTCTACATGGGAGATTTCTCTTCCTTCTGAGTTTGTTTGTTTCTTTTTCAAAGATGTTATTTATTTATATGAGAGAGAGAGAGGAGAAAAAGCATGAGCGAGAGGGGCAGAGGGAGAGGGAGAAGCAGGTTCCCTGCTAAACAGGGAGCCTGCCTTGGGACCTGGATCATGATCTGAGCCTCATGCAGAAGCTTAACTGACTGATCCATCCAGGTACTACTTCTTTCTTTCTTTCTTTCTTTCTTTCTTTCTTTCTTTCTTTCTTTCTTTCTTTCTTTTTCTTTCTTTCTTTCTTCTTTATTTCTTTCTTTTATTTTAATAATAATTTTATTTTTTATTGGTGTTCAATTTGCCAGCATACAGAATAACACCCAGTGCTCATCCCATCAAGTGCCCCCCTCAGTGCCCATCACACATTCACCCCCACCACCTGCCCTCCTCCCCTTCCATCACCCCTAGTCATTTCCCTGAGTTAGGAGTCTTTTTTTTTAATTTTATTTATGATAGTCACACACACACAGAGAGAGAGAAACAGAGGCAGAGACATAGGCAGAGGGAGAAGCAGGCTCCATGCATCAGCAACCCGATGTGGGATTCGATCCCGGGTCTCCAGGATCGCACCCTGGGCCAAAGGCAGGCGCTAAACCACTGCGCCACCCAGGGATCCCCTGAGTTAGGAGTCTTTATGTTCTGTCTCCCTTTCTGATATTTCCCACACATTTCTTCTCCGTTCCCTTATATTCCCTTTCACTATTATCTATATTCCCCAAATGAATGAGAACATACAATGTTTGTCCTTCTCTGATTGACTTACTTCACTCAGCATAATACCTTCCAGTTCCATTCACGTTGAAGCAAATGGTGGGTATTTGTCGTTTCTAATGGCTGAGCAAGGCCCACCTGTTCTCTCTCTTCATCTTCTGAGTCTTCTAAGATATGAATGTTATTTTTTAATAAGTGGCTGACTTCCCTACGTCCGTCTCTGTGGTCCATAACCTTTCTTGTTTTTATGGCTTCCACGTGGGACTGCATCTCAGTTATAGCATTTTTAACGTTGGCCTGACTAGATTTTAGTTGTTTTACTTCTGCAGTAAGGGATTCTCTAGTTTTCTTCTGTGCTCTTTTTCCAGCCCAGCTGCTATCTTTATAATCATTGTTTTAAAATGTAGTTAGACATCATATATGTGTATTGATGGACTTCCTGGCTGTGAGTACTATCTCATGTTATTTTATGGAGGTGAATTTCTCCATCTCATTACCTTTTCCAGAAAAGAAAGAGGGAAGAAAAAGAAAAACCAAGGAAAACAATAACAACTGCTCTCCAAAAAAAAAACACCAGATTATTTTGGCCTGCGTTTCAAAAGATTCTAAACCCCAAATATGAAACACAATTAAAGTACCATGAAAGTAAAAATAAGAATTATATAAGGTACATACATAAAATTAAAATAAGTCAATTAATAAAAAAAATCAAGGAAAATAAATTACAATAAAGCACAAAGTACAAAGGAAGCTATATCCTACTTTCCAGGCACAGCTGAATCTATGCATCCTCTGTGGTCCGACAAATTGGTGGCGGTGAGTGGTCTGTGCAGGGTCTGGGGATGGGCTCTGGCACTGATTAGCAGGTGCACATCTGTGTGGTAGATGCACCTGCGGGATCAGAGGTGGGGTGGGCATCAGCACCTCTAGCCTCCAGTGGGCGGCACAGTGCTGCTCCTTGAGACCCCCCCCCCCCCCCGATAGGCCGGTTGCCGGTGGGGTCTGTGGGTCCTCTGGCTCTGGGGCTGAGCATTCTGCCCCCCAGTCTGCATGGGCCTCCACAGAAGAGCTCCCAAGCCCCTGGGTATCCGCCGATTCTCTCAGAACCCTGCGTTTACTCTACCTGCGTCCGAGCTTCTTTTGGCTTTGTTTTTTTATCTCAGAGTGTTGTGCCCAAGATTGTGAATCTGAGAAACCACCCAGAAGCCGACACTGATGCAAACACATGAGGGTTTATTTACAAGCTAGAGCTTGTGTGCAAGTATACCGGACAGAGTGGAGCAGGGACTTGGACCCCGAGGTGGGTTTTAGCTTAGTTTTAAGGGCTGGTCTCAGGGACCTCCAGAAGGGGTGGAGCAATTCCTCAAGTTCTGTTTACAATTTGATATGGGACATTCAAGGGCATTGAGCTCTGTTCTCATTCTAATAGAGGCTTCCTGTCCTTGGCCTTGACTCAGTTTTGTTTCTATTGTGGGGCTTTCTAGGACATTAAGCTGTAAACTTTTGCTTTTACCGGTAACTGAAGTAATGTTAATTTCAGCTGTTCTTCACAGGGACCTGGGATGGCTGGACTTGTGCTAACACTGAATTTAAGTTGGAATGGTCTTAATTTTCTAGGCCTCCACGCTTCCAGTCACATCCTATCTCGCTCCTTCCCCCTTCCCCAGAGCTCCTAAGAGAGCAATTGAAAATGACCTCAGCATGGCAGCCTGTGTTGGGGGACAGGCCCAGGGATTTCGGATCAGGAAGACCTGTGTGCAGCTGGATTCGATGCTGCAGACTCTTATTCCCTAAGGCTATCTTGACAATAGACTTTGTACATAAAAAAGCTCTCCTTTGTTTTTAGAAGATGAGGAGCCAGTCAAAGCATTTTTTCTCTGCCCATCTGATTGCTCAGATTCCAATCTGAGACATATTTCCTGTTAATAAGGATAATTTACTATCCGTGGTACTATGGTCAAAATATTCTGACACAAGTAATTCAGAGGGATGAGGGTTTCTCATCTCTTTCTTCACAGCTCAGTCACTCATCAGGAAATGCATCTTTATGGATTTGGAAAGAACTGAGAGACATTAGTACCAATGGTCCTATTATTTATGTGAAGGATCCTTCCCTGAGATTCTTCCCCTGTTTCAACTGACACTGAAACACTTTGAACTCTTTGGAAGACAAATGTCAAGGAAATAAATGTTATGCATTGCTAATTTTAAATGCACTTGCAATACGGTGTCTATTGTACTAGAAGTATTTTTATCTGATTTTTACTATTTAATATCCTTTCCTGCTTTTCAGGTTGAGGAGGCATTATACGTGTTCTTAAGTGTTTTCTGTTCCTTTGATCTAAAATTCTTACTTTGTTTCCATCAAAGGAACTCTTTAAGAATAAGGCAAACGTTAATTCAACAATTCTTAAAATGTCTTCACACTTGGAGCCTGATTCATTTAAGTCAATTTTCAAAATAAATCTTATTTATTAGGAAAAAAACAAAGATTTATAGGGAAACTGAGAAGATAGTACAGAGCATTCGCATGCACTTGCACTCAATTTATCCAATTATTGATATATTAGTACGGTACAAATATGAGCTAATGAATCAATATTAAAAAATTCGCATTAAACTAAGACAAAAAAAAAAAGACCATAGTTTATTCAGATTTCCTTAGTTTTTGCTAAGTTACCAATCCTCAAATCACATTCCATTTGTCCTCTTTCCTTAGGCTCATCTGGATTGTGACATTCTTTCAGCCTTTTCTTGTTTTGAACTGGAACACTTTGACAAGTAGAGTATTTTGTAAAATTTCCCTCAGTTGGGACATGTCTGTTGTTTATCTCATGACTGAACTGTTTTTGTGGATTATATACAGAGATATACTGCCATTTTCATTATATCATATAAAGGATAGATACTATCAACATGATTTATCAGTCTTGGTATCGATCTGATCATCTTGCTGAAGTAGTGTTTGTCAGCTTTCTCAGTAGTAAACTGATTCTTTTTTATTATTATTAATTATTATTATTATATTATCATTATTATTTTAAGGTTTTCTTATTAGAAGGAAGGAAGTTACTATGTGTATTCCACACGTAAGAGTGGGAAGCTATGCTCATGAACTTGAGGGTGGAATGTCTTCACAAATTGTTTGAAATTATTCTACATGGGCAATTTCTCTTCCTTGTGGATTTGTTTGTTTGTTTCTTTTTCAAAGATGTTTTTTATTTATTTGAGAGAGAGAGTAGAGATAAAGCATGAGCGAGAGGGGAAGAGGGAGAGGGAGAAGCAGGTTCTCTGTTGAACAGGGAGCCTGCCTTGGGACCTGGATCATGATCTGAGCCTAAGGCAGAAGCTTAACTGACAGAGCCACACAGGTGCCACTCATTCTTTCTTTCTTTCTTTCTTTCTTTCTTTCTTTCTTTCTTTCTTTCTTCCTTCCTTCCTTCCTTCCTTCCTTCCTTCCTTCCTTCTTTCTTTTCTTTCTTTCTTTTTTCTTTCTTTCTTTCTTTTTTCTTTCTTTTTTTTTTCTTTTTTCTTTCTTTCTTTCTTTCTTTCTTTCTTTCTTTCTTTCTTTCTTTCTTTCTTCTTTCTGTTCAATACAGCAACATCTGAGGAATTCTTCCCTCAGATGGGAGCTACATACTAACTTCCAAACCTGAGAACCTACCTGAAAGCTCACTCTGGGGAACTTCCCTCTCAGAGATGAGCTGAAACGTGGTCCTTCCCAGTCCACACTGCCTGCAGATACACTTATAAACATCCTCACTAGACATGTTTGTCAGAAGCTCATGGGATGCAAGGGGCAAGCTGCAGGCTTCAAGGTTGTGTCTCCAGGTGCAGTAAAGCGGTATTCATGGAACATCCTGGATTACAATGCTGCCACGTTCTCATGCCCATCAGAACGCAGTTAGTAGAAAGCTGGCCTCCAGGCATGTCTCCTTTGAAATCTGAGCTCAGGGCAGGAGCCTCCCGCATCCTGCCTGCCCGTAGTCGTAGCTGCTAACATCCTTATGTTAGGTGTTCGGAGAGGTTGGAGAAATGCCAGTGGAAGTGTCAGGACTGTACTCATATGTATCTGAGTTCAATAGAGCAATTTCCAATGTCCATGTTCAATTAGAGTGTAGCTCCTGTATACCTCGTCTCGATAAGTGTCTAGCAGACATCGGCCTGCAAAGCAAACACACTTCTGCAAGTTCAACTTATGGCCTGTACCTCCCCCATCCTGACTGCCTGTATGTTCCGCTTCCACAGCATTTCGTTGTATGCGGGACAGTAGCAGAGTGAAAACCACGTGTCTCCCTTGTAAATTTTGTGCGTAGCGGACAGCTGCCATCAAGGCATGCACGCTCCTTTGGATTGAGCTTATGGCTTGTACCTCCCACATGCTGACGGCCTGTACACTTCACTTCCAAAGGATTTCGTCCAATACGGGATGCAAGTTTTGCGAGAGGCAAGTGTCTCTTAGTTTCATCCAGCGACTTCTGAGGAATTCCTCCCTCAGAGGGGTGCTACATACTAACTTCCAAACCTGAGTACCTAGCTGAAAGCTCTCTCTCTGTGGAATTTCCTTCTGCGAGATGAGCTGACATGCGGTCCTTCCCAGTTCCACACTGCCTGCAGATGCAGTTACGAACATCCTCACTAGACATGTTTTCAGAAGCTCATGGGACGCAAGGGCCAGCTGCAGGCTTCAAGGTTGTGTCTCCAGGTGCAGTAAAGCAGTATTCATTGTAAGCGTACCGCCTTACAATGCTGTCACGTTCTCACGGCCATCCGAACGAGCTAGTAGAAAGCTGGCTTCTAGGCATGCTTCCTTCTGAGAGCTGAGCTCATGGAAGGACCCTCCCGTATCCTGCCTGCCCATACACGTACCTGCTAATATGCTTATGTTAGGTGCTGGGAGAGGTCGGTGAAATGCATGTGGAAGTTTCAGGCCTGTACTCCCGATTATCTGAATTGAATACAGCGATTTCAAACGGCCTTCTTCAAAGAGTGTAGCTAGTTTCTAACTCCCATGTCTGAGTGGGTAGCAGACATCTACCTCCCAGGCGTACACACTTTTGAGAGTTGAGCTTATGGCCTGTATTTCCCACATCGTGCCTGCAGGTACGCTTCCCTGCTAAAAGGCCTAGGCTCGATGCATGACTGAAGTGTTGTGAGAGATAAGTGGAAAGTCCCGGCACACAAGACTAGTGCCTCCAAGCTCAATCCAGCGACTTCCTAGTAATTCCTTAGACAGGTGCTACATACTAATTTCCATACGTGAGAAGCTAGCTGAACCCCAAGTCCAAAAGAGTCTCTCTTCTGAGAGTTGAGCTCACACCCAGTCCCTCACAGTTCCACACTGCCTGCAGAATGAGTTTTGATCATCTTCACCAGAGACGTTTGTCAGAAGCTTGTGAGACGCAAGTGGAATAATGCAGGCCTGGAAGGTGTCTCCAGGTGCAGTAGAGTGGTAATCTTGGAACCTCCTGAATTAGAATACTGCTACATTCTCACTGCCATAAGAACGCAGCTAGTTGAAAGCTGACTTCTAGGCATGCTTCCTTGTACGAGCTGAGGTCAGGGCAGGACCGTCCCGCATCCTGACTGCCTGTAGACATAGGTCTTAGCATCTTTATGTTAGGTGCTGGAAGAGGTTGTGTGAAAAGCATGTGGAAGTGACAGACCTGACTCACGTATATCTGAGTTAAATGCAGCGATTGCCAACGTCCTTATTTAATTAGAGTGTACCTCGGTTCTACCTCCCATCAATAAGTGTCTAGCAGACATCTGCCTGTAAAGCATACACACTTCTGAGAGTTGAAATTATGCCCTGTACCTCCCACATGCTGACTGCAGATACACTTCGCTCCTATCAGGCCTAGGCTTGAATTGTGACAGAAGGGTTGTGAGAGGTTAGTGGAAGGCGCCGGTCCACACGCCTAGTGTCTCCAAGCCCAATCCAGAGATATGTGAGGAACTGCACTCTACAATTGGTGCTACATAGTAAGTCCCATACATGAGAAGCTAGTGGAACGCAGTGTCCAAAGGGTACTTTCTTCTGAGACTTGAACTCACCTCCAGTCCCTCATAGTTCCACATGGCCTTCAGATGAAATTTCGAACATCCTCACTAGACGTGTTGGTCAGAAGCTCATAGGACAAAAGGAGCTAGCTGCAGGCTTCAATATTGTGTCTCTAGGTGCAGTAGAGCGGTATACATGGAACCTCCTGACTTACAATGTAGCTACATTCTCACGGCCATATGAATGCAGCTAGTGGAAAGGTGCATTTGAGGCATGCTGCTGAGGATCAGAGTCACTCGGTCCAGGTGAGGCCCAGGTGGGGCCAGAGTCACCTGGTACAGAAGAGGCCAAAGTGAGGACAAGAGTCACCGGGTCCAGGTGAGGCCAACCTGCAGGCCATGCAGAGGAACCATGTCCCAATGATGCCCAGGTAGGGACCAGAGTTACCAGGTCCAGATGAGGCCAACCTGCAGGCCATGCAGTGGAACCATGTCCCGATGATGCCCAGGTAGGGACCAGAGTCACCAGGTCCAGATGAGGTCCAGATGGGGAGCATATTCACTAGGTCCAGGTGAGGCCCAGTTGAGGACCAATTCACCAGGTCTGGTTGAGGCCTAGAGGGGTACCAGAATCACCTGGTCCAGGTGACATCCAGATGGGGACCAGAGTCACCAGGTCAGGGTGAGGCCCAGAGAGTTCCACAGTCATCATGTCCAGGTGAGGTTCAGGTGTGGAACAGAGTAACCAGGTACCAATGATGCCCAGGTGAGACCAGAGTCACCAGATCTGGGTGACGCGCAGATAGGATCAGAGTCACCAGTTCCAGGTGAGGCCAAGAAGGAGTCCACAGCAATCAGGTCCAGGTGGAGAACAAAGTCACCAGGACTGGGTGAGGCCCAGATGGGGACCAGATTCACCAGGTCCAGGTGAGGCCCAGGTGGTGACCAGAGTCCCCAGGTCTGGGTGAGGACCAGGTAAGGACCAGATTCACCAGGTCCAAGAGGCCCACGTAGGGACCTGAGTCACCAGGTATGGGTGAGGCCCAGGTGGCAAACCCACTCACCAGGTCCGGGTGAGGCCAACCTGCAGGCCAGAGTCACCAGATCCAGGTGAGGCCCTGGTGGGGACCGGAGTCACCAGGTAAATGTAAGTCTACAAGAACACCACAGTTACCAGGTCCAGGTGTGGTTCATGTGGGAACGAGAGTCACCAGGTCCAGGTGAGACCCAGGTGGGGACCAGGTCCAGATTGGACCCAGGTCCAGATTGAGGACTAGGTCGGGGGCCCAGAGTCATCAGGGCCAGGTGAGGCCAAAGTGTGGAGCAAAGTTATCATGTCCAGGTGAGGCCCAGTTGGGGAAAAGAGTAACCATGTCCCATTGATGTCAGGTGGGACAAGAGTCACAAGGTCCAGACGAGGCAAGTGAGGAGTAGATTCACCAGGTCCTGTGGAGGCCCAGTTGAGGACCAGTGTCCCCAGCTCCGGGTGAGTCCCAGAGGGGGACCAGAGTCACCCGGTTCTGGTGATATCCAGGTGGGGACCAGAGTCACCACGTCAGGGTGAGGCCCAGAGGGGGACGAGAATCACTAGGTCCAGGTGAGGCCCCGATGTGGAACTGAGAAACCAGGTCCCATGATGCCCATATGAGGACCTGAGTCACCAGGTCCAGGTGAGGTCCCTGTGGGAACCAGTCACCTCATCCAGGTGAAGCCCAGGTGAGACCACAGTCACCAGGTCAGGGTGAGGTCCAGAGGGGGACCAGAGTCACCAGGTCCAGGTGAGGCCCAGGTATATAAGAGAGTAACCAGGTCCCAATGATGCCCAGGTAAGGACCAGAGTCAACAGGTCCAGGTGAGGCCCAAATATGGATCAGAGTCATTTTGTTCCAGGTGAGGCCAGATGGAGACCACAGGAACCAGGTCCAGGAGAGCCCCATATGGGAACCAGAGCCACCAGATCCAGGTGAGGTCCAGGTGGGACCAGTCACAAGGTCCAGGTGAGGCCCAGGTGGCAACAGGATTCACCAAGTCCAGGTGAGGCCCAGGTGGTGACCAGTCACCAGATCCAGGTGAGGACCAGCTAAGGACCAGATTCACCAGGTCCAAGTGAACCCCAAGGGGTGACCAGAGTCACCAGGTAAGGGTGAGGCCCAGAGGGGGAACCAGAGTAACCATTTTAGTTTGAGGCCCAGAATGGGACCAGAGGTCCCTGGTCAAAGTGAGGCCCAGGTGTGGAATAGAGTATCCAGGTCCCAATGATGCCTGGGTGAGGAACACAGTCACTAGGGCCATGCAGGGCCCAGATGGGGATCAGAATCACTAGGTCCTGGTGAGGCATAGAATAAGACCACAGTCACCAGTATCAGGTGAGCCCCTTGTGGGAACAAGAGCCACTCTATCCAGCTGAGTCCCAGGTCCATGTGAGGCCCACGTGAGGACCAGATTCATCAGGTCGAATTGAGGCATAGCTGGGGACAAGAGTCACCAGGTCTGGGTTAGGCCTAGGTGGGGCAAGATTCAGCAGTTCTGAGTTAGGTCAAAGTGGGGATGAGAGACACCAGGTCCAGGTGAGGCCAAACTGAGGACCAGAGTCACCAGATCCAGGTGAGGTCCATGTTGGAAAGAGAGTCACCAGGTCCAGGAGAGGTCCAGGTGGGGACCAGAGTCACCAGATCCAGGTGAAGTCCAGGTGGGGACCAGAGTCAACAGATCCAGGTGAAGCCCAGGTGGGGACCAGAGTCACCAGGTCCAGATGAGGCCCAGGTGAGGACCAGAGTTACCAGGTACACGTGAGGCCCCGGTGGAGATCAGAGGCAACAGGTCCATGTGAGGCCAGCTTGGGGACCATGGTCAACAGGTCTACTTGAGGCCCAGGTGTTGAACACAGTAACCAGGTCCAGGTGAGTCCCCGGTGGTGACAAGAGTCACCACGTCCAGGTGAGGCCCAGGTGGGGACCAGGATCACCGGGTACAGGGGAGGCCCTTGAAAGAACCAGAGTCAACAGTTCGAGGTGAGGTGCAGGTGGCAACCAGGGTCAGCAGGTCCACGTCAGGCCAAAGTGGGGTTCACAGTCACTAGGGCACGGTGAGACCCAGAGTGGGACCAGAGTCACCTGGTCCAGGTGAGGTCCAGTTGTGGAACACAGTCACCGGGTCCCAATTATGCCCAGTTGAGGACCATGGTCAACAGGGCCAGGTGAGGCCCAGATGGGGATCGGAGTCACCAAATCCAGGTGAAGCCCAGGTGGGGACCACAGTCACCAGATCCAGGGTAGTCTCAGGTGCAGACCAGAATCACCAGGTCCAGGTGAGGTGCAGGTGGCAACCACACTCACCAGGTCCCAGTGAGGCCCTGGTGGGAACCAGAGTCACGAGGTACATGAGAAGCTAGAAACACTGCAGACACCAGGTCCACATGATGTCCATGTGGGAACGAAAATCACCAGTTACAGTTGAGGACCAGTTGGGGATCCGACTCACCAGGTCCAGGTGAGACCCAGGTGGGAACCAGTGTCACCATGTCCAGGTGTGGCCCAGGTGAAGACCAGAGTTAATAGGTCCAGCTGGGTCACTGTTAGTGAACAGTGTAACCATATCCTGATGCTACCCAGGTGGGTACCAGAGACACCAGGTCCTGGTGAGGCCCAGGTGGGACCAGAGACATGAGGTCCAGGTGAGGTCCCGATGGGAACCACAGTCACCAGGTCAGGTGAGGCCATGCTGAGGATCAGAGTCACCAGTTCCAGGTGAGGCCCAGGTGGAGCCAGAGTCACCTGGTACAGAAGAGGCCAAAGTCAGGACCAGAGTTACCAGGATCAGGTCAGTCCCAGTGGGGAATAGAGTAACCATCTCCCGATGATGCCCAGGTAGAACCAGAGTCACCAGGTCCAGATGAGGCGCAGGTGGGGAGCATATTCACAAGGTTCCGGTGAGGCCCAGTTGAGGACCAGAGACACCAGGTCTAGTTGAGGCCTAGAGGGGTACCAGATTCACCTGGTCCAGGTGACATCCAGATGGGGACCAGAGTCACCAGGTCAGGGTGAGGGCCAGAGGGGATCCAGAGTCATCATGTCCAGGTGAGGCTCAGGTGTGGAACAGAGTATCCAGGTCATAATGGTCCACAGGTGAGGACCAGAGTCACCAGATCTGGGTGAGGCCCAGTTAGGATCAGAGTCACCAGTTCCAGGTGAGGCCAAGAAGGAGTCCACAGCAATCAGGTCCAGGTGGGGAACAAAGTCACCAGGACTGGATGAGGCCCAGATGGGGACCAGATTCACCAGGTCCAGGTGAGACCCAGGTGGTGACCAGAGTTACCAGTTCTGGGTGAGGACCAGGTAAGGACCAGATTCACCAGGTCCAAGTGAGGCCCACGTGGGGACCTGTGTCACCAGGTATGGGTGAGGCCCAGGTGGCAACCCCACTCATCAAGTCCAGGTGAGGCCAACCTGCAGGCCAGAGTCACCAGATCCAGGTGAGGCCCTGGTGGGGACTGGAGTCACCAGGTAAATGTGAGTCTACAAGAACACCACAGTCACCGGGTCCAGGTGTGGGTCATGTGGGAACGAGAGTCACCAGGTCCTGGTGAGACCCAGGTGGGGACCACAGTCACCAAGTCCAGATTGAGGC
Organism: Canis aureus; assembly: GCF_053574225.1. NCBI lineage: Eukaryota > Metazoa > Chordata > Mammalia > Carnivora > Canidae > Canis > Canis aureus. Next base: position 63,268,437 of record NC_135627.1, on the reverse strand, counting down.
CTAGGTGGGGCCCAGAGTCATCAGGGCCAGGTGAGGCCAAAGTGTGGAGCTAAGTTATCAGGTCCAGTTGAGTCCCAGGTGAGGACCAGTCACCTCGTCCAGGTGAAGCCCACAAGAGTAGTGCCAACAAGCTCAATCCCGCGACATCCTAGTAATTCCTGTCTTAGACTGGTGCTACATACTAAGTTCCATACTAGCTAATTGAACCCTACATCAAACGGCAACTTACATTCGAGAGTTGGGCTCACACGCATTCCTTAACAGTTCCACACTGCCTGCAGAATGTGTTGCCAACGTCTTCACCAGAGAAGCTTGTCAGAAGCTTGTGAGACGCAAGTGGAATAATGCAGGCCTGGAAGGTGTCTCCAGGTGGAGTAGAGTGGTACGCTTGGAACCTCCTGAGTTAGAATACTGCTGCGTTCTCAGGGCCAGAACTTCGAAAGGACGTCGTTTGATACGGGACACAAGTTTTGTGAGAGGCAAGTGTCTCCTAGCCCAATCCAACTTCTGAGTAATTCCTCCCTCAGAAGGGAGCTACATACGAACTTCCAAACCTGAGTACCTCGGTGAAAGCTGTCTCTCTGGGGAACTTCCTTCTGCGAGGTGAGCTGACACGCGGTCCTTCCCAGTTCCATACTGCCTGCAGATGCAGTTACGAACATCCTCACAAGACATGTTTGTCAGAAGCTCATGGGACGCAAGGGGCAAGCTGCAGGCTTCAACGGTTGTGTCTCCAGGTGCAGTAGAGTTTTGTTCATGGAACGACCTGACTTCCAACGCTGTAAAGTTTGAGTTAGGTTATGGGTTAGGGTTAGGGTTAGGGTCCTGTTTAAGCTTAGGGTTAGGGTTAGGGTTAGGGTTAGGGTTAGGGTTAAGGTTCAGGTTAGGGTTAGGGGTAGGCTACGGGTTAGGATTAGGGTTAGGGTACGGGTTAGGTTACGGGTTAGGTTACGGGTTAGGGTACGGGTTAGGGATCGGTTTAGGTTTACGGTTAGGGTTAGGGTACGGGTTAGGGTTAAAGTTAGGGTACTGTTTAGGATTAGGGTTAGGGTTTGGTTACGAGTTAGGGTTAGGGATAGGGTAAGGGATAAGGTTAGGATTAGGTTAGGGTTAAGGTTAGGATTAGGGATTGGGTTTCGTTAGGTTTAGGGTTGGGGTAAGATTAGGGTTAGGGTATGGGTTAGAGTTTGGGTTAGGGTACGGGTGAGGCTTAGGGTAAGCATTAGGGTACGGGTTAGGATTAGGGTACGGGTTAAGGTTAGGTTTAGGGTTAGGTTTAGGGTTAGTGTATGGGATAGGGTTAGGTTTAGGGTACTGTTCAGCGTTAGGGTTAGGGTTAGGGTTAGGTTACAGGTTAGGGTTATGGTTAGGGTTAGAGTACGGGTTAGGGTTAGAGTTAGAGTTTGGGTTATGTTTAGGGTTTGGGTTAGGGTTAGGCTACGGATTAGGGTTAGTGTTAGGGTTATGATTAGGGTTCGGTTTAGGCTTAGGTTAGGGTACAGATTAGGGTTAGGGTACGGGTTAGGGTTAGGGTGAGGGTACGGTTTAGAGATATGGTATGGATTATGGTACGGGTTAAGGTATGGGTTAGTGTACTGGTTATGGTTAGGGTTTGGGTTAGGTTTAGGGTTAGGGTTAGGGTACAAGATAGGGTTAGGTTTACGGTGTTAGGGTTTGGGTTAGGGTACAGGTTAGGGTTAGGGTTAGGGTAGGTTATGGTTAGGCTTAGTGTTAGGGTTAGGTTTCGGTTAGGGTTAGGGTTATGGGTCGGGTTAGTGTTTAGGGTTAGGGCTAGGGTTAGGGTACTGTTTAGGGTTAGGTATAGTGTTAGGTTTAGGTTACAGGTTAGGGTTAGCTTATGGGTTAGGGTTCGGGTTAGGGTATGGGATACGTTTTGGGTTAGGGTTAGGGAACGGGTTAGGGTTAGGGCTGGGGTTATGGTTAGGCTTAGGGTACGGGTTCAGGTTAGGGTTAGGGGTAGGGTATAGGTTTATTTATGGGTTAGGGTATGGGTACGGTTTCGGGTTAGTGTACGGGTTAGTGTTAGGGTTTGGTTTAGGGAACGGGATAGGATTAGGGTTTGGGTACGGGTTAGGGTACAGGTTAGGGTACAGGTTACTTTACGGTTTAGGGTTAGGGTACAGGTTAGAGTTAGGGTTCAGGTTAGGGTTAGGGTTAGGTTTAGGGTACGGGTTAGGTTTAGGTTCATGGTATGGGTTAGGGTACGGATTAGGGTTAGGGTTAGGGTATGGCTTAGGGTTAGGTTTAGGTTTAGGGTTAGGGTTAAGGTACATGTTAGGCTTAGGGTTAGGGCACTGTTTAGGGTTAGGGTTAGGGTTAGGTTTAGTTTATGGGTTAGGGTTAGAGTTAGGGTTAGTTTATGTGTTAGGGATACAGTTAGGGTGAGGGTTACGGTTAGGTTAGGTTTAGGGTTAGGTTTAGAGATAGGGTTAGGGTTATGGTTAGAGTTAGCGTTTGGTTTAGGGGTAGTTTTAGTGTTATGGTACGGTTATGTTTAGGGTTAAGGTAGGGTAGGGTATAGGGTTAGGTTACGGGTTAGGGTTAATTTTAGGGTTAGGTTTAGGGTACGGGTTAGGGTTAGTGTTAGGGTACCATTAGGGTTAGTGTACGTGTTAGCGTTAGGGTTGGGGTTAGCGTAAGGGTTAGGGAACGGGTTAGGATTAGGGTTAGGTTATTGTTTGGGTTAGGGTCAGGGTTAGATTTAGGTTACGTGTTAGGGTTAGGGTATGGGTTAGTGTTAGGATACGGGTTAGGGTTCGTGTACGGGTTAAGGTTGGGGTTAGGGTATGGTTCAGGGTTAGGGTATGGGTAAAGGTTAGGGTACGGGTTACGGTTAGTGTTCGGTTAGGGTTAGGGTACGGGTTAGGGTATGGGTTAGGGTTAGGTTTAGGGTTAAGTGTTGAGTTTAAGGGTTACGGAGAGCATTAGAGGTTAGGGTTAGGGGTTAGGGGTTAGGGTTAGGGGTAGTGTTAGCGTTAGGGTTAGGGTTAAGGTTTGGGGTTACTGTTAGGGTTTGGGGTTAGGGTTAGGGTTTGGGTTATGGTTAGGGTTAAGGGTAGGGTTAAGGGTTAGGGTTCGGGTTAGTGGTTACGGGTTTTGGTTAGGGTTAGGGGTTAGGTTTTGGGTTAGGGTTAGGGTTCGGGTTAAGGGTTAGGGTTAAGGGTTAGGGTTAGGGGTAGGGTTAGGAGTTAGCGGTTAGGGGGTAGGGCTAGGGTTAGTGGTTAGGTGTTAGGGTTAGTGTTAGTGTTAGGGTTAAGGTTAGGGGTTAAGGTTAGGGTTAGTGTTTAGGGTTGGGTTTGGGTTAGTGTTAGGATTAGGGTTAGGGTTAGGGTTAAGGTTTAGGGTTAAAGGTTAGGGTTAGGTTTAGGGTTAGTGGTTAGGGGTTCAGGTTAGGGTTAGGGGTAGGGGTAGGGGTTAATGTTAGGGTTAGGGGTTAGGGTTAGGTTTTGGTTTAGGGTTAGGGTTAGCGGTTAGGGTTAGGGTTAGGGTTAGGGGTTAGGGTTAGGGTTATGGTTAGGTATGTGTTAGTGTTAGGGTTAGGATACGGGTTAGGGTACGGGGTAGTGTTAGAGTACTGTTTAGGTTATGTTTAGGGGATGGGTTAGTGTATGGGTTAGGGGACGGTCTTAGGGTTAGGGTAAGGGTTAGGGTCTGGGTTAAGGTTGGGGTACAGCTTAGTGTTAGTGTACCTGTTAGGGTTAGGGTACGGGTTTAGTTAGGGTACGGGTTAAGTTTAGGGTTAGTGTTCGGGGTAGGGTTTGGGTTAGGGGTTAGGGTTAGGGTTAGCGTTACGGTTAGGGTTAGGGTTAGGGTTAGGTGTTAGGGTTAAGGCTTAGGGTTAGGATAGGTTTAGTGTTAGGGGTTAGGGGTTAAGGTTAGGGATTCGATTCGATTCAATTTTTTTCGATTCGAATCGATTCGATTCAATTCTTTCAATTCGATTCTTATCGATTTGATTCTTTTCGATTAGATAGATTCTTTTCTATTCGATTCAATTTTATTCGATTCGATTCTTTTCGATTCGATTTGATTCGAGTCTTTTTGATTCGATTCGTTTCAATTCAATTCTTTTCAGTTCGATTCGATTCAAATCTTTTTGATGCGATTCAATTCGATTCTTTACGCTTCGATTCGAATTTTTTCCTTTCGACTCGATTTTTTACGATTCGATTTGATTCTTATCCATTCGATTTGATTCGATTCTTTTCGATACGTTTCGATTCTATTCTTTTCGATTTGATTCTCTTCGATTCAATTCGATTTGATTCTTTTCGATTCGATTCGATTTTTTCGATTCGATTCCTTTTGATTCGATTCAATTCGATTAAAATCTTTCGTTTCGATTTGATTCTTTTTGATTCGGTTCGATTTTTTTCGATTCGATTTGATTCTTTTCGGTTTGATTCAATTTGATTCGAATGTTTTCGAATCAATTCTATTCTTTTCAATTCGATTCTATTCTTTTCGATTCGATTCTTTTCGATTCGATTTGATTCTTTTCGATTCGATTCGATTCAATTCTGTTCGATTTGATTCTATTCAATTCGATTCGATACTTTTCGATTCGATTCGATTCTTTTCGATTTGATCGCTTCTTTTCAATTCGATTCGATTCGATTTGATTCGATTCTTATCGATTCGATTCGATTATTTTGATTCAATTCGATGCTATTTGAATATTTTCGATTCGATTCGATTGCATTAGATTCGATTATTTTTTATTCAATTCGACTCGATAATTTTTTATTTGATTCGATTCATTTCGGTTCGATTCGATTATTTTCGATTCATTTGAATTCAATTTGATTATTTTCGATTCGACTTGATTGGATTCGATTCGATTATTTTCGACTTGATCCGATTATTTTTGATTCGATTGATTCTTTTTGTTTCGATTCGATTCTTTTCGATTCGATTCGATTCGATTATTTTCGATTCAATTCGGTTCGATTCGATTATTTTCAACTCAATTCGATCGATTCGGTTCAATTATTTTCGATTCGATTCGATTTGATTATTTTCGATTCAATTCGGTTCGATTCGATTATTTTCAACTCAATTCGATCGATTCGGTTCAATTATTTTCGATTCAATTCAATTCGATTATTTTCGATTCAATTCAATGCGAATCGATTATTTTCTATTAGATTCGATTCAATTATCTTCGATTTGATTTGATTCGATTATTTTCAATTCGATTCAATTTGATTATTTTCATTTCGATTCGATTCTATTATTTTCGATTCGATTCGTTTCGTATCGATTCGAATCATTTTGATTCAATTCGATTATTTTCGATTTGAATCGATTCTTTTCTTTTCGATTCGATTCTTTTCTATTTGGTTTGATATTTTCGATTCGAATCGACTCGAATCTTTTTGATTCAAGTATATAAGATTCAATCTGATTCTTTTCGATTCAATTTGATTCGATTCGATATGATTCTTTTTGATTTGATTCGATTCATTTTGATTCGACTCGATTCTTTTCTATTCAATTCTTTTTGATTCAATTAAATACGATTCTATTCTTTTCGATTCGATTTGATTTGATTCTTTTTGATTCGATACGATTCGATTTGATTCTTTTCAATTTGATTCGATTCAATTCGATACTTTTCAATTCGATCATTTCGATCGATTCGATTCTTTTCATTTCGATTCGATTCTTTTCGATTCGATTCAATTCTTTTCAATTTGATTCGATTCGATCTTTTCGTTTCGATTTGATTCTTTTCTATTTTATTTGATTCGATTCATTTCAATTAGATTCGATACTGTTCGATTCGATTCTTTTCGATTCAAGTCGATTGGAATCAATTCGATTCTTTCGATTCTATTTGATTCGATTCGATACGATTCTTTTCGATTCGATTCTTTTTGGTCTGTCGATTCGATTTTTTTCGATTCAGTTCGATTCGATTCTTTTTTATTCGATTTGATTCTTTTCAATTTGATATGATTCGATTCGTTTCAATTTTTTTCGATTCGTGTCGATTCGAATCTATTCGATTCTTTTCTATTCAATTCGATTCGATTCTTTTTGATTCGATTCGATTCGATTCGATTCCATTTGATTCGATTCTTTTCGATTCGATACGATTCAATTCGATTCTTTTTGATTCGATTTTTTCGATTCGATTCTTTTCAATTCGATTCAATTCTTTTATTTTTTTATTTATTTCTGATAGTCACAGAGACAGAGAGAGGCAGAGACATAGGCAGAGGGAGAAACAGGCTCCATACACGGGGAGCCTGATGTGGGATTCGATCCCGGATTTCCAGGATCGCGCCCTGGGCCAAAGGCAGGCGCCAAACTGCTGGGCCACCCAGGTATCCCCGATTCGATTCTTTTAAATTTGATTCTTTTCGATTCGATTTGCTTCGCCTCTTGTCGTTTCGATTCGATTATTTTGATTCAATTCGATTCGACTCTTTTCATTTCGATTATATTCGATTCAATTTGATTCGATACGATTCGATTCTTTTCGATTCGATACCATTCGATTCAATTCTTCTCGAATCGATTCAATTCGATTCTTTTCGATTCGATTTGATTCTTTTCGATTTGATTCGATTCGATCATTTGGATTCAATTTGTTACATTTTGATTCGATTCTTTTCGATTCGATTCAATTCAATTCTTTTGGATTTAATTGGATTCGTTTAGATAATTTTTGATTCGATTCGATCCTTTTACCCTAGCTTTGATTTGATTCTACTCAATTCAATTCATTTCGATTCTTCTTGATTCAATTCTTTTTGATTCAGTTTGATTCTTTTCGATTCAATTTGATTCTTTTCGATTTGATTCGATTTGATCATTTGTATTCGATTTGTTACATTTTGATTCGGTTCTTTTCGATTCGATTCGATTCAATTCTTTTGGATTTAATTGGATTCATTTAGATAATTTTTGATTCGATTCGATTCTTTTACCCTAGCTTCGATTTGATTCTACTCGATTAAATTCATTTCGATTCTTCTTGATTCAATTCTTTTCGATTCTTTTTGATTCGGTTTGATTCTTTTCGATTCAATTCGATTCTTTTCGATTCAATTTGATTCGATTTAATTGTTTTTGAATCCATTTGATTCGATTCAATTATTTTCGATTCGACTCGATTTGATTCGATTCGATTATCGATTCGATTAAATTCCAATTATTTTCGATTCGATTCGATTCGATTATTTTTTATTCAATTCAATTCAATTGTTTTCGATTCGATGCAATTTGATTCGATTCTTCTCATTTCAATTCAATTCGATTCTTTCGAATTCGATTCGATTCGATTCTTTTCGTTTCGATTCAATTTTTTTCGATTTGATTCAATTCTTTTCAATTCGATTTGATATTCTTCAATTCAATTCTTTTCGATTAATTTCGATTCGATTCAATTCCATTCGATTCGATTCTTTTGGATTCGATTCGATTCAATACGATTCGATCGATTCTTTTCGATGATTTTTTTGATTCGATTCCATTCTTTTAGATTCGATTGATTCGAATCTTTTATTTTATTTTATTTTTTAAATTTTTTATTTATTTATGATAGTCACAGAGAGAGAGACAGACACAGGCAGAGGGAGAAGCAGGCTCCATGCAGCGGAAGCCCGACGTGGGATTCGATCCCGGGTCTCCAGGATCGCGTCCTGGGCCAAAGGCAGGCCCCAAACCGCTGCGCCATTCAGGGATCCCCTGATTCGAATCTTTTAGATTTGATTTGATACGATTCTTTTCAATTCGATTTGATTCGATTCGATTCATTTCGATTCGTTTCGATTCTCTTTGATGTTTTTTGATTCGATCTTTTCAATCGATTTAATTCGATTCAATTCATTTTGATTCGATTTGATTCGAATTTTTCGATTCTATTCTTTTCAATTCGATTCTTTTCGATTTGATTCGATTCGATTTTTTTCTATTAGATTCTTTTTGATTCGATTCGACTTGACTCTTCGTTTCGATTTGATTCTTTTCGATTCGATTTGATTCTTTTCGTTTCGATTAGATTCTTTTCGATTCGATTCGATTTGATTCTTCTCCATTCGATTCGATTTGATTCTTTTCGATTTGATTCGATAAGGTTCTTTTCGTTCGATTCAATTCTGTTCGATTCTATTCCATTCGATTCGATTCGATTCGATTGTTTTCAATTCGATTTTATTCGATTCTTTTCGTTTCGATTCGATTCTTTTCGATTTGATTCGATTCGATCATTTGGATTCAATTTGTTACATTTCGATTCGATTCTTTTCGATTACGTTCGATTCTACTCTTTTCAATTTGATTGGATTCTTTTCCATTTGATATGATTCCTTTCGTTTCGATTTTTCGATTCGTTTCGATTCGAATCTATTCAATTATTTTTTTAACATTTTTTTTAAAAATTTTATTTATTTATGATAGTCATCAGAGAGAGAGAGAGAGGCAGAGACACAGGCAGAGGAAGAAGCAGGCTCCATGCACCGGGAGCCCGATGTGGGATTCGATCCTGGGTCTCCAGGATCGCGCCCCGGGCCAAAGGCAGGCGCTAAACTGCTGCGCCACCCAGGGATCCCCTATTCGATTCTTTTCTATTCAATTCGATTCGATTGATTCTTTTCGATTCATTCGATTCCATTCCATTCGATTCGATTCTTTTCGATTCGATTCGATTCTTTTCGATTCGATTTTTTCGATTCCATTCTTTTCAATTCCATTCTTTTCGATTTGATTCTTTTCGTTTCAATTCGATTCGATTCTTTTCAATTTGATTCGATTCGATTCTTTTCGTTTCGATTAGATTCTCTTCGATTCGATTCTTTTCGATTCGATTCGATTTGATACAATTCAATTCTTTTCAATTCGATACCATTCAATTCGATTCCTCTCGAATCGATTCAATTCAATTCGATTCTTTTCGATTCGATTCTTTTCGATTCGATTCGATTTGATACAATTCAATTCTTTTCAATTCGATACCATTCAATTCGATTCCTCTCGAATCGATTCAATTCAATTCGATTCTTTTCGATTCGATTCTTTTTGATTTGATTCGATTCGATCATTTGGATTCGATTTGTTACATTTTGATTCGATTCTTTTTGATTCGATTCGATTCGATTCTTTTGGATTTAATTGGATTCGTTTAGATAATTTTTGATTCGATTCAATTCTTTCCCCCTAGCTTCGATTCGATTCTACTCGATTCAATTCATTTCGATTCTTCTTGATTCAATTCTTTTCGATTCTTTTGATTCGGTTTGATTCTTTTCGATTCAATTCGATTCTTTTCGATTTGATTCAATTCGATTGTTTTTTAATCCATTTGATTTGATTCGATTATTTTCGATTTGAGTCGATTTGATTCGATTCGATTATCGATTCGATTCAATTCCAATTATTTTCGATTCGATTCGATTCGATTCTTTTTTATTCAATTCGATTCAATTATTTTCGTTTCGATGCAATTCGATTCGATTAGATTCTTTTCGTTTCAATTAGAGTCTTTTCTATTTTATTTGATTCGATTCTTATCAATTCGATTCGGTACTGTTCGATTCGATTCTTTTCGATTCAATTCGATTGGAATCGATTCTTTTCGATTCAATTCGATATGATTCGATTCTTTTCGATTCAATTCGATACGATTTGATTCTTTTCGATTCTATTCGATTCTTTTCATTTTGATTCGATTCGATTCGACGCTATTTGATTCTTTTCGATTCGATTCGATTCGTTTCGATGCTATTCAATTCGATTCTTTTCGATTCGATTTGATAATATTTGATTCGATTTAATTCGATTGTTTTCAATTCGTTTTGATTCTTTTCATTGTATTCGACTCAATTCTATTCGATTTGATTCGATACGATTCGATTCTTTTTGATTCGATTCGAATCTTTTCGATTCTATTCGATTTGATTCTTTTCAATTCAATTCGATATGATTCGATTCTTTTCGATTCAATGATACCATTCGATTTGATTCTATTCGATTAGATTCCTTTCTTTTCGGTTCGATTTGATTCTTTTCGATTCGATTCTTTTCAATTCGAATCGATTATGTTCCATTGGATTCTTTACGATTCAATTCGATTCAATACGATTCTTTTCGATTTGATTTGATTCATTTTGATTCGATTCGATTCTTTTCGATTCAATTCGATTCGATTCATTTGATTCAATTAAATACGATTCTATTCTTTTCGATTCAATTCGATTTGATTTTTTTGATTCGATACGATTCGATTAGATTCTTTTCGATTTGATTCAATGATTCTTTTCAATTCGATTCGATTCGTTTTGATTCGTTTTGATTCTCTTTGATTTTTTTGATTCGATCTTTTCAATCGATTTGATTCGATTCGATTCTTTTCGATTCAATTCTTTTCGATTCGATTTGATTCTTTTCGATTCGATTCGATTTGATTCTTTTCGTTTACATTCGATTCTTTTCGATTCGAATCTTTTCGTTTCGATTAGATTCTCTACAATTCGATTCTTTGGATTCGATTCTTTTTGATTCAATTCGATTTGATTCTTTTCGATTCGATTCGATTCGATTCTTTTCAATTCGAATCGATTCAATACGATTCGATTACTTTTGGTTTGATGCAATTTGATTCGATTTTTTTCTAATTGATTTGATTCGATTCGATTATTTTTGATTCAACTCGATTAGATTCAATTCGATTATCGATTCAATTCAATTCCAATTATTCTCGATTCAATTCGATTCGATTATTTTTTATTCATTTCAATTATTTTCGATTCGATGTGATTCGATTCGATTCTTTTTGATTCAATCAATTCGATTTGATTCTTTTCAATTCGATTCGATTCTTTTCGATTTGATTGCATTCGATTCAATTCTTTTCGATTCAATTCGATTCCATTCTTTTCGATTCGATTCGATTCTTTTCATTACGGTTCAATTCGATTCGATTCTTTTCAATTCGATTTGATTCTTTTCGGTTCGCTTCGATTCTATTCTTTACGATTCAATTCGATTATTTTGTATTCTTTACGATTCAATTTGATTCGATTATTTTCGATTCGATTAGATTCAATTTGATTCGTTTTTTTCGAATCGATTCAATTCTTTTCGATTCCACTCCTTTCGACTTGATTTATTTGGATTCTATTCTTTCCGACTCGATTAGATTCTATTCTTTTCAATTCGATTCGATTCTTTTTGATTCGTTTCTTTTCGATTCTATTCGAATATTTTCATTTCGATTAGATTCTTTTCGATTCAATTCGATTCTATTCGAAACTCTTAGATTCAATTCTTTTTGATTCGATTCGATTTGATTGTTTTCGATTCGATTCAATTCAATTCTTTTCGATTCGATTCAATTCTTTTCATTTTTTTCCATTCGATTCTTTTTATTTGATGTTTCGATTATTTTCGATTCGATTTGATTCGATTCTTTTCCATTCGATTCGATATTTTCGATTCGATTCAATTCTTTTTTATTAGATTTCTTCGATTCTTTTCGATTCATTTCGATTCGATTTTTTTCATTTCGATTCGATAGTTTTTGGTTCGTTTCTTTTTGATTCGATTCGATTAGAATCTTATGATTCAAGTCTTTTTGATTCGAATTCCTTTCTTTACAAACGATTCGATTCGATTAGATTCTTTTCGATTCGATTCGATTCTTTTCCATTCGATTCGATATTTTCGATTCGATTCGACTCTTTATTAGATTTTTTCGATTCTTTCCTATTCGATTTGATTCGATTCTTTTCGATTTGATTTGATTCTTTTCTATTCGATACAATTCGATTTGATCCTTTTTGATTCGATTCTTTTCAATTCGATTCGATTCGATTCTTATATTCGATTCGATCTTTTTTCGATTCAATTCGATTCTCTCCGATTCGATTCGATTTTTTTCGATAGTTTTTTCCATTCGATAGTTTTCTATTCGTTTCTTTTCTATTCGATTCTATTCTTTTCGATTCGATTCGATTCGATTCGAATCTTTCTATTCGAGTGTTTTTGATTTGAATTCCTTTCTTTTCGAATCCATTCGATTTGATTCTTTTCGATTCGATTCGATTCTTTTTGATTCGATTCGATTCGATTCTTTTTGATTCAATTCGATTATTTTCACTTCCATTAGATTCGATTCTTTTGATTCGGTGCGATTCGATTCGATATTTTTCTATTCGATTCATTTAGATTCTTTTCGATTCTAGCCTCTTCTATATTAATTTCTTTCTTTTCGAATCAATTTGATTCGATTCTTTTCGATTTGATTCGATTCGATTCTTTTCGATTCGATTCAATTCTTTTCGATTTGATTTGATTCTTTTCGATTCAATTTGATTCGATTCTTTTCGATTCTATTCGATTCTTTTCTATTCGATTTGATTCGATTCGATCCTTTTCGATTCGATTCGATTCTTTTCGATTTGATTTGATTCTTTTCCATTCGATAAAATTTGATTCGATCCTTTCGATTCGATTAGATTCTTTTTGATTCGATTCGATTAGATTCTTATATTCGATTCCATTCGATCTTTTTTGATTCGATTCGATTCTCTTCGATACGATTCAATTCGATTTTTTTCATTTCCATTCGACAGTTTTCTATTCGTTTCTTTTCTATTTGATTTGATTCTATTCTTTTCTATTCAATTCGATTCGATTCGAATCTTTCTAATCGAATGTTTTTTATTTGAATTCCTTTCTTTTCGAATCGATTTGATTCTTTTTGATTCGTTTCGATTTGATTATTTTGATTCGATTCGATTTGATTCGATTATTTTCACTTCCATTCGATTCAATTCTTTTGATTTGGAGCAATTCGATTCGATTTTTTTCGATTCGTTTCGATTCGATTCTTTTCGATTCGATTCTTTTCGATTCGAATATCTTTCTTTTCAAATCGATTTGATTCGATTCTTTTCTTTTCGATTCGATTCGATTCTTTTCTATTTGATTTTATTTTTTTTATTTGATTCGATTCTTTTCGAGTCTCTTTGATTTGGTTTTTACGAATCGATTCCATTCTTTCGATTCAATCTTCGATTCGATTATTTTGGATTCGATTCTTTTCGATTCGATTCGATTCCTTTCTTTTTTTTCGATTCAATTCTTTTCGAATCGATTTCTTTTCGATTCGATTCGATTCAGTTCTTTTCTATTCTTTTCAATTCGATTGGATTCAATTATTTTCTATTTGATTCAATTCAATTCGATTTGTTTCTTTCTAAACGATTCAATTCTTTTCGATTCCACTCCTTTCGACTCGATTCATTTGGATTCGATTATTTTCGATTCGATTCGATTCTTTTTGATTCAATTCGATTTGATTCTTTTTAATTCATTTCTTTTTGATTCCATTCGAATGTTTTTGGTTCGATTAGATTCTTTTCGATTGAATTCGATTCGATTTAAAACTCTACGATTCGATTGTTTTCGATTGGATTCGATTATTTTCGATTCGATTCAATTCAATTCGTTTCGATTCGATTTGATTCTTTTCGATTCGATTCGATGTTTTTCTATTCGATTCTTTTTTATTTGATTTGTTTCGATTATTTTCTATTCTATTTGATTCGATTCTTTTCGATTCATTTCGATTTTTTTTTATTTGTTTAGAATTGATTAGATCCTTTTCGATTCGATTCAATTCGATTTTTTTGATTCGATACGATTTTTTTCTTTTTGATATGATAGTTTTCGATTAGTTTCTTTTCGATTCTATTCGATTCGATTCTTTTTGTTTCAGTTAGATTTGATTCGAATCTATCGATTCGAGTCTTTTTGAGTCGAATTCCTTTCTTTTAAAATTGATTCCATTCAATTCTATTCGATTCGATTCAATTCGATTCGTTTTTTCTGAAACAATTCGATTCTTTTTGATTCCACTTTTTTTCGATTAGATTCATTTGGATTTGATAGTTTTCGATTCGATTAGATTCTATTCTTTTCGAATCGATTCGATTCAATTCTTTTTGATTCGTTTCTTTTTGAAACCATTCGAATCTTTTCGGTTCGATCAGATTCTTTTCGATTCAATGCGATTCGATTCGAAACTCTTCGATTCAATTGTTTTCGATTCGATTGGATTCGTTTGTTTTCGATTCGATTTGATTCAATTCTTTTCGATTAGATTTGATTCTTTTCAATTCGATTCGATTTTTTCTATGCGATTCTTTTTTATTTGATTTATTTCGATTATTTCCTATTCGATTCGATTCTTTTTGATTCGATTCGATTCTTTTTGATTCGTTTAGAATTGATTAGATCCTTTTCGATATAATTCGATTCGATTTTTTTTATTCGATACGATTTTTTTCTTTTCGATATGATAGTTTTCAATTAGTTTCTTTTTGATTCTATTCGATTCGATTCTTTTGGTTTCGATTTGATTTGATTCGAATCTTTCGATTCGAGTCTTTTCAATTCGAATTCCTTTCTTTTAAAATCAATTTGATTCAATTCTTTTCGATTCGATTCACTTCGATTCATTTTTTCTGAAACAATTCGATTCTTTTTGATTCCATTCTTTTCGATTAGATTCATTTGGATTCGAAACTTTTCGATTCGATTAGATTCGATTCTAATGAATCGATTCGATTCGATTCTTTTTGATTCGTTTCTTTTTGATTCCATTCGAATCTTTTTGGTTCGATTAGATTCTTTTCGATTCAATTCGATTCGAATGGAAACTCTTCGATTGAATTCTTTTCAATTCGATTCTTTTTGATTCGATTCGATTCGATCCTTTTCGATTCGATTCAATTCATTTCTTTTCGATTCGAATTTTTCTATTCAATTCCTTTTTATTTGATTTGTTTCAAATATTTTCGATTCGATACGATTCTTTTCAATTCGATGCGATTCGATCCTTTTGGATTCGATTCGATTCAATTCCATTTTTTTCGTATCGATACGATAGTTTCCGATTCTTTTCGATTCTATTCGATGGGATTCTATTTGTTTCGATTCCATTTGCATGTGGAAGTATCAGGCTTGTACTCAACATTATCAGAGTTGAATATAGCGATTTCAAACGGCCTTCTTCAATCAGAGTGTAGCTAGTTTCTAACTCCAATGTACGAGTGGGTAGCAGACATCAGCCTCCCAGGCGTACACACTTTTGAGAGTTGAGCTTATGGCCTGTACTTCCCACATCCTCCTCCAGGTACACTGCGCTGGTAACAGGCCTAGGCTCGATGCATGACTGAAGTGTGAGAGATAAGACGAAAGTCCTGGCACACAAGAATAGGGCCTCGAAGCTCAATCCTGCGATTTCCTAGTAATTCATGTCTTAGGTGCTACATACTAAGTTCCATACGTGAGAGCTAGCTGAACCCCAAGTCCAAAAGCATCTCTCTTCCAAGAGTTGAGTTCACACCAAAACCCTCACAGTTCCACATTGCCTGCAGAATGAGTTTTGAACATCTTCACCAGAGACGTTTGTCAGAAGCTTGTGAGAAGCAAGTGGAATAATGCAGGCCTGGAAGGTGTCTGCAAGTGCAGTAGAGTGGTATTCTTCGAACTTCCTGAGTTAGAAGACTGCTATGATCTTATGGCCATTAGAACGCAGCCAGTTGAAAGCTGGCTTCTAGGCATGCTCTCTTGTGAGAGTTGAGCTCTGGGCAGGACCCTCCCGCATCCTGCCTGCCCATACTCATACCTGCTAACATCCTTAAGTGAGATGATGGGAGAGGTTGGAGAAATGCAAGTGGAAGCGCCAGGACTGTACTCATATCCATCTGACTTCAATACAGCGATTGCCAACGTCCTTGTTCAATTACAGTGTAGCTTGGGTATACCTCGCTTCGATAAGTGTTTAGCAGACATCAGCCTACAAAGCATACACATTGCTGAGAGTTCAGCTTATGGCATGTACCTCCCCAATCCTGACTGCCTGAAAGTTCGGCTTCCACAGCATTTCGTTGTATACGGGAGAGAAGCGGAGTATAAACCAAGTGTCTCCCTTGTCAATATCGCGCCTAGCGGACAGCTGCCTACTAGGCATGCACACTCCTTTGGCTTGAGCTTACCTTCCACATGATGACTGCCTGTACACTTCACTTCCAAAGGATTTCGTTTGATACGGGATGCAATTTTTGCAAGAGCCAAGTGTCTCTTAGTTCAATCCAGCGACTTCTGAGGAATTCCTCCCTAAGACGGGAGCTACATACTAACTTCCAACCTGAGAACGTAGCTGAAAGCTCTCTTGGGGAACTTCCCGCTCGGAGATAAGCTGAAACATGGTCCTTCCCAGTTCCACACTGCCTGCAGATACAGTTACGAACATCCTCACTAGACATGTTTGTCAGAAGCTCATGGGATGCAAGGGCCAGCGGCAGGCTTCAATGGTTTTGTCTCCAGGTGCAGTAGAGCGGTAGTCATGGAACGTCCCACCTTACAATGCTGCTACATTCTCACGGCCATCAGAACGAGCTAGTAGAAAGCTGGCTTCTAGGCATGCTTCCTTCTGAGGCTGAGTTCAGGGCAAGACCATCTTGCATCCTGCCTGCCCGTAGACGTAACTGCTAATATCCTTATGTTAGGTGCTGGGAGAGGGTGGCGAAATGCATGTGAAAGTGTCAGGCCTGTACTCACGATTATCTGAGTTGAATACAGCAATTTCAAACAGCCTTCTTCAAAGAGTGTAGCTAGTTTCTAACTCCCATGAATGAGTGGGTAGCAGACATCTGCCTCCCAGGCTACACACTTTTGAGAGTTGAGCTTATGGCCTGTACTTCCCACATCCTGCCTGCAGGTACATTTCGCTGCAAACAGGCCTAGGCTCGATGCGTGACTGAAGTGCTGTGAGAGGTAAGTGGAAAGTCTCGGCACACAAGACTAGTGCCTCCAAGCTCAATCCAGCGATTCCCAGTAATTCCTGTCTTAGACAGGTGCTACATACTAAATTCCATACGAGAGAAGCTAGCTGAACCCCGAGTCCAAAAGCATCTCTGTTTTGAGAGTTGAGCTCACACCCAGTCCCTCACAGTTCCACACTGCCTGCAGAATGAGTTTTCAAAATCTTCACCTGAGACGTTTGTCAGAAGCTTGTGAGACACAAATGGAATAAGGCAGGCCTGGAAGGTGTCTCCAGGTGCAGTAGAGTGGTATTCTTCGAACCTCCTGAGTTAGAAGACTGCTTTAGTCTCACAGCCATTAGAACGCAGCTGGTTGAAAGCTGGCTTCTAGGCATGCTCTCTTGTGAGAGCGGAGCTCAGGGCAAGACTCTCCCCCATCCTGCCTGCCCATAGTCATAGCTGCTAACATCCTTAAGTGAGGTGTTGGGAGAGGTTGGAGAAATGCGAGTGGAAGTGTCAGGACTCTACTCACGTGTATCTGAGTTCAATACAGCGATTGCCAATGTCCTTGTTCAATTAGAGTGCAGCTGGGGTATACCTCGCCTCAATAAGTGTCTGGCAGACATCAGCCTGCAAAGCATACACACTTCTGAGAGTTGAGCTTATGGTCTCTACCTCCTCCATCCTGACTGCCTGTACGTTTCGCTTCCACAGCATTTCGTTGTATGCGGGAGAGTAGCAGAGTGAGAACCAAGTGTCTGCCTTGTCAATTTTGCGCCTAGAGGACAGCTGCCTCCAAGGCATGACCACTCCAATGGATTGAGCTTAGGACTTGAACCTCCACATGCTCACCGCCTGTATGCTTCGCTTCCAAAGGATTTCTTTCAATACGGGACACAAGTTTTGCAAGACGCAAATGTGTCTTAGTTCAAACCACAACTTACGAGGAATTCCCCCTCAGATGGGAGCTACATACTAACTTCCAAACATGAATACCTAGCTGAAAGCTCTCTCTCTGCGGAATATCCCTCTCAGAGATGAGCTGAAACAGTCCTTCCCAGTTTCTCACTGCCTGCAGATACAGTTACAAACATCCTCACTAGACATGTTTGTTAGAAGCTTATGGGACACAAGGGGCAAGCTGCAGGCTTCAAGTTTGTGTCCTCAGGTGCAGTAAAGTGGTATTCATGGAACATCCAGAATTACAATGATGCCACTTTCCCATGGCCATCAGAACGCAGTTAGTAGAAAGCTGGCTTCGGGGCATGCCTCGTTTTGAAAGCTGAGCTCAGGGCAGGACCCTCCCGCATCCTGCCTGCTCGTAGTCATAGCTGCTAACATCCTTATGTTAGGTGCTGTGAGAGGTTAGAGAAATGCAAGTGGAAGTGTCAGGGGTGTACTCACGTGCCTCTGACTTCAATACAGCGATTGCCACATCCTTGTTCAATTAGAGTGTAACTCGTGTATACCTCGCCTCGATATGTGTCTAGCAGACATCAGCCTGCAAAGCATACACACTTCTGAGAGTTGAGCTTATGGCCTGTAAGTTCTGCTTCCACAGCATTTCGTTGTATCGGGAGAGTAGCAGAGTGAGAACCAAGTGTCTGCCTTGTCAATTTTGCGCCTAGCCGACAGCTGCCTGCAAGGCATGCACACTCCTTTGGATTGAGCTTAGGAATTGAATCTCCCACATGCTGACTGCCTGTACGCCTCGCTTCCAAACGATTTCATTCGATACGGGACCCAAGTTTTGCGAGAGGCAAATGTGTCTTAGTTCAATCCAGCAACTTCTGAAGAATTGCTCCCTCAGATGGGAGCTACATACTAACTTCCAAACCTGAAACCTAGCTGAAAGCTCTCTCTCTGGGGAATTTCCTTCTGTGAGAAGAAATGACACGCCATTCTTCCCACTTCCACACTGCCTACAGATGCAGTTATGTACATCCTCACTAGACATGTTTTCAGAAGCTCACGGGACACAAGGGCCAGCTGCAGGCTTCAATGGTTGTGTCTCCAGATGCATTAGAGCGGTATTCATTGTAAGCGTACCGCCTTACAATGCTGCTACATTCACAAAGCCATCAAAAGGAGCTAGTAGATAGCTGGTTTTTAGGCATGCTTCCTTTTGAAAGCTAAGATCAGGTCAGGACCCTCCCTCATCCTGCCTGCCTATAGACGTAACTGCTAATATGCTTATGTTAGGTGCCGCATGCTAACTGCCTGTAGACATAGGTCCTAGCATCCTTATGTTAGGTACTGGAAGGGGTTGTGTGAAAAGCCTGTGGAAGTGACAGGCCTGTACTCTCGTGTATCTGAGTTCAGTACAGCGATTGCCAACGTCCTTGTTCAATTCGAGTGTAGCTCAGTTCTAGCTACCCTGTATAAGTGTCTAGCAGACATCGGCCTGCAAAGCATACACACTTCTGAGAGTTGAGCTCATGGTCTTTACCTCGGCCATCCTGACTGCCTGTTGGTCTGCTTCCACAGCATTTCGTTGTATGCGGGACAGTAGCGAAGTGAGAACCAAGTGTCTGCCTTGTCAATTTCGCGCCTAGCAGACGGCTGCCTCCAAGGCATGCACATTCCTTTGGATTGAGCTTTTGGCTTGTACCTCCCACACGCTGACTGCCTGTACGCTTTGCTTCCAAAGGATTTGGTTCGATACAGGATGCAAGCTTTGTGAGTGGCAAGTGTCTCTTAGCTCAATCCAGCAACTTCTGAGGAATTCCTCTCTCAGAAGGGAGCTACTAACTAACTTCGAAACCTGAGTAACTCCTTGAAAGCTGTCTCTCTGGGGAATTTCCTTCTGCGGGGTGAGCTGACACGCCGTCCTTCCCAGTTCCACAATGCCTGCACAGGGAGTTACGAATATCCTCACTAGACATGTTTGTCAGAAGTTCGTGGGACGCAAGGGGCAAGCTGAAGGCTGCAATGCTTGCGTCTCCAGGTGCGGAAGAGCGGTATTGTCAGAACGTCCTGCGTTACAATGCTGCTACGTTCTCACGGCCATAGCAACTCAGCTAGTGGAAATCTAGCTTGCAGGCATGCTTCCTTTTGAGAGCAGAGCTCAGGGCAGGACCCTTCCGCATCCTGACTCAGTCTAGACATAGCTGCTAACGTCCTCATGTTAGTGGCAGGGAAAGGTTGTGAGAAAAGCATGTGGAATCGTTGTGCCTGAAGCCACGTGTATCTGAGTTGATTACAGCGATTTCCAAAGTCCTTCTTCATCAGAGTGTAGCTAGGTTCCCACTCGCATGTCCGAGTGGGTAGCAGACATCTGCCCCCCATGCATACCCACTTCTGAGAGTTGAGCTTATGGCCTGTAACCCTACCTCCTGCCTGCAGCTACCTTTCGCTTCCAAAAGGCCTAGGCTCGCTGCTTCACCGAAGTGTTGGGAGAGGTAACTGGAATCTCCCGGCACACAAGACTAGTGCCTCCAAGCTCAATCCAGCGATTTCCCAGTAATTCCTGGGGTAGACTGGTGCTACATACTAAGTTCCATAGGTGAGAAGGTAGCTGAACGCCTTGTCCAAAATCATCTTACTGCTGAGAGTTGAGCTCACCCTCAGTCCCTCACAGTTCCACACTGCCTGCAGAGTAGGTTTCCCACGTCTTCACCAGAGACTTTTGCCAGAGGCTTCTGAGACGCAAGTTAACAATGCAGACCTGGAGGGTATCTCCAGGTGCAGTAGAGTGGTAATCTGGGAACCTCCTTACTCAGAATACTGCTACCTTCACACTGTCATAAGAATGCAGCTAGTTGAGAGCTGGCTTCTAGGCATGCTTCCCTGTGAGAGCTGAGGACAGGGCAGAACCCTCCCGCACCCTGCCTGACTGTAGACGTACCTGCTAACCTCCTTATGTTAGTGGCTGGGATAGGTTGTGGGAAAAGCATGTGTAAGCATTGGGCCTGAACTCCCGTGTATCTGGGTTGAATACAGCGATTTCCAACATCCTTCTTCAATAGGAGTGTAGCTAGGTTCCAACTCCCATGTCCGAGTGGGTAGCAGATATCTGCCTCCCATGCATACACACTTCTGAGAGTTGAGCTTATGGCCTGTAACCCTACATCCTGCCTGCCGCTACCTTTCGCTTCCAAAAGGCCTAGGCTCGCTGCTTGACGCAAGTGTTGGGAGAGGTAACTGGAATCTCCCGGCACACAAGACGAGTGCCTCCAAGCTCAATCAAGCGATTTCCTAGTAATTCCTGGGGTAGACTGGTGCTACGTACTAAGTTCCATACGTGAGTAGGTAGTTGAACGCCTTGTCCAAAAACATCTTACTTCTGAGAGTTGAGCTCACCCTCAGTCCCTCACAGTTCCACACTGCCTGCAGAGTGAGTTTCGCACGTCTTCACCAGAGACGTTTGCCAGAGGCTTCTGAGACGCAAGTTAACAATGCAGACCTGGAGGGTATCTCCAGGTGCAGTAGAGTGGTAATCTGGGAACCTCCTGTCTCAGAATACTGCTACCTTCACCCTGCCATAAGAATGCAGCTAGTTGACAGCTGGCTTCAAGGCATGCTTCCCTGTGAGAGCTAAGGACAGGGCACAACCCTCCCGCATCCTGCTTGACTGTAGAAGGAGCTGCTAACGTCCTCATGTTAGTGGCAGGGAAAGGTTGTGCGAAAAGCATGTGGAATCGTTGTGCCTGAACCCACGTGTGTCTGAGTTGAATACAGCGATTTCCAAAGTCCTTCTTCATCAGAGTGTAGCTAGGTTCCCACTCGCATGTCCGAGTGGGTAGCAGACATCTGCCTCCCATGCATACCCACTTCTGAGAGTTGAGCTTCTGGCCTGTAACCCTACCTCCTGCCTGCAGCTACCTTTCGCTTCCAAAAGGCCTAGGCTCGCTGCTTCACCGAAGTGTTGGGAGAGGTAACTGGAATCTCCCGGCACACAAGACGAGTGCCTCCAAGCTCAATCAAGCGATTTCCTAGTAATTCCTGGGGTAGACTGGTGCTACGTACTAAGTTCCATACGTGAGTAGGTAGTTGAACGCCTTGTCCAAAAACATCTTCCTTCTGAGAGTTGAGCTCACCCTCAGTCCCTCACAGTTCCACACTGCCTGCAGAGTGAGTTTCGCACGTCTTCACCAGAGACGTTTGCCAGAGGCTTCTGAGACGCAAGTTAACAATGCAGACTGGAGGGTATCTCCAGGTGCAGTAGAGTGGTAATCTGGGAACCTCCTGTCTCAGAATACTGCTACCTTCACCCTGCCATAAGAATGCAGCTAGTTGACAGCTGGCTTCAAGGCATGCTTCCCTGTGAGAGCTAAGGACAGGGCACAACCCTCCCGCATCCTGCTTGACTGTAGAAGGAGCTGCTAACGTCCTCATGTTAGTGGCAGGGAAAGGTTGTGCGAAAAGCATGTGGAATCGTTGTGCCTGAACCCACGTGTGTCTGAGTTGAATACAGCGATTTCCAAAGTCCTTCTTCATCAGAGTGTAGCTAGGTTCCCACTCGCATGTCCGAGTGGGTAGCAGACATCTGCCTCCCATGCATACCCACTTCTGAGAGTTGAGCTTATGGCCTGTAACCCTACCTCCTGCCTGCAGCTACCTTTCGCTTCCAAAAGGCCTAGGCTCGC
This sequence comes from Canis aureus, assembly GCF_053574225.1. Lineage (NCBI taxonomy): Eukaryota > Metazoa > Chordata > Mammalia > Carnivora > Canidae > Canis > Canis aureus. The sequence goes on along the minus strand of NC_135627.1, from coordinate 63,246,047 downwards.
TGCTTCACCGAAGTGTTGGGAGAGGTAACTGGAATCTCCCGGCACACAAGACGAGTGCCTCCAAGCTCAATCCAGCGATTTCCTAGTAATTCCTGGGGTAGACTGGTGCTACGTACTAAGTTCCATACGTGAGTAGGTAGTTGAACGCCTTGTCCAAAAACATCTTCCTTCTGAGAGTTGAGCTCACCCTCAGTCCCTCACAGTTCCACACTGCCTGCAGAGTGAGTTTCGCACGTCTTCACCAGAGACGTTTGCCAGAGGCTTCTGAGACGCAAGTTAACAATGCAGACCTGGAGGGTATCTCCAGGTGCAGTAGAGTGGTAATCTGGGAACCTCCTGTCTCAGAATACTGCTACCTTCACCCTGCCATAAGAATGCAGCTAGTTGACAGCTGGCTTCAAGGCATGCTTCCCTGTGAGAGCTAAGGACAGGGCACAACCCTCCCGCATCCTGCTTGACTGTAGAAGGAGCTGCTAACGTCCTCATGTTAGTGGCAGGGAAAGGTTGTGCGAAAAGCATGTGGAATCGTTGTGCCTGAACCCACGTGTGTCTGAGTTGAATACAGCGATTTCCAAAGTCCTTCTTCATCAGAGTGTAGCTAGGTTCCCACTCGCATGTCCGAGTGGGTAGCAGACATCTGCCTCCCATGCATACCCACTTCTGAGAGTTGAGCTTATGGCCTGTAACCCTACCTCCTGCCTGCAGCTACCTTTCGCTTCCAAAAGGCCTAGGCTCGCTGCTTCACCGAAGTGTTGGGAGAGGTAACTGGAATCTCCCGGCACACAAGACTAGTGCCTCCAAGCTCAATCCAGCGATTTCCCAGTAATTCCTGGGGTAGACTGGTGCTACATACTAAGTTCCATAGGTGAGAAGGTAGCTGAACGCCTTGTCCAAAATCATCTTACTGCTGAGAGTTGAGCTCACCCTCAGTCCCTCACAGTTCCACACTGCCTGCAGAGTAGGTTTCCCACGTCTTCACCAGAGACTTTTGCCAGAGGCTTCTGAGACGCAAGTTAACAATGCAGACCTGGAGGGTATCTCCAGGTGCAGTAGAGTGGTAATCTGGGAACGTCCTTACTCAGAATACTGCTACCTTCACACTGTCATAAGAATGCAGCTAGTTGAGAGCTGGCTTCTAGGCATGCTTCCCTGTGAGAGCTGAGGACAGGGCAGAACCCTCCCGCACCCTGCCTGACTGTAGACGTACCTGCTAACCTCCTTATGTTAGTGGCTGGGATAGGTTGTGGGAAAAGCATGTGTAAGCATTGGGCCTGAACTCCCGTGTATCTGAGTTGAATACAGCGATTTCCAACATCCTTCTTCAATAGGAGTGTAGCTAGGTTCCAACTCCCATGTCCGAGTGGGTAGCAGATATCTGCCTCCCATGCATACACACTTCTGAGAGTTGAGCTTATGGCCTGTAACCCTACATCCTGCCTGCCGCTACCTTTCGCTTCCAAAAGGCCTAGGCTCGCTGCTTGACGCAAGTGTTGGGAGAGGTAACTGGAATCTCCCGGCACACAAGACGAGTGCCTCCAAGCTCAATCCAGCGATTTCCTAGTAATTCCTGGGGTAGACTGGTGCTACGTACTAAGTTCCATACGTGAGTAGGTAGTTGAACGCCTTGTCCAAAAACATCTTCCTTCTGAGATTTGAGCTCACCCTCAGTCCCTCACAGTTCCACACTGCCTGCAGAGTGAGTTTCGCACGTCTTCACCAGAGACGTTTGCCAGAGGCTTCTGAGACGCAAGTTAACAATGCAGACCTGGAGGGTATCTCCAGGTGCAGTAGAGTGGTAATCTGGGAACCTCCTGTCTCAGAATACTGCTACCTTCACCCTGCCATAAGAATGCAGCTAGTTGACAGCTGGCTTCAAGGCTTGCTTCCCTGTGAGAGCTAAGGACAGGGCACAACCCTCCCGCATCCTGCTTGACTGTAGAAGGAGCTGCTAACGTCCTCATGTTAGTGGCAGGGAAAGGTTGTGCGAAAAGCATGTGGAATCGTTGTGCCTGAACCCACGTGTGTCTGAGTTGAATACAGCGATTTCCAAAGTCCTTCTTCATCAGAGTGTAGCTAGGTTCCCACTCGCATGTCCGAGTGGGTAGCAGACATCTGCCTCCCATGCATACCCACTTCTGAGAGTTGAGCTTATGGCCTGTAACCCTACCTCCTGCCTGCAGCTACCTTTCGCTTCCAAAAGGCCTAGGCTCGCTGCTTCACCGAAGTGTTGGGAGAGGTAACTGGAATCTCCCGGCACACAAGACTAGTGCCTCCAAGCTCAATCAAGCGATTTCCCAGTAATTCCTGGGGTAGACTGGTGCTACATACTAAGTTCCATAGGTGAGAAGGTAGCTGAACGCCTTGTCCAAAATCATCTTACTGCTGAGAGTTGAGCTCACCCTTAGTCCCTCACAGTTCCACACTGCCTGCAGAGTAGGTTTCCCACGTCTTCACCAGAGACTTTTGCCAGAGGCCTCTGAGACGCAAGTTAACAATGCAGACCTGGAGGGTATCTCCAGGTGCAGTACAGTGGTAATCTGGGAACCTCCTTACTCAGAATACTGCTACCTTCACACTGTCATAAGAATGCAGCTAGTTGAGAGCTGGCTTCTAGGCATGCTTCCCTGTGAGAGCTGAGGACAGGGCAGAACCCTCCCGCACCCTGCCTGACTGTAGACGTACCTGCTAACCTCCTTATGTTAGTGGCTGGGATAGGTTGTGGGAAAAGCATGTGTAAGCATTGGGCCTGAACTCCCGTGTATCTGAGTTGAATACAGCGATTTCCAACATCCTTCTTCAATAGGAGTGTAGCTAGGTTCCAACTCCCATGTCCGAGTGGGTAGCAGATATCTGCCTCCCATGCATACACACTTCTGAGAGTTGAGCTTATGGCCTGTAACCCTACATCCTGCCTGCCGCTACCTTTCGCTTCCAAAAGGCCTAGGCTCGCTGCTTGACGCAAGTGTTGGGAGAGGTAACTGGAATCTCCCGGCACACAAGACGAGTGCCTCCAAGCTCAATCAAGCGATTTCCTAGTAATTCCTGGGGTAGACTGGTGCTACGTACTAAGTTCCATACGTGAGTAGGTAGTTGAACGCCTTGTCCAAAAACATCTTACTTCTGAGAGTTGAGCTCACCCTCAGTCCCTCACAGTTCCACACTGCCTGCAGAGTGAGTTTCGCACGTCTTCACCAGAGACGTTTGCCAGAGGCTTCTGAGACGCAAGTTAACAATGCAGACCTGGAGGGTATCTCCAGGTGCAGTAGAGTGGTAATCTGGGAACCTCCTGTCTCAGAATACTGCTACCTTCACCCTGCCATAAGAATGCAGCTAGTTGACAGCTGGCTTCAAGGCATGCTTCCCTGTGAGAGCTAAGGACAGGGCACAACCCTCCCGCATCCTGCTTGACTGTAGAAGGAGCTGCTAACGTCCTCATGTTAGTGGCAGGGAAAGGTTGTGCGAAAAGCATGTGGAATCGTTGTGCCTGAACCCACGTGTGTCTGAGTTGAATACAGCGATTTCCAAAGTCCTTCTTCATCAGAGTGTAGCTAGGTTCCCACTCGCATGTCCGAGTGGGTAGCAGACATCTGCCTCCCATGCATACCCACTTCTGAGAGTTGAGCTTATGGCCTGTAACCCTACCTCCTGCCTGCAGCTACCTTTCGCTTCCAAAAGGCCTAGGCTCGCTGCTTCACCGAAGTGTTGGGAGAGGTAACTGGAATCTCCCGGCACACAAGACTAGTGCCTCCAAGCTCAATCCAGTGATTTCCCAGTAATTCCTGGGGTAGACTGGTGCTACATACTAAGTCCCATAGGTGAGAAGGTAGCTGAACGCCTTGTCCAAAATCATCTTACTGCTGAGAGTGGAGCTCACCCTCAGTCCCTCACAGTTCCACACTGCCTGCAGAGTAGGTTTCCCACGTCTTCACCAGAGACTTTTGCCAGAGGCTTCTGAGACGCAAGTTAACAATGCAGACCTGGAGGGTATCTCCAGGTGCAGTAGAGTGGTAATCTGGGAACCTCCTTACTCAGAATACTGCTACCTTCACACTGTCATAAGAATGCAGCTAGTTGAGAGCTGGCTTCTAGGCATGCTTCCCTGTGAGAGCTGAGGACAGGGCAGAACCCTCCCGCACCCTGCCTGACTGTAGACGTACCTGCTAACCTCCTTATGTTAGTGGCTGGGATAGGTTGTGGGAAAAGCATGTGTAAGCATTGGGCCTGAACTCCCGTGTATCTGAGTTGAATACAGCGATTTCCAACATCCTTCTTCAATAGGAGTGTAGCTAGGTTCCAACTCCCATGTCCGAGTGGGTAGCAGATATCTGCCTCCCATGCATACACACTTCTGAGAGTTGAGCTTATGGCCTGTAACCCTACATCCTGCCTGCCGCTACCTTTCGCTTCCAAAAGGCCTAGGCTCGCTGCTTGACGCAAGTGTTGGGAGAGGTAACTGGAATCTCCCGGCACACAAGACGAGTGCCTCCAAGCTCAATCAAGCGATTTCCTAGTAATTCCTGGGGTAGACTGGTGCTACGTACTAAGTTCCATACGTGAGTAGGTAGTTGAACGCCTTGTCCAAAAACATCTTCCTTCTGAGAGTTGAGCTCACCCTCAGTCCCTCACAGTTCCACACTGCCTGCAGAGTGAGTTTCGCACGTCTTCACCAGAGACGTTTGCCAGAGGCTTCTGAGACCCAAGTTAACAATGCAGACCTGGAGGGTATCTCCAGGTGCAGTAGAGTGGTAATCTGGGAACCTCCTGTCTCAGAATACTGCTACCTTCACCCTGCCATAAGAATGCAGCTAGTTGACAGCTGGCTTCAAGGCATGCTTCCCTGTGAGAGCTAAGGACAGGGCACAACCCTCCCGCATCCTGCTTGACTGTAGAAGGAGCTGCTAACGTCCTCATGTTAGTGGCAGGGAAAGGTTGTGCGAAAAGCATGTGGAATCGTTGTGCCTGAACCCACGTGTGTCTGAGTTGAATACAGCGATTTCCAAAGTCCTTCTTCATCAGAGTGTAGCTAGGTTCCCACTCGCATGTCCGAGTGGGTAGCAGACATCTGCCTCCCATGCATACCCACTTCTGAGAGTTGAGCTTATGGCCTGTAACCCTACCTCCTGCCTGCAGCTACCTTTCGCTTCCAAAAGGCCTAGGCTCGCTGCTTCACCGAAGTGTTGGGAGAGGTAACTGGAATCTCCCGGCACACAAGACTAGTGCCTCCAAGCTCAATCCAGCGATTTCCCAGTAATTCCTGGGGTAGACTGGTGCTACATACTAAGTTCCATAGGTGAGAAGGTAGCTGAACGCCTTGTCCAAAATCATCTTACTGCTGAGAGTTGAGCTCACCCTCAGTCCCTCACAGTTCCACACTGCCTGCAGAGTAGGTTTCCCACGTCTTCACCAGAGACTTTTGCCAGAGGCTTCTGAGACGCAAGTTAACAATGCAGACCTGGAGGGTATCTCCAGGTGCAGTAGAGTGGTAATCTGGGAACGTCCTTACTCAGAATACTGCTACCTTCACACTGTCATAAGAATGCAGCTAGTTGAGAGCTGGCTTCTAGGCATGCTTCCCTGTGAGAGCTGAGGACAGGGCAGAACCCTCCCGCACCCTGCCTGACTGTAGACGTACCTGCTAACCTCCTTATGTTAGTGGCTGGGATAGGTTGTGGGAAAAGCATGTGTAAGCATTGGGCCTGAACTCCCGTGTATCTGAGTTGAATACAGCGATTTCCAACATCCTTCTTCAATAGGAGTGTAGCTAGGTTCCAACTCCCATGTCCGAGTGGGTAGCAGATATCTGCCTCCCATGCATACACACTTCTGAGAGTTGAGCTTATGGCCTGTAACCCTACATCCTGCCTGCCGCTACCTTTCGCTTCCAAAAGGCCTAGGCTCGCTGCTTGACGCAAGTGTTGGGAGAGGTAACTGGAATCTCCCGGCACACAAGACGAGTGCCTCCAAGCTCAATCCAGCGATTTCCTAGTAATTCCTGGGGTAGACTGGTGCTACGTACTAAGTTCCATACGTGAGTAGGTAGTTGAACGCCTTGTCCAAAAACATCTTCCTTCTGAGAGTTGAGCTCACCCTCAGTCCCTCACAGTTCCACACTGCCTGCAGAGTGAGTTTCGCACGTCTTCACCAGAGACGTTTGCCAGAGGCTTCTGAGACGCAAGTTAACAATGCAGACCTGGAGGGTATCTCCAGGTGCAGTAGAGTGGTAATCTGGGAACCTCCTGTCTCAGAATACTGCTACCTTCACCCTGCCATAAGAATGCAGCTAGTTGACAGCTGGCTTCAAGGCTTGCTTCCCTGTGAGAGCTAAGGACAGGGCACAACCCTCCCGCATCCTGCTTGACTGTAGAAGGAGCTGCTAACGTCCTCATGTTAGTGGCATGGAAAGGTTGTGCGAAAAGCATGTGGAATCGTTGTGCCTGAACCCACGTGTGTCTGAGTTGAATACAGCGATTTCCAAAGTCCTTCTTCTTCAGAGTGTAGCTAGGTTCCCACTCGCATGTCCGAGTGGGTAGCAGACATCTGCCTCCCATGCATACCCACTTCTGAGAGTTGAGCTTATGGCCTGTAACCCTACCTCCTGCCTGCAGCTACCTTTCGCTTCCAAAAGGCCTAGGCTCGCTGCTTCACCGAAGTGTTGGGAGAGGTAACTGGAATCTCCCGGCACACAAGACTAGTGCCTCCAAGCTCAATCCAGCGATTTCCCAGTAATTCCTGGGGTAGACTGGTGCTACGTACTAAGTTCCATAGGTGAGAAGGTAGCTGAACGCCTTGTCCAAAATCATCTTACTGCTGAGAGTGGAGCTCACCCTCAGTCCCTCACAGTTCCACACTGCCTGCAGAGTAGGTTTCCCACGTCTTCACCAGAGACTTTTGCCAGAGGCCTCTGAGACGCAAGTTAACAATGCAGACCTGGAGGGTATCTCCAGGTGCAGTACAGTGGTAATCTGGGAACCTCCTTACTCAGAATACTGCTACCTTCACACTGTCATAAGAATGCAGCTAGTTGAGAGCTGGCTTCTAGGCATGCTTCCCTGTGAGAGCTGAGGACAGGGCAGAACCCTCCCGCACCCTGCCTGACTGTAGACGTACCTGCTAACCTCCTTATGTTAGTGGCTGGGATAGGTTGTGGGAAAAGCATGTGTAAGCATTGGGCCTGAACTCCCGTGTGTCTGAGTTGAATACAGCGATTTCCAACATCCTTCTTCAATAGGAGTGTAGCTAGGTTCCAACTCCCATGTCCGAGTGGGTAGCAGATATCTGCCTCCCATGCATACACACTTCTGAGAGTTGAGCTTATGGCCTGTAACCCTACATCCTGCCTGCCGCTACCTTTCGCTTCCAAAAGGCCTAGGCTCGCTGCTTGACGCAAGTGTTGGGAGAGGTAACTGGAATCTCCCGGCACACAAGACGAGTGCCTCCAAGCTCAATCCAGCGATTTCCTAGTAATTCCTGGGGTAGACTGGTGCTACGTACTAAGTTCCATACGTGAGTAGGTAGTTGAACGCCTTGTCCAAAAACATCTTCCTTCTGAGAGTTGAGCTCACCCTCAGTCCCTCACAGTTCCACACTGCCTGCAGAGTGAGTTTCGCACGTCTTCACCAGAGACGTTTGCCAGAGGCTTCTGAGACGCAAGTTAACAATGCAGACCTGGAGGGTATCTCCAGGTGCAGTAGAGTGGTAATCTGGGAACCTCCTGTCTCAGAATACTGCTACCTTCACCCTGCCATAAGAATGCAGCTAGTTGACAGCTGGCTTCAAGGCATGCTTCCCTGTGAGAGCTAAGGACAGGGCACAACCCTCCCGCATCCTGCTTGACTGTAGAAGGAGCTGCTAACGTCCTCATGTTAGTGGCAGGGAAAGGTTGTGCGAAAAGCATGTGGAATCGTTGTGCCTGAACCCACGTGTGTCTGAGTTGAATACAGCGATTTCCAAAGTCCTTCTTCATCAGAGTGTAGCTAGGTTCCCACTCGCATGTCCGAGTGGGTAGCAGACATCTGCCTCCCATGCATACCCACTTCTGAGAGTTGAGCTTATGGCCTGTAACCCTACCTCCTGCCTGCAGCTACCTTTCGCTTCCAAAAGGCCTAGGCTCGCTGCTTCACCGAAGTGTTGGGAGAGGTAACTGGAATCTCCCGGCACACAAGACTAGTGCCTCCAAGCTCAATCCAGCGATTTCCCAGTAATTCCTGGGGTAGACTGGTGCTACATACTAAGTTCCATAGGTGAGAAGGTAGCTGAACGCCTTGTCCAAAATCATCTTACTGCTGAGAGTTGAGCTCACCCTCAGTCCCTCACAGTTCCACACTGCCTGCAGAGTAGGTTTCCCACGTCTTCACCAGAGACTTTTGCCAGAGGCTTCTGAGACGCAAGTTAACAATGCAGACCTGGAGGGTATCTCCAGGTGCAGTAGAGTGGTAATCTGGGAACGTCCTTACTCAGAATACTGCTACCTTCACACTGTCATAAGAATGCAGCTAGTTGAGAGCTGGCTTCTAGGCATGCTTCCCTGTGAGAGCTGAGGACAGGGCAGAACCCTCCCGCACCCTGCCTGACTGTAGACGTACCTGCTAACCTCCTTATGTTAGTGGCTGGGATAGGTTGTGGGAAAAGCATGTGTAAGCATTGGGCCTGAACTCCCGTGTATCTGAGTTGAATACAGCGATTTCCAACATCCTTCTTCAATAGGAGTGTAGCTAGGTTCCAACTCCCATGTCCGAGTGGGTAGCAGATATCTGCCTCCCATGCATACACACTTCTGAGAGTTGAGCTTATGGCCTGTAACCCTACATCCTGCCTGCCGCTACCTTTCGCTTCCAAAAGGCCTAGGCTCGCTGCTTGACGCAAGTGTTGGGAGAGGTAACTGGAATCTCCCGGCACACAAGACGAGTGCCTCCAAGCTCAATCCAGCGATTTCCTAGTAATTCCTGGGGTAGACTGGTGCTACGTACTAAGTTCCATACGTGAGTAGGTAGTTGAACGCCTTGTCCAAAAACATCTTCCTTCTGAGATTTGAGCTCACCCTCAGTCCCTCACAGTTCCACACTGCCTGCAGAGTGAGTTTCGCACGTCTTCACCAGAGACGTTTGCCAGAGGCTTCTGAGACGCAAGTTAACAATGCAGACCTGGAGGGTATCTCCAGGTGCAGTAGAGTGGTAATCTGGGAACCTCCTGTCTCAGAATACTGCTACCTTCACCCTGCCATAAGAATGCAGCTAGTTGACAGCTGGCTTCAAGGCTTGCTTCCCTGTGAGAGCTAAGGACAGGGCACAACCCTCCCGCATCCTGCTTGACTGTAGAAGGAGCTGCTAACGTCCTCATGTTAGTGGCAGGGAAAGGTTGTGCGAAAAGCATGTGGAATCGTTGTGCCTGAACCCACGTGTGTCTGAGTTGAATACAGCGATTTCCAAAGTCCTTCTTCATCAGAGTGTAGCTAGGTTCCCACTCGCATGTCCGAGTGGGTAGCAGACATCTGCCTCCCATGCATACCCACTTCTGAGAGTTGAGCTTATGGCCTGTAACCCTACCTCCTGCCTGCAGCTACCTTTCGCTTCCAAAAGGCCTAGGCTCGCTGCTTCACCGAAGTGTTGGGAGAGGTAACTGGAATCTCCCGGCACACAAGACTAGTGCCTCCAAGCTCAATCAAGCGATTTCCCAGTAATTCCTGGGGTAGACTGGTGCTACATACTAAGTTCCATAGGTGAGAAGGTAGCTGAACGCCTTGTCCAAAATCATCTTACTGCTGAGAGTTGAGCTCACCCTCAGTCCCTCACAGTTCCACACTGCCTGCAGAGTAGGTTTCCCACGTCTTCACCAGAGACTTTTGCCAGAGGCCTCTGAGACGCAAGTTAACAATGCAGACCTGGAGGGTATCTCCAGGTGCAGTACAGTGGTAATCTGGGAACCTCCTTACTCAGAATACTGCTACCTTCACACTGTCATAAGAATGCAGCTAGTTGAGAGCTGGCTTCTAGGCATGCTTCCCTGTGAGAGCTGAGGACAGGGCAGAACCCTCCCGCACCCTGCCTGACTGTAGACGTACCTGCTAACCTCCTTATGTTAGTGGCTGGGATAGGTTGTGGGAAAAGCATGTGTAAGCATTGGGCCTGAACTCCCGTGTATCTGAGTTGAATACAGCGATTTCCAACATCCTTCTTCAATAGGAGTGTAGCTAGGTTCCAACTCCCATGTCCGAGTGGGTAGCAGATATCTGCCTCCCATGCATACACACTTCTGAGAGTTGAGCTTATGGCCTGTAACCCTACATCCTGCCTGCCGCTACCTTTCGCTTCCAAAAGGCCTAGGCTCGCTGCTTGACGCAAGTGTTGGGAGAGGTAACTGGAATCTCCCGGCACACAAGACGAGTGCCTCCAAGCTCAATCAAGCGATTTCCTAGTAATTCCTGGGGTAGACTGGTGCTACGTACTAAGTTCCATACGTGAGTAGGTAGTTGAACGCCTTGTCCAAAAACATCTTACTTCTGAGAGTTGAGCTCACCCTCAGTCCCTCACAGTTCCACACTGCCTGCAGAGTGAGTTTCGCACGTCTTCACCAGAGACGTTTGCCAGAGGCTTCTGAGACGCAAGTTAACAATGCAGACCTGGAGGGTATCTCCAGGTGCAGTAGAGTGGTAATCTGGGAACCTCCTGTCTCAGAATACTGCTACCTTCACCCTGCCATAAGAATGCAGCTAGTTGACAGCTGGCTTCAAGGCATGCTTCCCTGTGAGAGCTAAGGACAGGGCACAACCCTCCCGCATCCTGCTTGACTGTAGAAGGAGCTGCTAACGTCCTCATGTTAGTGGCAGGGAAAGGTTGTGCGAAAAGCATGTGGAATCGTTGTGCCTGAACCCACGTGTGTCTGAGTTGAATACAGCGATTTCCAAAGTCCTTCTTCATCAGAGTGTAGCTAGGTTCCCACTCGCATGTCCGAGTGGGTAGCAGACATCTGCCTCCCATGCATACCCACTTCTGAGAGTTGAGCTTATGGCCTGTAACCCTACCTCCTGCCTGCAGCTACCTTTCGCTTCCAAAAGGCCTAGGCTCGCTGCTTCACCGAAGTGTTGGGAGAGGTAACTGGAATCTCCCGGCACACAAGACTAGTGCCTCCAAGCTCAATCCAGCGATTTCCCAGTAATTCCTGGGGTAGACTGGTGCTACATACTAAGTTCCATAGGTGAGAAGGTAGCTGAACGCCTTGTCCAAAATCATCTTACTGCTGAGAGTTGAGCTCACCCTCAGTCCCTCACAGTTCCACACTGCCTGCAGAGTAGGTTTCCCACGTCTTCACCAGAGACTTTTGCCAGAGGCTTCTGAGACGCAAGTTAACAATGCAGACCTGGAGGGTATCTCCAGGTGCAGTAGAGTGGTAATCTGGGAACGTCCTTACTCAGAATACTGCTACCTTCACACTGTCATAAGAATGCAGCTAGTTGAGAGCTGGCTTCTAGGCATGCTTCCCTGTGAGAGCTGAGGACAGGGCAGAACCCTCCCGCACCCTGCCTGACTGTAGACGTACCTGCTAACCTCCTTATGTTAGTGGCTGGGATAGGTTGTGGGAAAAGCATGTGTAAGCATTGGGCCTGAACTCCCGTGTACCTGAGTTGAATACAGCGATTTCCAACATCCTTCTTCAATAGGAGTGTAGCTAGGTTCCAACTCCCATGTCCGAGTGGGTAGCAGATATCTGCCTCCCATGCATACACACTTCTGAGAGTTGAGCTTATGGCCTGTAACCCTACATCCTGCCTGCCGCTACCTTTCGCTTCCAAAAGGCCTAGGCTCGCTGCTTGACGCAAGTGTTGGGAGAGGTAACTGGAATCTCCCGGCACACAAGACGAGTGCCTCCAAGCTCAATCCAGCGATTTCCTAGTAATTCCTGGGGTAGACTGGTGCTACGTACTAAGTTCCATACGTGAGTAGGTAGTTGAACGCCTTGTCCAAAAACATCTTCCTTCTGAGAGTTGAGCTCACCCTCAGTCCCTCACAGTTCCACACTGCCTGCAGAGTGAGTTTCGCACGTCTTCACCAGAGACGTTTGCCAGAGGCTTCTGAGACGCAAGTTAACAATGCAGACCTGGAGGGTATCTCCAGGTGCAGTAGAGTGGTAATCTGGGAACCTCCTGTCTCAGAATACTGCTACCTTCACCCTGCCATAAGAATGCAGCTAGTTGACAGCTGGCTTCAAGGCTTGCTTCCCTGTGAGAGCTAAGGACAGGGCACAACCCTCCCGCATCCTGCTTGACTGTAGAAGGAGCTGCTAACGTCCTCATGTTAGTGGCATGGAAAGGTTGTGCGAAAAGCATGTGGAATCGTTGTGCCTGAACCCACGTGTGTCTGAGTTGAATACAGCGATTTCCAAAGTCCTTCTTCTTCAGAGTGTAGCTAGGTTCCCACTCGCATGTCCGAGTGGGTAGCAGACATCTGCCTCCCATGCATACCCACTTCTGAGAGTTGAGCTTATGGCCTGTAACCCTACCTCCTGCCTGCAGCTACCTTTCGCTTCCAAAAGGCCTAGGCTCGCTGCTTCACCGAAGTGTTGGGAGAGGTAACTGGAATCTCCCGGCACACAAGACTAGTGCCTCCAAGCTCAATCCAGCGATTTCCCAGTAATTCCTGGGGTAGACTGGTGCTACATACTAAGTTCCATAGGTGAGAAGGTAGCTGAACGCCTTGTCCAAAATCATCTTACTGCTGAGAGTGGAGCTCACCCTCAGTCCCTCACAGTTCCACACTGCCTGCAGAGTAGGTTTCCCACGTCTTCACCAGAGACTTTTGCCAGAGGCCTCTGAGACGCAAGTTAACAATGCAGACCTGGAGGGTATCTCCAGGTGCAGTAGAGTGGTAATCTGGGAACCTCCTTACTCAGAATACTGCTACCTTCACACTGTCATAAGAATGCAGCTAGTTGAGAGCTGGCTTCTAGGCATGCTTCCCTGTGAGAGCTGAGGACAGGGCAGAACCCTCCCGCACCCTGCCTGACTGTAGACGTACCTGCTAACCTCCTTATGTTAGTGGCTGGGATAGGTTGTGGGAAAAGCATGTGTAAGCATTGGGCCTGAACTCCCGTGTATCTGAGTTGAATACAGCGATTTCCAACATCCTTCTTCAATAGGAGTGTAGCTAGGTTCCAACTCCCATGTCCGAGTGGGTAGCAGATATCTGCCTCCCATGCATACACACTTCTGAGAGTTGAGCTTATGGCCTGTAACCCTACATCCTGCCTGCCGCTACCTTTCGCTTCCAAAAGGCCTAGGCTCGCTGCTTGACGCAAGTGTTGGGAGAGGTAACTGGAATCTCCCGGCACACAAGACGAGTGCCTCCAAGCTCAATCCAGCGATTTCCTAGTAATTCCTGGGGTAGACTGGTGCTACGTACTAAGTTCCATACGTGAGTAGGTAGTTGAACGCCTTGTCCAAAAACATCTTCCTTCTGAGAGTTGAGCTCACCCTCAGTCCCTCACAGTTCCACACTGCCTGCAGAGTGAGTTTCGCACGTCTTCACCAGAGACGTTTGCCAGAGGCTTCTGAGACGCAAGTTAACAATGCAGACCTGGAGGGTATCTCCAGGTGCAGTAGAGTGGTAATCTGGGAACCTCCTGTCTCAGAATACTGCTACCTTCACCCTGCCATAAGAATGCAGCTAGTTGACAGCTGGCTTCAAGGCATGCTTCCCTGTGAGAGCTAAGGACAGGGCACAACCCTCCCGCATCCTGCTTGACTGTAGAAGGAGCTGCTAACGTCCTCATGTTAGTGGCAGGGAAAGGTTGTGCGAAAAGCATGTGGAATCGTTGTGCCTGAACCCACGTGTGTCTGAGTTGAATACAGCGATTTCCAAAGTCCTTCTTCATCAGAGTGTAGCTAGGTTCCCACTCGCATGTCCGAGTGGGTAGCAGACATCTGCCTCCCATGCATACCCACTTCTGAGAGTTGAGCTTATGGCCTGTAACCCTACCTCCTGCCTGCAGCTACCTTTCGCTTCCAAAAGGCCTAGGCTCGCTGCTTCACCGAAGTGTTGGGAGAGGTAACTGGAATCTCCCGGCACACAAGACGAGTGCCTCCAAGCTCAATCCAGCGATTTCCCAGTAATTCCTGGGGTAGACTGGTGCTACATACTAAGTTCCATAGGTGAGAAGGTAGCTGAACGCCTTGTCCAAAATCATCTTACTGCTGAGAGTTGAGCTCACCCTCAGTCCCTCACAGTTCCACACTGCCTGCAGAGTAGGTTTCCCACGTCTTCACCAGAGACTTTTGCCAGAGGCTTCTGAGACGCAAGTTAACAATGCAGACCTGGAGGGTATCTCCAGGTGCAGTAGAGTGGTAATCTGGGAACCTCCTTACTCAGAATACTGCTACCTTCACACTGTCATAAGAATGCAGCTAGTTGAGAGCTGGCTTCTAGGCATGCTTCCCTGTGAGAGCTGAGGACAGGGCAGAACCCTCCCGCACCCTGCCTGACTGTAGACGTACCTGCTAACCTCCTTATGTTAGTGGCTGGGATAGGTTGTGGGAAAAACATGTGTAAGCATTGGGCCTGAACTCCCGTGTACCTGAGTTGAATACAGCGATTTCCAACATCCTTCTTCAATAGGAGTGTAGCTAGGTTCCAACTCCCATGTCCGAGTGGGTAGCAGATATCTGCCTCCCATGCATACACACTTCTGAGAGTTGAGCTTATGGCCTGTAACCCTACATCCTGCCTGCCGCTACCTTTCGCTTCCAAAAGGCCTAGGCTCGCTGCTTGACGCAAGTGTTGGGAGAGGTAACTGGAATCTCCCGGCACACAAGACGAGTGCCTCCAAGCTCAATCCAGCGATTTCCTAGTAATTCCTGGGGTAGACTGGTGCTACGTACTAAGTTCCATACGTGAGTAGGTAGTTGAACGCCTTGTCAAAAAACATCTTCCTTCTGAGATTTGAGCTCACCCTCAGTCCCTCACAGTTCCACACTGCCTGCAGAGTGAGTTTCGCACGTCTTCACCAGAGACGTTTGCCAGAGGCTTCTGAGACGCAAGTTAACAATGCAGACCTGGAGGGTATCTCCAGGTGCAGTAGAGTGGTAATCTGGGAACCTCCTGTCTCAGAATACTGCTACCTTCACCCTGCCATAAGAATGCAGCTAGTTGACAGCTGGCTTCAAGGCTTGCTTCCCTGTGAGAGCTAAGGACAGGGCACAACCCTCCCGCATCCTGCTTGACTGTAGAAGGAGCTGCTAACGTCCTCATGTTAGTGGCATGGAAAGGTTGTGCGAAAAGCATGTGGAATCGTTGTGCCTGAACCCACGTGTGTCTGAGTTGAATACAGCGATTTCCAAAGTCCTTCTTCATCAGAGTGTAGCTAGGTTCCCACTCGCATGTCCGAGTGGGTAGCAGACATCTGCCTCCCATGCATACCCACTTCTGAGAGTTGAGCTTATGGCCTGTAACCCTACCTCCTGCCTGCAGCTACCTTTCGCTTCCAAAAGGCCTAGGCTCGCTGCTTCACCGAAGTGTTGGGAGAGGTAACTGGAATCTCCCGGCACACAAGACTAGTGCCTCCAAGCTCAATCCAGCGATTTCCCAGTAATTCCTGGGGTAGACTGGTGCTACATACTAAGTTCCATAGGTGAGAAGGTAGCTGAACGCCTTGTCCAAAATCATCTTACTGCTGAGAGTTGAGCTCACCCTCAGTCCCTCACAGTTCCACACTGCCTGCAGAGTAGGTTTCCCACGTCTTCACCAGAGACTTTTGCCAGAGGCCTCTGAGACGCAAGTTAACAATGCAGACCTGGAGGGTATCTCCAGGTGCAGTAGAGTGGTAATCTGGGAACCTCCTTACTCAGAATACTGCTACCTTCACACTGTCATAAGAATGCAGCTAGTTGAGAGCTGGCTTCTAGGCATGCTTCCCTGTGAGAGCTGAGGACAGGGCAGAACCCTCCCGCACCCTGCCTGACTGTAGACGTACCTGCTAACCTCCTTATGTTAGTGGCTGGGATAGGTTGTGGGAAAAGCATGTGTAAGCATTGGGCCTGAACTCCCGTGTATCTGAGTTGAATACAGCGATTTCCAACATCCTTCTTCAATAGGAGTGTAGCTAGGTTCCAACTCCCATGTCCGAGTGGGTAGCAGATATCTGCCTCCCATGCATACACACTTCTGAGAGTTGAGCTTATGGCCTGTAACCCTACATCCTGCCTGCAGCTACCTTTCGCTTCCAAAAGGCCTAGGCTCGCTGCTTGACGCAAGTGTTGGGAGAGGTAACTGGAATCTCCCGGCACACAAGACGAGTGCCTCCAAGCTCAATCCAGCGATTTCCTAGTAATTCCTGGGGTAGACTGGTGCTACGTACTAAGTTCCATACGTGAGTAGGTAGTTGAACGCCTTGTCCAAAAACATCTTCCTTCTGAGAGTTGAGCTCACCCTCAGTCCCTCACAGTTCCACACTGCCTGCAGAGTGAGTTTCGCACGTCTTCACCAGAGACGTTTGCCAGAGGCTTCTGAGACGCAAGTTAACAATGCAGACCTGGAGGGTATCTCCAGGTGCAGTAGAGTGGTAATCTGGGAACCTCCTGTCTCAGAATACTGCTACTTTCACCCTGCCATAAGAATGCAGCTAGTTGACAGCTGGCTTCAAGGCATGCTTCCCTGTGAGAGCTAAGGACAGGGCACAACCCTCCCGCATCCTGCTTGACTGTAGAAGGAGCTGCTAACGTCCTCATGTTAGTGGCAGGGAAAGGTTGTGCGAAAAGCATGTGGAATCGTTGTGCCTGAACCCACGTGTGTCTGAGTTGAATACAGCGATTTCCAAAGTCCTTCTTCATCAGAGTGTAGCTAGGTTCCCACTCGCATGTCCGAGTGGGTAGCAGACATCTGCCTCCCATGCATACCCACTTCTGAGAGTTGAGCTTATGGCCTGTAACCCTACCTCCTGCCTGCAGCTACCTTTCGCTTCCAAAAGGCCTAGGCTCGCTGCTTCACCGAAGTGTTGGGAGAGGTAACTGGAATCTCCCGGCACACAAGACTAGTGCCTCCAAGCTCAATCAAGCGATTTCCCAGTAATTCCTGGGGTAGACTGGTGCTACATACTAAGTTCCATAGGTGAGAAGGTAGCTGAACGCCTTGTCCAAAATCATCTTACTGCTGAGAGTTGAGCTCACCCTCCGTCCCTCACAGTTCCACACTGCCTGCAGAGTAGGTTTCCCACGTCTTCACCAGAGACTTTTGCCAGAGGCCTCTGAGACGCAAGTTAACAATGCAGACCTGGAGGGTATCTCCAGGTTCAGTACAGTGGTAATCTGGGAACCTCCTTACTCAGAATACTGCTACCTTCACACTGTCATAAGAATGCAGCTAGTTGAGAGCTGGCTTCTAGGCATGCTTCCCTGTGAGAGCTGAGGACAGGGCAGAACCCTCCCGCACCCTGCCTGACTGTAGACGTACCTGCTAACCTCCTTATGTTAGTGGCTGGGATAGGTTGTGGGAAAAGCATGTGTAAGCATTGGGCCTGAACTCCCGTGTATCTGAGTTGAATACAGCGATTTCCAACATCCTTCTTCAATAGGAGTGTAGCTAGGTTCCAACTCCCATGTCCGAGTGGGTAGCAGATATCTGCCTCCCATGCATACACACTTCTGAGAGTTGAGCTTATGGCCTGTAACCCTACATCCTGCCTGCCGCTACCTTTCGCTTCCAAAAGGCCTAGGCTCGCTGCTTGACGCAAGTGTTGGGAGAGGTAACTGGAATCTCCCGGCACACAAGACGAGTGCCTCCAAGCTCAATCAAGCGATTTCCTAGTAATTCCTGGGGTAGACTGGTGCTACGTACTAAGTTCCATACGTGAGTAGGTAGTTGAACGCCTTGTCCAAAAACATCTTCCTTCTGAGAGTTGAGCTCACCCTCAGTCCCTCACAGTTCCACACTGCCTGCAGAGTGAGTTTCGCACGTCTTCACCAGAGACGTTTGCCAGAGGCTTCTGAGACGCAAGTTAACAATGCAGACCTGGAGGGTATCTCCAGGTGCAGTAGAGTGGTAATCTGGGAACCTCCTGTCTCAGAATACTGCTACCTTCACCCTGCCATAAGAATGCAGCTAGTTGACAGCTGGCTTCAAGGCATGCTTCCCTGTGAGAGCTAAGGACAGGGCACAACCCTCCCGCATCCTGCTTGACTGTAGAAGGAGCTGCTAACGTCCTCATGTTAGTGGCATGGAAAGGTTGTGCGAAAAGCATGTGGAATCGTTGTGCCTGAACCCACGTGTGTCTGAGTTGAATACAGCGATTTCCAAAGTCCTTCTTCATCAGAGTGTAGCTAGGTTCCCACTCGCATGTCCGAGTGGGTAGCAGACATCTGCCTCCCATGCATACCCACTTCTGAGAGTTGAGCTTATGGCCTGTAACCCTACCTCCTGCCTGCAGCTACCTTTCGCTTCCAAAAGGCCTAGGCTCGCTGCTTCACCGAAGTGTTGGGAGAGGTAACTGGAATCTCCCGGCACACAAGACTAGTGCCTCCAAGCTCAATCCAGCGATTTCCCAGTAATTCCTGGGGTAGACTGGTGCTACATACTAAGTTCCATAGGTGAGAAGGTAGCTGAACGCCTTGTCCAAAATCATCTTACTGCTGAGAGTTGAGCTCACCCTCAGTCCCTCACAGTTCCACACTGCCTGCAGAGTAGGTTTCCCACGTCTTCACCAGAGACTTTTGCCAGAGGCTTCTGAGACGCAAGTTAACAATGCAGACCTGGAGGGTATCTCCAGGTGCAGTAGAGTGGTAATCTGGGAACGTCCTTACTCAGAATACTGCTACCTTCACACTGTCATAAGAATGCAGCTAGTTGAGAGCTGGCTTCTAGGCATGCTTCCCTGTGAGAGCTGAGGACAGGGCAGAACCCTCCCGCACCCTGCCTGACTGTAGACGTACCTGCTAACCTCCTTATGTTAGTGGCTGGGATAGGTTGTGGGAAAAGCATGTGTAAGCATTGGGCCTGAACTCCCGTGTACCTGAGTTGAATACAGCGATTTCCAACATCCTTCTTCAATAGGAGTGTAGCTAGGTTCCAACTCCCATGTCCGAGTGGGTAGCAGATATCTGCCTCCCATGCATACACACTTCTGAGAGTTGAGCTTATGGCCTGTAACCCTACATCCTGCCTGCCGCTACCTTTCGCTTCCAAAAGGCCTAGGCTCGCTGCTTGACGCAAGTGTTGGGAGAGGTAACTGGAATCTCCCGGCACACAAGACGAGTGCCTCCAAGCTCAATCCAGCGATTTCCTAGTAATTCCTGGGGTAGACTGGTGCTACGTACTAAGTTCCATACGTGAGTAGGTAGTTGAACGCCTTGTCCAAAAACATCTTCCTTCTGAGAGTTGAGCTCACCCTCAGTCCCTCACAGTTCCACACTGCCTGCAGAGTGAGTTTCGCACGTCTTCACCAGAGACGTTTGCCAGAGGCTTCTGAGACGCAAGTTAACAATGCAGACCTGGAGGGTATCTCCAGGTGCAGTAGAGTGGTAATCTGGGAACCTCCTGTCTCAGAATACTGCTACCTTCACCCTGCCATAAGAATGCAGCTAGTTGACAGCTGGCTTCAAGGCTTGCTTCCCTGTGAGAGCTAAGGACAGGGCACAACCCTCCCGCATCCTGCTTGACTGTAGAAGGAGCTGCTAACGTCCTCATGTTAGTGGCATGGAAAGGTTGTGCGAAAAGCATGTGGAATCGTTGTGCCTGAACCCACGTGTGTCTGAGTTGAATACAGCGATTTCCAAAGTCCTTCTTCTTCAGAGTGTAGCTAGGTTCCCACTCGCATGTCCGAGTGGGTAGCAGACATCTGCCTCCCATGCATACCCACTTCTGAGAGTTGAGCTTATGGCCTGTAACCCTACCTCCTGCCTGCAGCTACCTTTCGCTTCCAAAAGGCCTAGGCTCGCTGCTTCACCGAAGTGTTGGGAGAGGTAACTGGAATCTCCCGGCACACAAGACTAGTGCCTCCAAGCTCAATCCAGCGATTTCCCAGTAATTCCTGGGGTAGACTGGTGCTACATACTAAGTTCCATAGGTGAGAAGGTAGCTGAACGCCTTGTCCAAAATCATCTTACTGCTGAGAGTGGAGCTCACCCTCAGTCCCTCACAGTTCCACACTGCCTGCAGAGTAGGTTTCCCACGTCTTCACCAGAGACTTTTGCCAGAGGCCTCTGAGACGCAAGTTAACAATGCAGACCTGGAGGGTATCTCCAGGTGCAGTAGAGTGGTAATCTGGGAACCTCCTTACTCAGAATACTGCTACCTTCACACTGTCATAAGAATGCAGCTAGTTGAGAGCTGGCTTCTAGGCATGCTTCCCTGTGAGAGCTGAGGACAGGGCAGAACCCTCCCGCACCCTGCCTGACTGTAGACGTACCTGCTAACCTCCTTATGTTAGTGGCTGGGATAGGTTGTGGGAAAAGCATGTGTAAGCATTGGGCCTGAACTCCCGTGTATCTGAGTTGAATACAGCGATTTCCAACATCCTTCTTCAATAGGAGTGTAGCTAGGTTCCAACTCCCATGTCCGAGTGGGTAGCAGATATCTGCCTCCCATGCATACACACTTCTGAGAGTTGAGCTTATGGCCTGTAACCCTACATCCTGCCTGCCGCTACCTTTCGCTTCCAAAAGGCCTAGGCTCGCTGCTTGACGCAAGTGTTGGGAGAGGTAACTGGAATCTCCCGGCACACAAGACGAGTGCCTCCAAGCTCAATCCAGCGATTTCCTAGTAATTCCTGGGGTAGACTGGTGCTACGTACTAAGTTCCATACGTGAGTAGGTAGTTGAACGCCTTGTCCAAAAACATCTTCCTTCTGAGAGTTGAGCTCACCCTCAGTCCCTCACAGTTCCACACTGCCTGCAGAGTGAGTTTCGCACGTCTTCACCAGAGACGTTTGCCAGAGGCTTCTGAGACGCAAGTTAACAATGCAGACCTGGAGGGTATCTCCAGGTGCAGTAGAGTGGTAATCTGGGAACCTCCTGTCTCAGAATACTGCTACCTTCACCCTGCCATAAGAATGCAGCTAGTTGACAGCTGGCTTCAAGGCATGCTTCCCTGTGAGAGCTAAGGACAGGGCACAACCCTCCCGCATCCTGCTTGACTGTAGAAGGAGCTGCTAACGTCCTCATGTTAGTGGCAGGGAAAGGTTGTGCGAAAAGCATGTGGAATCGTTGTGCCTGAACCCACGTGTGTCTGAGTTGAATACAGCGATTTCCAAAGTCCTTCTTCATCAGAGTGTAGCTAGGTTCCCACTCGCATGTCCGAGTGGGTAGCAGACATCTGCCTCCCATGCATACCCACTTCTGAGAGTTGAGCTTATGGCCTGTAACCCTACCTCCTGCCTGCAGCTACCTTTCGCTTCCAAAAGGCCTAGGCTCGCTGCTTCACCGAAGTGTTGGGAGAGGTAACTGGAATCTCCCGGCACACAAGACGAGTGCCTCCAAGCTCAATCCAGCGATTTCCCAGTAATTCCTGGGGTAGACTGGTGCTACATACTAAGTTCCATAGGTGAGAAGGTAGCTGAACGCCTTGTCCAAAATCATCTTACTGCTGAGAGTTGAGCTCACCCTCAGTCCCTCACAGTTCCACACTGCCTGCAGAGTAGGTTTCCCACGTCTTCACCAGAGACTTTTGCCAGAGGCTTCTGAGACGCAAGTTAACAATGCAGACCTGGAGGGTATCTCCAGGTGCAGTAGAGTGGTAATCTGGGAACCTCCTTACTCAGAATACTGCTACCTTCACACTGTCATAAGAATGCAGCTAGTTGAGAGCTGGCTTCTAGGCATGCTTCCCTGTGAGAGCTGAGGACAGGGCAGAACCCTCCCGCACCCTGCCTGACTGTAGACGTACCTGCTAACCTCCTTATGTTAGTGGCTGGGATAGGTTGTGGGAAAAACATGTGTAAGCATTGGGCCTGAACTCCCGTGTACCTGAGTTGAATACAGCGATTTCCAACATCCTTCTTCAATAGGAGTGTAGCTAGGTTCCAACTCCCATGTCCGAGTGGGTAGCAGATATCTGCCTCCCATGCATACACACTTCTGAGAGTTGAGCTTATGGCCTGTAACCCTACATCCTGCCTGCCGCTACCTTTCGCTTCCAAAAGGCCTAGGCTCGCTGCTTGACGCAAGTGTTGGGAGAGGTAACTGGAATCTCCCGGCACACAAGACGAGTGCCTCCAAGCTCAATCCAGCGATTTCCTAGTAATTCCTGGGGTAGACTGGTGCTACGTACTAAGTTCCATACGTGAGTAGGTAGTTGAACGCCTTGTCAAAAAACATCTTCCTTCTGAGATTTGAGCTCACCCTCAGTCCCTCACAGTTCCACACTGCCTGCAGAGTGAGTTTCGCACGTCTTCACCAGAGACGTTTGCCAGAGGCTTCTGAGACGCAAGTTAACAATGCAGACCTGGAGGGTATCTCCAGGTGCAGTAGAGTGGTAATCTGGGAACCTCCTGTCTCAGAATACTGCTACCTTCACCCTGCCATAAGAATGCAGCTAGTTGACAGCTGGCTTCAAGGCTTGCTTCCCTGTGAGAGCTAAGGACAGGGCACAACCCTCCCGCATCCTGCTTGACTGTAGAAGGAGCTGCTAACGTCCTCATGTTAGTGGCATGGAAAGGTTGTGCGAAAAGCATGTGGAATCGTTGTGCCTGAACCCACGTGTGTCTGAGTTGAATACAGCGATTTCCAAAGTCCTTCTTCATCAGAGTGTAGCTAGGTTCCCACTCGCATGTCCGAGTGGGTAGCAGACATCTGCCTCCCATGCATACCCACTTCTGAGAGTTGAGCTTATGGCCTGTAACCCTACCTCCTGCCTGCAGCTACCTTTCGCTTCCAAAAGGCCTAGGCTCGCTGCTTCACCGAAGTGTTGGGAGAGGTAACTGGAATCTCCCGGCACACAAGACTAGTGCCTCCAAGCTCAATCCAGCGATTTCCCAGTAATTCCTGGGGTAGACTGGTGCTACATACTAAGTTCCATAGGTGAGAAGGTAGCTGAACGCCTTGTCCAAAATCATCTTACTGCTGAGAGTGGAGCTCACCCTCAGTCCCTCACAGTTCCACACTGCCTGCAGAGTAGGTTTCCCACGTCTTCACCAGAGACTTTTGCCAGAGGCCTCTGAGACGCAAGTTAACAATGCAGACCTGGAGGGTATCTCCAGGTGCAGTAGAGTGGTAATCTGGGAACCTCCTTACTCAGAATACTGCTACCTTCACACTGTCATAAGAATGCAGCTAGTTGAGAGCTGGCTTCTAGGCATGCTTCCCTGTGAGAGCTGAGGACAGGGCAGAACCCTCCCGCACCCTGCCTGACTGTAGACGTACCTGCTAACCTCCTTATGTTAGTGGCTGGGATAGGTTGTGGGAAAAGCATGTGTAAGCATTGGGCCTGAACTCCCGTGTATCTGAGTTGAATACAGCGATTTCCAACATCCTTCTTCAATAGGAGTGTAGCTAGGTTCCAACTCCCATGTCCGAGTGGGTAGCAGATATCTGCCTCCCATGCATACACACTTCTGAGAGTTGAGCTTATGGCCTGTAACCCTACATCCTGCCTGCAGCTACCTTTCGCTTCCAAAAGGCCTAGGCTCGCTGCTTGACGCAAGTGTTGGGAGAGGTAACTGGAATCTCCCGGCACACAAGACGAGTGCCTCCAAGCTCAATCCAGCGATTTCCTAGTAATTCCTGGGGTAGACTGGTGCTACGTACTAAGTTCCATACGTGAGTAGGTAGTTGAACGCCTTGTCCAAAAACATCTTCCTTCTGAGAGTTGAGCTCACCCTCAGTCCCTCACAGTTCCACACTGCCTGCAGAGTGAGTTTCGCACGTCTTCACCAGAGACGTTTGCCAGAGGCTTCTGAGACGCAAGTTAACAATGCAGACCTGGAGGGTATCTCCAGGTGCAGTAGAGTGGTAATCTGGGAACCTCCTGTCTCAGAATACTGCTACTTTCACCCTGCCATAAGAATGCAGCTAGTTGACAGCTGGCTTCAAGGCATGCTTCCCTGTGAGAGCTAAGGACAGGGCACAACCCTCCCGCATCCTGCTTGACTGTAGAAGGAGCTGCTAACGTCCTCATGTTAGTGGCAGGGAAAGGTTGTGCGAAAAGCATGTGGAATCGTTGTGCCTGAACCCACGTGTGTCTGAGTTGAATACAGCGATTTCCAAAGTCCTTCTTCATCAGAGTGTAGCTAGGTTCCCACTCGCATGTCCGAGTGGGTAGCAGACATCTGCCTCCCATGCATACCCACTTCTGAGAGTTGAGCTTATGGCCTGTAACCCTACCTCCTGCCTGCAGCTACCTTTCGCTTCCAAAAGGCCTAGGCTCGCTGCTTCACCGAAGTGTTGGGAGAGGTAACTGGAATCTCCCGGCACACAAGACTAGTGCCTCCAAGCTCAATCAAGCGATTTCCCAGTAATTCCTGGGGTAGACTGGTGCTACATACTAAGTTCCATAGGTGAGAAGGTAGCTGAACGCCTTGTCCAAAATCATCTTACTGCTGAGAGTTGAGCTCACCCTCCGTCCCTCACAGTTCCACACTGCCTGCAGAGTAGGTTTCCCACGTCTTCACCAGAGACTTTTGCCAGAGGCCTCTGAGACGCAAGTTAACAATGCAGACCTGGAGGGTATCTCCAGGTGCAGTACAGTGGTAATCTGGGAACCTCCTTACTCAGAATACTGCTACCTTCACACTGTCATAAGAATGCAGCTAGTTGAGAGCTGGCTTCTAGGCATGCTTCCCTGTGAGAGCTGAGGACAGGGCAGAACCCTCCCGCACCCTGCCTGACTGTAGACGTACCTGCTAACCTCCTTATGTTAGTGGCTGGGATAGGTTGTGGGAAAAGCATGTGTAAGCATTGGGCCTGAACTCCCGTGTATCTGAGTTGAATACAGCGATTTCCAACATCCTTCTTCAATAGGAGTGTAGCTAGGTTCCAACTCCCATGTCCGAGTGGGTAGCAGATATCTGCCTCCCATGCATACACACTTCTGAGAGTTGAGCTTATGGCCTGTAACCCTACATCCTGCCTGCCGCTACCTT
This sequence comes from Canis aureus, assembly GCF_053574225.1. NCBI lineage: Eukaryota > Metazoa > Chordata > Mammalia > Carnivora > Canidae > Canis > Canis aureus. Next base: position 63,220,997 of record NC_135627.1, on the reverse strand, counting down.
TCGCTTCCAAAAGGCCTAGGCTCGCTGCTTGACGCAAGTGTTGGGAGAGGTAACTGGAATCTCCCGGCACACAAGACGAGTGCCTCCAAGCTCAATCAAGCGATTTCCTAGTAATTCCTGGGGTAGACTGGTGCTACGTACTAAGTTCCATACGTGAGTAGGTAGTTGAACGCCTTGTCCAAAAACATCTTCCTTCTGAGAGTTGAGCTCACCCTCAGTCCCTCACAGTTCCACACTGCCTGCAGAGTGAGTTTCGCACGTCTTCACCAGAGACGTTTGCCAGAGGCTTCTGAGACGCAAGTTAACAATGCAGACCTGGAGGGTATCTCCAGGTGCAGTAGAGTGGTAATCTGGGAACCTCCTGTCTCAGAATACTGCTACCTTCACCCTGCCATAAGAATGCAGCTAGTTGACAGCTGGCTTCAAGGCATGCTTCCCTGTGAGAGCTAAGGACAGGGCACAACCCTCCCGCATCCTGCTTGACTGTAGAAGGAGCTGCTAACGTCCTCATGTTAGTGGCATGGAAAGGTTGTGCGAAAAGCATGTGGAATCGTTGTGCCTGAACCCACGTGTGTCTGAGTTGAATACAGCGATTTCCAAAGTCCTTCTTCATCAGAGTGTAGCTAGGTTCCCACTCGCATGTCCGAGTGGGTAGCAGACATCTGCCTCCCATGCATACCCACTTCTGAGAGTTGAGCTTATGGCCTGTAACCCTACCTCCTGCCTGCAGCTACCTTTCGCTTCCAAAAGGCCTAGGCTCGCTGCTTCACCGAAGTGTTGGGAGAGGTAACTGGAATCTCCCGGCACACAAGACGAGTGCCTCCAAGCTCAATCCAGCGATTTCCCAGTAATTCCTGGGGTAGACTGGTGCTACATACTAAGTTCCATAGGTGAGAAGGTAGCTGAACGCCTTGTCCAAAATCATCTTACTGCTGAGAGTTGAGCTCACCCTCAGTCCCTCACAGTTCCACACTGCCTGCAGAGTAGGTTTCCCACGTCTTCACCAGAGACTTTTGCCAGAGGCCTCTGAGACGCAAGTTAACAATGCAGACCTGGAGGGTATCTCCAGGTGCAGTACAGTGGTAATCTGGGAACCTCCTTACTCAGAATACTGCTACCTTCACACTGTCATAAGAATGCAGCTAGTTGAGAGCTGGCTTCTAGGCATGCTTCCCTGTGAGAGCTGAGGACAGGGCAGAACCCTCCCGCACCCTGCCTGACTGTAGACGTACCTGCTAACCTCCTTATGTTAGTGGCTGGGATAGGTTGTGGGAAAAGCATGTGTAAGCATTGGGCCTGAACTCCCGTGTATCTGAGTTGAATACAGCGATTTCCAACATCCTTCTTCAATAGGAGTGTAGCTAGGTTCCAACTCCCATGTCCGAGTGGGTAGCAGATATCTGCCTCCCATGCATACACACTTCTGAGAGTTGAGCTTATGGCCTGTAACCCTACATCCTGCCTGCCGCTACCTTTCGCTTCCAAAAGGCCTAGGCTCGCTGCTTGACGCAAGTGTTGGGAGAGGTAACTGGAATCTCCCGGCACACAAGACGAGTGCCTCCAAGCTCAATCCAGCGATTTCCTAGTAATTCCTGGGGTAGACTGGTGCTACGTACTAAGTTCCATACGTGAGTAGGTAGTTGAACGCCTTGTCCAAAAACATCTTCCTTCTGAGAGTTGAGCTCACCCTCAGTCCCTCACAGTTCCACACTGCCTGCAGAGTGAGTTTCGCAGGTCTTCACCAGAGACGTTTGCCAGAGGCTTCTGAGACGCAAGTTAACAATGCAGACCTGGAGGGTATCTCCAGGTGCAGTAGAGTGGTAATCTGGGAACCTCCTGTCTCAGAATACTGCTACTTTCACCCTGCCATAAGAATGCAGCTAGTTGACAGCTGGCTTCAAGGCATGCTTCCCTGTGAGAGCTAAGGACAGGGCACAACCCTCCCGCATCCTGCTTGACTGTAGAAGGAGCTGCTAACGTCCTCATGTTAGTGGCAGGGAAAGGTTGTGCGAAAAGCATGTGGAATCGTTGTGCCTGAACCCACGTGTGTCTGAGTTGAATACAGCGATTTCCAAAGTCCTTCTTCATCAGAGTGTAGCTAGGTTCCCACTCGCATGTCCGAGTGGGTAGCAGACATCTGCCTCCCATGCATACCCACTTCTGAGAGTTGAGCTTATGGCCTGTAACCCTACCTCCTGCCTGCAGCTACCTTTCGCTTCCAAAAGGCCTAGGCTCGCTGCTTCACCGAAGTGTTGGGAGAGGTAACTGGAATCTCCCGGCACACAAGACGAGTGCCTCCAAGCTCAATCCAGCGATTTCCCAGTAATTCCTGGGGTAGACTGGTGCTACATACTAAGTTCCATAGGTGAGAAGGTAGCTGAACGCCTTGTCCAAAATCATCTTACTGCTGAGAGTTGAGCTCACCCTCAGTCCCTCACAGTTCCACACTGCCTGCAGAGTAGGTTTCCCACGTCTTCACCAGAGACTTTTGCCAGAGGCTTCTGAGACGCAAGTTAACAATGCAGACCTGGAGGGTATCTCCAGGTGCAGTACAGTGGTAATCTGGGAACCTCCTTACTCAGAATACTGCTACCTTCACACTGTCATAAGAATGCAGCTAGTTGAGAGCTGGCTTCTAGGCATGCTTCCCTGTGAGAGCTGAGGACAGGGCAGAACCCTCCCGCACCCTGCCTGACTGTAGACGTACCTGCTAACCTCCTTATGTTAGTGGCTGGGATAGGTTGTGGGAAAAGCATGTGTAAGCATTGGGCCTGAACTCCCGTGTATCTGAGTTGAATACAGCAATTTCCAACATCCTTCTTCAATAGGAGTGTAGCTAGGTTCCAACTCCCATGTCCGAGTGGGTAGCAGATATCTGCCTCCCATGCATACACACTTCTGAGAGTTGAGCTTATGGCCTGTAACCCTACATCCTGCCTGCCGCTACCTTTCGCTTCCAAAAGGCCTAGGCTCGCTGCTTGACGCAAGTGTTGGGAGAGGTAACTGGAATCTCCCGGCACACAAGACGAGTGCCTCCAAGCTCAATCCAGCGATTTCCTAGTAATTCCTGGGGTAGACTGGTGCTACGTACTAAGTTCCATACGTGAGTAGGTAGTTGAACGCCTTGTCCAAAAACATCTTCCTTCTGAGAGTTGAGCTCACCCTCAGTCCCTCACAGTTCCACACTGCCTGCAGAGTGAGTTTCGCACGTCTTCACCAGAGACGTTTGCCAGAGGCTTCTGAGACGCAAGTTAACAATGCAGACCTGGAGGGTATCTCCAGGTGCAGTAGAGTGGTAATCTGGGAACCTCCTGTCTCAGAATACTGCTACTTTCACCCTGCCATAAGAATGCAGCTAGTTGACAGCTGGCTTCAAGGCATGCTTCCCTGTGAGAGCTAAGGACAGGGCACAACCCTCCCGCATCCTGCTTGACTGTAGAAGGAGCTGCTAACGTCCTCATGTTAGTGGCAGGGAAAGGTTGTGCGAAAAGCATGTGGAATCGTTGTGCCTGAACCCACGTGTGTCTGAGTTGAATACAGCGATTTCCAAAGTCCTTCTTCATCAGAGTGTAGCTAGGTTCCCACTCGCATGTCCGAGTGGGTAGCAGACATCTGCCTCCCATGCATACCCACTTCTGAGAGTTGAGCTTATGGCCTGTAACCCTACCTCCTGCCTGCAGCTACCTTTCGCTTCCAAAAGGCCTAGGCTCGCTGCTTCACCGAAGTGTTGGGAGAGGTAACTGGAATCTCCCGGCACACAAGACGAGTGCCTCCAAGCTCAATCCAGCGATTTCCCAGTAATTCCTGGGGTAGACTGGTGCTACATACTAAGTTCCATAGGTGAGAAGGTAGCTGAACGCCTTGTCCAAAATCATCTTACTGCTGAGAGTTGAGCTCACCCTCAGTCCCTCACAGTTCCACACTGCCTGCAGAGTAGGTTTCCCACGTCTTCACCAGAGACTTTTGCCAGAGGCCTCTGAGACGCAAGTTAACAATGCAGACCTGGAGGGTATCTCCAGGTGCAGTACAGTGGTAATCTGGGAACCTCCTTACTCAGAATACTGCTACCTTCACACTGTCATAAGAATGCAGCTAGTTGAGAGCTGGCTTCTAGGCATGCTTCCCTGTGAGAGCTGAGGACAGGGCAGAACCCTCCCGCACCCTGCCTGACTGTAGACGTACCTGCTAACCTCCTTATGTTAGTGGCTGGGATAGGTTGTGGGAAAAGCATGTGTAAGCATTGGGCCTGAACTCCCGTGTATCTGAGTTGAATACAGCGATTTCCAACATCCTTCTTCAATAGGAGTGTAGCTAGGTTCCAACTCCCATGTCCGAGTGGGTAGCAGATATCTGCCTCCCATGCATACACACTTCTGAGAGTTGAGCTTATGGCCTGTAACCCTACATCCTGCCTGCCGCTACCTTTCGCTTCCAAAAGGCCTAGGCTCGCTGCTTGACGCAAGTGTTGGGAGAGGTAACTGGAATCTCCCGGCACACAAGACGAGTGCCTCCAAGCTCAATCCAGCGATTTCCTAGTAATTCCTGGGGTAGACTGGTGCTACGTACTAAGTTCCATACGTGAGTAGGTAGTTGAACGCCTTGTCCAAAAACATCTTCCTTCTGAGAGTTGAGCTCACCCTCAGTCCCTCACAGTTCCACACTGCCTGCAGAGTGAGTTTCGCACGTCTTCACCAGAGACGTTTGCCAGAGGCTTCTGAGACGCAAGTTAACAATGCAGACCTGGAGGGTATCTCCAGGTGCAGTAGAGTGGTAATCTGGGAACCTCCTGTCTCAGAATACTGCTACTTTCACCCTGCCATAAGAATGCAGCTAGTTGACAGCTGGCTTCAAGGCATGCTTCCCTGTGAGAGCTAAGGACAGGGCACAACCCTCCCGCATCCTGCTTGACTGTAGAAGGAGCTGCTAACGTCCTCATGTTAGTGGCAGGGAAAGGTTGTGCGAAAAGCATGTGGAATCGTTGTGCCTGAACCCACGTGTGTCTGAGTTGAATACAGCGATTTCCAAAGTCCTTCTTCATCAGAGTGTAGCTAGGTTCCCACTCGCATGTCCGAGTGGGTAGCAGACATCTGCCTCCCATGCATACCCACTTCTGAGAGTTGAGCTTATGGCCTGTAACCCTACCTCCTGCCTGCAGCTACCTTTCGCTTCCAAAAGGCCTAGGCTCGCTGCTTCACCGAAGTGTTGGGAGAGGTAACTGGAATCTCCCGGCACACAAGACTAGTGCCTCCAAGCTCAATCCAGCGATTTCCCAGTAATTCCTGGGGTAGACTGGTGCTACATACTAAGTTCCATAGGTGAGAAGGTAGCTGAACGCCTTGTCCAAAATCATCTTACTGCTGAGAGTTGAGCTCACCCTCAGTCCCTCACAGTTCCACACTGCCTGCAGAGTAGGTTTCCCACGTCTTCACCAGAGACTTTTGCCAGAGGCTTCTGAGACGCAAGTTAACAATGCAGACCTGGAGGGTATCTCCAGGTGCAGTAGAGTGGTAATCTGGGAACCTCCTTACTCAGAATACTGCTACCTTCACACTGTCATAAGAATGCAGCTAGTTGAGAGCTGGCTTCTAGGCATGCTTCCCTGTGAGAGCTGAGGACAGGGCAGAACCCTCCCGCACCCTGCCTGACTGTAGACGTACCTGCTAACCTCCTTATGTTAGTGGCTGGGATAGGTTGTGGGAAAAACATGTGTAAGCATTGGGCCTGAACTCCCGTGTATCTGAGTTGAATACAGCGATTTCCAACATCCTTCTTCAATAGGAGTGTAGCTAGGTTCCAACTCCCATGTCCGAGTGGGTAGCAGATATCTGCCTCCCATGCATACACACTTCTGAGAGTTGAGCTTATGGCCTGTAACCCTACATCCTGCCTGCCGCTACCTTTCGCTTCCAAAAGGCCTAGGCTCGCTGCTTGACGCAAGTGTTGGGAGAGGTAACTGGAATCTCCCGGCACACAAGACGAGTGCCTCCAAGCTCAATCCAGCGATTTCCTAGTAATTCCTGGGGTAGACTGGTGCTACGTACTAAGTTCCATACGTGAGTAGGTAGTTGAACGCCTTGTCCAAAAACATCTTCCTTCTGAGAGTTGAGCTCACCCTCAGTCCCTCACAGTTCCACACTGCCTGCAGAGTGAGTTTCGCACGTCTTCACCAGAGACGTTTGCCAGAGGCTTCTGAGACGCAAGTTAACAATGCAGACCTGGAGGGTATCTCCAGGTGCAGTAGAGTGGTAATCTGGGAACCTCCTGTCTCAGAATACTGCTACCTTCACCCTGCCATAAGAATGCAGCTAGTTGACAGCTGGCTTCAAGGCTTGCTTCCCTGTGAGAGCTAAGGACAGGGCACAACCCTCCCGCATCCTGCTTGACTGTAGAAGGAGCTGCTAACGTCCTCATGTTAGTGGCATGGAAAGGTTGTGCGAAAAGCATGTGGAATCGTTGTGCCTGAACCCACGTGTGTCTGAGTTGAATACAGCGATTTCCAAAGTCCTTCTTCATCAGAGTGTAGCTAGGTTCCCACTCGCATGTCCGAGTGGGTAGCAGACATCTGCCTCCCATGCATACCCACTTCTGAGAGTTGAGCTTATGGCCTGTAACCCTACCTCCTGCCTGCAGCTACCTTTCGCTTCCAAAAGGCCTAGGCTCGCTGCTTCACCGAAGTGTTGGGAGAGGTAACTGGAATCTCCCGGCACACAAGACTAGTGCCTCCAAGCTCAATCCAGCGATTTCCCAGTAATTCCTGGGGTAGACTGGTGCTACATACTAAGTTCCATAGGTGAGAAGGTAGCTGAACGCCTTGTCCAAAATCATCTTACTGCTGAGAGTGGAGCTCACCCTCAGTCCCTCACAGTTCCACACTGCCTGCAGAGTAGGTTTCCCACGTCTTCACCAGAGACTTTTGCCAGAGGCTTCTGAGACGCAAGTTAACAATGCAGACCTGGAGGGTATCTCCAGGTGCAGTAGAGTGGTAATCTGGGAACCTCCTTACTCAGAATACTGCTACCTTCACACTGTCATAAGAATGCAGCTAGTTGAGAGCTGGCTTCTAGGCATGCTTCGCTGTGAGAGCTGAGGACAGGGCAGAACCCTCCCGCACCCTGCCTGACTGTAGACGTACCTGCTAACCTCCTTATGTTAGTGGCTGGGATAGGTTGTGGGAAAAGCATGTGTAAGCATTGGGCCTGAACTCCCGTGTATCTGAGTTGAATACAGCGATTTCCAACATCCTTCTTCAATAGGAGTGTAGCTAGGTTCCAACTCCCATGTCCGAGTGGGTAGCAGATATCTGCCTCCCATGCATACACACTTCTGAGAGTTGAGCTTATGGCCTGTAACCCTACATCCTGCCTGCCGCTACCTTTCGCTTCCAAAAGGCCTAGGCTCGCTGCTTGACGCAAGTGTTGGGAGAGGTAACTGGAATCTCCCGGCACACAAGACGAGTGCCTCCAAGCTCAATCCAGCGATTTCCTAGTAATTCCTGGGGTAGACTGGTGCTACGTACTAAGTTCCATACGTGAGTAGGTAGTTGAACGCCTTGTCCAAAAACATCTTCCTTCTGAGAGTTGAGCTCACCCTCAGTCCCTCACAGTTCCACACTGCCTGCAGAGTGAGTTTCGCACGTCTTCACCAGAGACGTTTGCCAGAGGCTTCTGAGACGCAAGTTAACAATGCAGACCTGGAGGGTATCTCCAGGTGCAGTAGAGTGGTAATCTGGGAACCTCCTGTCTCAGAATACTGCTACTTTCACCCTGCCATAAGAATGCAGCTAGTTGACAGCTGGCTTCAAGGCATGCTTCCCTGTGAGAGCTAAGGACAGGGCACAACCCTCCCGCATCCTGCTTGACTGTAGAAGGAGCTGCTAACGTCCTCATGTTAGTGGCAGGGAAAGGTTGTGCGAAAAGCATGTGGAATCGTTGTGCCTGAACCCACGTGTGTCTGAGTTGAATACAGCGATTTCCAAAGTCCTTCTTCATCAGAGTGTAGCTAGGTTCCCACTCGCATGTCCGAGTGGGTAGCAGACATCTGCCTCCCATGCATACCCACTTCTGAGAGTTGAGCTTATGGCCTGTAACCCTACCTCCTGCCTGCAGCTACCTTTCGCTTCCAAAAGGCCTAGGCTCGCTGCTTCACCGAAGTGTTGGGAGAGGTAACTGGAATCTCCCGGCACACAAGACTAGTGCCTCCAAGCTCAATCAAGCGATTTCCCAGTAATTCCTGGGGTAGACTGGTGCTACATACTAAGTTCCATATGTGAGACGGTAGCTGAACGCCTTGTCCAAAATCATCTTACTGCTGAGAGTTGAGCTCACCCTCAGTCCCTCACAGTTCCACACTGCCTGCAGAGTAGGTTTCCCACGTCTTCACCAGAGACTTTTGCCAGAGGCTTCTGAGACGCAAGTTAACAATGCAGACCTGGAGGGTATCTCCAGGTGCAGTACAGTGGTAATCTGGGAACCTCCTTACTCAGAATACTGCTACCTTCACACTGTCATAAGAATGCAGCTAGTTGAGAGCTGGCTTCTAGGCATGCTTCCCTGTGAGAGCTGAGGACAGGGCAGAACCCTCCCGCACCCTGCCTGACTGTAGACGTACCTGCTAACCTCCTTATGTTAGTGGCTGGGATAGGTTGTGGGAAAAGCATGTGTAAGCATTGGGCCTGAACTCCCGTGTATCTGAGTTGAATACAGCGATTTCCAACATCCTTCTTCAATAGGAGTGTAGCTAGGTTCCAACTCCCATGTCCGAGTGGGTAGCAGATATCTGCCTCCCATGCATACACACTTCTGAGAGTTGAGCTTATGGCCTGTAACCCTACATCCTGCCTGCCGCTACCTTTCGCTTCCAAAAGGCCTAGGCTCGCTGCTTGACGCAAGTGTTGGGAGAGGTAACTGGAATCTCCCGGCACACAAGACGAGTGCCTCCAAGCTCAATCCAGCGATTTCCTAGTAATTCCTGGGGTAGACTGGTGCTACGTACTAAGTTCCATACGTGAGTAGGTAGTTGAACGCCTTGTCCAAAAACATCTTCCTTCTGAGAGTTGAGCTCACCCTCAGTCCCTCACAGTTCCACACTGCCTGCAGAGTGAGTTTCGCACGTCTTCACCAGAGACGTTTGCCAGAGGCTTCTGAGACGCAAGTTAACAATGCAGACCTGGAGGGTATCTCCAGGTGCAGTAGAGTGGTAATCTGGGAACCTCCTGTCTCAGAATACTGCTACTTTCACCCTGCCATAAGAATGCAGCTAGTTGACAGCTGGCTTCAAGGCATGCTTCCCTGTGAGAGCTAAGGACAGGGCACAACCCTCCCGCATCCTGCTTGACTGTAGAAGGAGCTGCTAACGTCCTCATGTTAGTGGCAGGGAAAGGTTGTGCGAAAAGCATGTGGAATCGTTGTGCCTGAACCCACGTGTGTCTGAGTTGAATACAGCGATTTCCAAAGTCCTTCTTCATCAGAGTGTAGCTAGGTTCCCACTCGCATGTCCGAGTGGGTAGCAGACATCTGCCTCCCATGCATACCCACTTCTGAGAGTTGAGCTTATGGCCTGTAACCCTACCTCCTGCCTGCAGCTACCTTTCGCTTCCAAAAGGCCTAGGCTCGCTGCTTCACCGAAGTGTTGGGAGAGGTAACTGGAATCTCCCGGCACACAAGACTAGTGCCTCCAAGCTCAATCCAGCGATTTCCCAGTAATTCCTGGGGTAGACTGGTGCTACATACTAAGTTCCATAGGTGAGAAGGTAGCTGAACGCCTTGTCCAAAATCATCTTACTGCTGAGAGTTGAGCTCACCCTCAGTCCCTCACAGTTCCACACTGCCTGCAGAGTAGGTTTCCCACGTCTTCACCAGAGACTTTTGCCAGAGGCTTCTGAGACGCAAGTTAACAATGCAGACCTGGAGGGTATCTCCAGGTGCAGTAGAGTGGTAATCTGGGAACCTCCTTACTCAGAATACTGCTACCTTCACACTGTCATAAGAATGCAGCTAGTTGAGAGCTGGCTTCTAGGCATGCTTCCCTGTGAGAGCTGAGGACAGGGCAGAACCCTCCCGCACCCTGCCTGACTGTAGACGTACCTGCTAACCTCCTTATGTTAGTGGCTGGGATAGGTTGTGGGAAAAACATGTGTAAGCATTGGGCCTGAACTCCCGTGTATCTGAGTTGAATACAGCGATTTCCAACATCCTTCTTCAATAGGAGTGTAGCTAGGTTCCAACTCCCATGTCCGAGTGGGTAGCAGATATCTGCCTCCCATGCATACACACTTCTGAGAGTTGAGCTTATGGCCTGTAACCCTACATCCTGCCTGCCGCTACCTTTCGCTTCCAAAAGGCCTAGGCTCGCTGCTTGACGCAAGTGTTGGGAGAGGTAACTGGAATCTCCCGGCACACAAGACGAGTGCCTCCAAGCTCAATCCAGCGATTTCCTAGTAATTCCTGGGGTAGACTGGTGCTACGTACTAAGTTCCATACGTGAGTAGGTAGTTGAACGCCTTGTCCAAAAACATCTTCCTTCTGAGAGTTGAGCTCACCCTCAGTCCCTCACAGTTCCACACTGCCTGCAGAGTGAGTTTCGCACGTCTTCACCAGAGACGTTTGCCAGAGGCTTCTGAGACGCAAGTTAACAATGCAGACCTGGAGGGTATCTCCAGGTGCAGTAGAGTGGTAATCTGGGAACCTCCTGTCTCAGAATACTGCTACTTTCACCCTGCCATAAGAATGCAGCTAGTTGACAGCTGGCTTCAAGGCATGCTTCCCTGTGAGAGCTAAGGACAGGGCACAACCCTCCCGCATCCTGCTTGACTGTAGAAGGAGCTGCTAACGTCCTCATGTTAGTGGCAGGGAAAGGTTGTGCGAAAAGCATGTGGAATCGTTGTGCCTGAACCCACGTGTGTCTGAGTTGAATACAGCGATTTCCAAAGTCCTTCTTCATCAGAGTGTAGCTAGGTTCCCACTCGCATGTCCGAGTGGGTAGCAGACATCTGCCTCCCATGCATACCCACTTCTGAGAGTTGAGCTTATGGCCTGTAACCCTACCTCCTGCCTGCAGCTACCTTTCGCTTCCAAAAGGCCTAGGCTCGCTGCTTCACCGAAGTGTTGGGAGAGGTAACTGGAATCTCCCGGCACACAAGACTAGTGCCTCCAAGCTCAATCAAGCGATTTCCCAGTAATTCCTGGGGTAGACTGGTGCTACATACTAAGTTCCATATGTGAGACGGTAGCTGAACGCCTTGTCCAAAATCATCTTACTGCTGAGAGTTGAGCTCACCCTCAGTCCCTCACAGTTCCACACTGCCTGCAGAGTAGGTTTCCCACGTCTTCACCAGAGACTTTTGCCAGAGGCTTCTGAGACGCAAGTTAACAATGCAGACCTGGAGGGTATCTCCAGGTGCAGTACAGTGGTAATCTGGGAACCTCCTTACTCAGAATACTGCTACCTTCACACTGTCATAAGAATGCAGCTAGTTGAGAGCTGGCTTCTAGGCATGCTTCCCTGTGAGAGCTGAGGACAGGGCAGAACCCTCCCGCACCCTGCCTGACTGTAGACGTACCTGCTAACCTCCTTATGTTAGTGGCTGGGATAGGTTGTGGGAAAAGCATGTGTAAGCATTGGGCCTGAACTCCCGTGTATCTGAGTTGAATACAGCGATTTCCAACATCCTTCTTCAATAGGAGTGTAGCTAGGTTCCAACTCCCATGTCCGAGTGGGTAGCAGATATCTGCCTCCCATGCATACACACTTCTGAGAGTTGAGCTTATGGCCTGTAACCCTACATCCTGCCTGCCGCTACCTTTCGCTTCCAAAAGGCCTAGGCTCGCTGCTTGACGCAAGTGTTGGGAGAGGTAACTGGAATCTCCCGGCACACAAGACGAGTGCCTCCAAGCTCAATCCAGCGATTTCCTAGTAATTCCTGGGGTAGACTGGTGCTACGTACTAAGTTCCATACGTGAGTAGGTAGTTGAACGCCTTGTCCAAAAACATCTTCCTTCTGAGAGTTGAGCTCACCCTCAGTCCCTCACAGTTCCACACTGCCTGCAGAGTGAGTTTCGCACGTCTTCACCAGAGACGTTTGCCAGAGGCTTCTGAGACGCAAGTTAACAATGCAGACCTGGAGGGTATCTCCAGGTGCAGTAGAGTGGTAATCTGGGAACCTCCTGTCTCAGAATACTGCTACTTTCACCCTGCCATAAGAATGCAGCTAGTTGACAGCTGGCTTCAAGGCATGCTTCCCTGTGAGAGCTAAGGACAGGGCACAACCCTCCCGCATCCTGCTTGACTGTAGAAGGAGCTGCTAACGTCCTCATGTTAGTGGCAGGGAAAGGTTGTGCGAAAAGCATGTGGAATCGTTGTGCCTGAACCCACGTGTGTCTGAGTTGAATACAGCGATTTCCAAAGTCCTTCTTCATCAGAGTGTAGCTAGGTTCCCACTCGCATGTCCGAGTGGGTAGCAGACATCTGCCTCCCATGCATACCCACTTCTGAGAGTTGAGCTTATGGCCTGTAACCCTACCTCCTGCCTGCAGCTACCTTTCGCTTCCAAAAGGCCTAGGCTCGCTGCTTCACCGAAGTGTTGGGAGAGGTAACTGGAATCTCCCGGCACACAAGACGAGTGCCTCCAAGCTCAATCCAGCGATTTCCCAGTAATTCCTGGGGTAGACTGGTGCTACATACTAAGTTCCATAGGTGAGAAGGTAGCTGAACGCCTTGTCCAAAATCATCTTACTGCTGAGAGTTGAGCTCACCCTCAGTCCCTCACAGTTCCACACTGCCTGCAGAGTAGGTTTCCCACGTCTTCACCAGAGACTTTTGCCAGAGGCTTCTGAGACGCAAGTTAACAATGCAGACCTGGAGGGTATCTCCAGGTGCAGTACAGTGGTAATCTGGGAACCTCCTTACTCAGAATACTGCTACCTTCACACTGTCATAAGAATGCAGCTAGTTGAGAGCTGGCTTCTAGGCATGCTTCCCTGTGAGAGCTGAGGACAGGGCAGAACCCTCCCGCACCCTGCCTGACTGTAGACGTACCTGCTAACCTCCTTATGTTAGTGGCTGGGATAGGTTGTGGGAAAAACATGTGTAAGCATTGGGCCTGAACTCCCGTGTATCTGAGTTGAATACAGCGATTTCCAACATCCTTCTTCAATAGGAGTGTAGCTAGGTTCCAACTCCCATGTCCGAGTGGGTAGCAGATATCTGCCTCCCATGCATACACACTTCTGAGAGTTGAGCTTATGGCCTGTAACCCTACATCCTGCCTGCCGCTACCTTTCGCTTCCAAAAGGCCTAGGCTCGCTGCTTGACGCAAGTGTTGGGAGAGGTAACTGGAATCTCCCGGCACACAAGACGAGTGCCTCCAAGCTCAATCCAGCGATTTCCTAGTAATTCCTGGGGTAGACTGGTGCTACATACTAAGTTCCATACGTGAGTAGGTAGTTGAACGCCTTGTCAAAAAACATCTTCCTTCTGAGATTTGAGCTCACCCTCAGTCCCTCACAGTTCCACACTGCCTGCAGAGTGAGTTTCGCACGTCTTCACCAGAGACGTTTGCCAGAGGCTTCTGAGACGCAAGTTAACAATGCAGACCTGGAGGGTATCTCCAGGTGCAGTAGAGTGGTAATCTGGGAACCTCCTGTCTCAGAATACTGCTACCTTCACCCTGCCATAAGAATGCAGCTAGTTGACAGCTGGCTTCAAGGCTTGCTTCCCTGTGAGAGCTAAGGACAGGGCACAACCCTCCCGCATCCTGCTTGACTGTAGAAGGAGCTGCTAACGTCCTCATGTTAGTGGCATGGAAAGGTTGTGCGAAAAGCATGTGGAATCGTTGTGCCTGAACCCACGTGTGTCTGAGTTGAATACAGCGATTTCCAAAGTCCTTCTTCATCAGAGTGTAGCTAGGTTCCCACTCGCATGTCCGAGTGGGTAGCAGACATCTGCCTCCCATGCATACCCACTTCTGAGAGTTGAGCTTATGGCCTGTAACCCTACCTCCTGCCTGCAGCTACCTTTCGCTTCCAAAAGGCCTAGGCTCGCTGCTTCACCGAAGTGTTGGGAGAGGTAACTGGAATCTCCCGGCACACAAGACGAGTGCCTCCAAGCTCAATCCAGCGATTTCCCAGTAATTCCTGGGGTAGACTGGTGCTACATACTAAGTTCCATAGGTGAGAAGGTAGCTGAACGCCTTGTCCAAAATCATCTTACTGCTGAGAGTTGAGCTCACCCTCAGTCCCTCACAGTTCCACACTGCCTGCAGAGTAGGTTTCCCACGTCTTCACCAGAGACTTTTGCCAGAGGCTTCTGAGACGCAAGTTAACAATGCAGACCTGGAGGGTATCTCCAGGTGCAGTACAGTGGTAATCTGGGAACCTCCTTACTCAGAATACTGCTACCTTCACACTGTCATAAGAATGCAGCTAGTTGAGAGCTGGCTTCTAGGCATGCTTCCCTGTGAGAGCTGAGGACAGGGCAGAACCCTCCCGCACCCTGCCTGACTGTAGACGTACCTGCTAACCTCCTTATGTTAGTGGCTGGGATAGGTTGTGGGAAAAACATGTGTAAGCATTGGGCCTGAACTCCCGTGTATCTGAGTTGAATACAGCGATTTCCAACATCCTTCTTCAATAGGAGTGTAGCTAGGTTCCAACTCCCATGTCCGAGTGGGTAGCAGATATCTGCCTCCCATGCATACACACTTCTGAGAGTTGAGCTTATGGCCTGTAACCCTACATCCTGCCTGCCGCTACCTTTCGCTTCCAAAAGGCCTAGGCTCGCTGCTTGACGCAAGTGTTGGGAGAGGTAACTGGAATCTCCCGGCACACAAGACGAGTGCCTCCAAGCTCAATCCAGCGATTTCCTAGTAATTCCTGGGGTAGACTGGTGCTACATACTAAGTTCCATACGTGAGTAGGTAGTTGAACGCCTTGTCAAAAAACATCTTCCTTCTGAGATTTGAGCTCACCCTCAGTCCCTCACAGTTCCACACTGCCTGCAGAGTGAGTTTCGCACGTCTTCACCAGAGACGTTTGCCAGAGGCTTCTGAGACGCAAGTTAACAATGCAGACCTGGAGGGTATCTCCAGGTGCAGTAGAGTGGTAATCTGGGAACCTCCTGTCTCAGAATACTGCTACCTTCACCCTGCCATAAGAATGCAGCTAGTTGACAGCTGGCTTCAAGGCTTGCTTCCCTGTGAGAGCTAAGGACAGGGCACAACCCTCCCGCATCCTGCTTGACTGTAGAAGGAGCTGCTAACGTCCTCATGTTAGTGGCATGGAAAGGTTGTGCGAAAAGCATGTGGAATCGTTGTGCCTGAACCCACGTGTGTCTGAGTTGAATACAGCGATTTCCAAAGTCCTTCTTCATCAGAGTGTAGCTAGGTTCCCACTCGCATGTCCGAGTGGGTAGCAGACATCTGCCTCCCATGCATACCCACTTCTGAGAGTTGAGCTTATGGCCTGTAACCCTACCTCCTGCCTGCAGCTACCTTTCGCTTCCAAAAGGCCTAGGCTCGCTGCTTCACCGAAGTGTTGGGAGAGGTAACTGGAATCTCCCGGCACACAAGACTAGTGCCTCCAAGCTCAATCCAGCGATTTCCCAGTAATTCCTGGGGTAGACTGGTGCTACATACTAAGTTCCATAGGTGAGAAGGTAGCTGAACGCCTTGTCCAAAATCATCTTACTGCTGAGAGTGGAGCTCACCCTCAGTCCCTCACAGTTCCACACTGCCTGCAGAGTAGGTTTCCCACGTCTTCACCAGAGACTTTTGCCAGAGGCTTCTGAGACGCAAGTTAACAATGCAGACCTGGAGGGTATCTCCAGGTGCAGTAGAGTGGTAATCTGGGAACCTCCTTACTCAGAATACTGCTACCTTCACACTGTCATAAGAATGCAGCTAGTTGAGAGCTGGCTTCTAGGCATGCTTCCCTGTGAGAGCTGAGGACAGGGCAGAACCCTCCCGCACCCTGCCTGACTGTAGACGTACCTGCTAACCTCCTTATGTTAGTGGCTGGGATAGGTTGTGGGAAAAGCATGTGTAAGCATTGGGCCTGAACTCCCGTGTATCTGAGTTGAATACAGCGATTTCCAACATCCTTCTTCAATAGGAGTGTAGCTAGGTTCCAACTCCCATGTCCGAGTGGGTAGCAGATATCTGCCTCCCATGCATACACACTTCTGAGAGTTGAGCTTATGGCCTGTAACCCTACATCCTGCCTGCCGCTACCTTTCGCTTCCAAAAGGCCTAGGCTCGCTGCTTGACGCAAGTGTTGGGAGAGGTAACTGGAATCTCCCGGCACACAAGACGAGTGCCTCCAAGCTCAATCCAGCGATTTCCTAGTAATTCCTGGGGTAGACTGGTGCTACGTACTAAGTTCCATACGTGAGTAGGTAGTTGAACGCCTTGTCCAAAAACATCTTCCTTCTGAGAGTTGAGCTCACCCTCAGTCCCTCACAGTTCCACACTGCCTGCAGAGTGAGTTTCGCACGTCTTCACCAGAGACGTTTGCCAGAGGCTTCTGAGACGCAAGTTAACAATGCAGACCTGGAGGGTATCTCCAGGTGCAGTAGAGTGGTAATCTGGGAACCTCCTGTCTCAGAATACTGCTACTTTCACCCTGCCATAAGAATGCAGCTAGTTGACAGCTGGCTTCAAGGCATGCTTCCCTGTGAGAGCTAAGGACAGGGCACAACCCTCCCGCATCCTGCTTGACTGTAGAAGGAGCTGCTAACGTCCTCATGTTAGTGGCAGGGAAAGGTTGTGCGAAAAGCATGTGGAATCGTTGTGCCTGAACCCACGTGTGTCTGAGTTGAATACAGCGATTTCCAAAGTCCTTCTTCATCAGAGTGTAGCTAGGTTCCCACTCGCATGTCCGAGTGGGTAGCAGACATCTGCCTCCCATGCATACCCACTTCTGAGAGTTGAGCTTATGGCCTGTAACCCTACCTCCTGCCTGCAGCTACCTTTCGCTTCCAAAAGGCCTAGGCTCGCTGCTTCACCGAAGTGTTGGGAGAGGTAACTGGAATCTCCCGGCACACAAGACTAGTGCCTCCAAGCTCAATCAAGCGATTTCCCAGTAATTCCTGTGGTAGACTGGTGCTACATACTAAGTTCCATATGTGAGAAGGTAGCTGAACGCCTTGTCCAAAATCATCTTACTGCTGAGAGTTGAGCTCACCCTCAGTCCCTCACAGTTCCACACTGCCTGCAGAGTAGGTTTCCCACGTCTTCACCAGAGACTTTTGCCAGAGGCCTCTGAGACGCAAGTTAACAATGCAGACCTGGAGGGTATCTCCAGGTGCAGTACAGTGGTAATCTGGGAACCTCCTTACTCAGAATACTGCTACCTTCACACTGTCATAAGAATGCAGCTAGTTGAGAGCTGGCTTCTAGGCATGCTTCCCTGTGAGAGCTGAGGACAGGGCAGAACCCTCCCGCACCCTGCCTGACTGTAGACGTACCTGCTAACCTCCTTATGTTAGTGGCTGGGATAGGTTGTGGGAAAAGCATGTGTAAGCATTGGGCCTGAACTCCCGTGTATCTGAGTTGAATACAGCGATTTCCAACATCCTTCTTCAATAGGAGTGTAGCTAGGTTCCAACTCCCATGTCCGAGTGGGTAGCAGATATCTGCCTCCCATGCATACACACTTCTGAGAGTTGAGCTTATGGCCTGTAACCCTACATCCTGCCTGCCGCTACCTTTCGCTTCCAAAAGGCCTAGGCTCGCTGCTTGACGCAAGTGTTGGGAGAGGTAACTGGAATCTCCCGGCACACAAGACGAGTGCCTCCAAGCTCAATCCAGCGATTTCCTAGTAATTCCTGGGGTAGACTGGTGCTACGTACTAAGTTCCATACGTGAGTAGGTAGTTGAACGCCTTGTCCAAAAACATCTTCCTTCTGAGAGTTGAGCTCACCCTCAGTCCCTCACAGTTCCACACTGCCTGCAGAGTGAGTTTCGCACGTCTTCACCAGAGACGTTTGCCAGAGGCTTCTGAGACGCAAGTTAACAATGCAGACCTGGAGGGTATCTCCAGGTGCAGTAGAGTGGTAATCTGGGAACCTCCTGTCTCAGAATACTGCTACCTTCACCCTGCCATAAGAATGCAGCTAGTTGACAGCTGGCTTCAAGGCATGCTTCCCTGTGAGAGCTAAGGACAGGGCACAACCCTCCCGCATCCTGCTTGACTGTAGAAGGAGCTGCTAACGTCCTCATGTTAGTGGCAGGGAAAGGTTGTGCGAAAAGCATGTGGAATCGTTGTGCCTGAACCCACGTGTGTCTGAGTTGAATACAGCGATTTCCAAAGTCCTTCTTCATCAGAGTGTAGCTAGGTTCCCACTCGCATGTCCGAGTGGGTAGCAGACATCTGCCTCCCATGCATACCCACTTCTGAGAGTTGAGCTTATGGCCTGTAACCCTACCTCCTGCCTGCAGCTACCTTTCGCTTCCAAAAGGCCTAGGCTCGCTGCTTCACCGAAGTGTTGGGAGAGGTAACTGGAATCTCCCGGCACACAAGACTAGTGCCTCCAAGCTCAATCCAGCGATTTCCCAGTAATTCCTGGGGTAGACTGGTGCTACATACTAAGTTCCATAGGTGAGAAGGTAGCTGAACGCCTTGTCCAAAATCATCTTACTGCTGAGAGTGGAGCTCACCCTCAGTCCCTCACAGTTCCACACTGCCTGCAGAGTAGGTTTCCCACGTCTTCACCAGAGACTTTTGCCAGAGGCCTCTGAGACGCAAGTTAACAATGCAGACCTGGAGGGTATCTCCAGGTGCAGTACAGTGGTAATCTGGGAACCTCCTTACTCAGAATACTGCTACCTTCACACTGTCATAAGAATGCAGCTAGTTGAGAGCTGGCTTCTAGGCATGCTTCCCTGTGAGAGCTGAGGACAGGGCAGAACCCTCCCGCACCCTGCCTGACTGTAGACGTACCTGCTAACCTCCTTATGTTAGTGGCTGGGATAGGTTGTGGGAAAAGCATGTGTAAGCATTGGGCCTGAACTCCCGTGTATCTGAGTTGAATACAGCGATTTCCAACATCCTTCTTCAATAGGAGTGTAGCTAGGTTCCAACTCCCATGTCCGAGTGGGTAGCAGATATCTGCCTCCCATGCATACACACTTCTGAGAGTTGAGCTTATGGCCTGTAACCCTACATCCTGCCTGCCGCTACCTTTCGCTTCCAAAAGGCCTAGGCTCGCTGCTTGACGCAAGTGTTGGGAGAGGTAACTGGAATCTCCCGGCACACAAGACGAGTGCCTCCAAGCTCAATCCAGCGATTTCCTAGTAATTCCTGGGGTAGACTGGTGCTACTTACTAAGTTCCATACGTGAGTAGGTAGTTGAACGCCTTGTCCAAAAACATCTTCCTTCTGAGAGTTGAGCTCACCCTCAGTCCCTCACAGTTCCACACTGCCTGCAGAGTGAGTTTCGCACGTCTTCACCAGAGACGTTTGCCAGAGGCTTCTGAGACGCAAGTTAACAATGCAGACCTGGAGGGTATCTCCAGGTGCAGTAGAGTGGTAATCTGGGAACCTCCTGTCTCAGAATACTGCTACTTTCACCCTGCCATAAGAATGCAGCTAGTTGACAGCTGGCTTCAAGGCATGCTTCCCTGTGAGAGCTAAGGACAGGGCACAACCCTCCCGCATCCTGCTTGACTGTAGAAGGAGCTGCTAACGTCCTCATGTTAGTGGCAGGGAAAGGTTGTGCGAAAAGCATGTGGAATCGTTGTGCCTGAACCCACGTGTGTCTGAGTTGAATACAGCGATTTCCAAAGTCCTTCTTCATCAGAGTGTAGCTAGGTTCCCACTCGCATGTCCGAGTGGGTAGCAGACATCTGCCTCCCATGCATACCCACTTCTGAGAGTTGAGCTTATGGCCTGTAACCCTACCTCCTGCCTGCAGCTACCTTTCGCTTCCAAAAGGCCTAGGCTCGCTGCTTCACCGAAGTGTTGGGAGAGGTAACTGGAATCTCCCGGCACACAAGACGAGTGCCTCCAAGCTCAATCCAGCGATTTCCCAGTAATTCCTGGGGTAGACTGGTGCTACATACTAAGTTCCATAGGTGAGAAGGTAGCTGAACGCCTTGTCCAAAATCATCTTACTGCTGAGAGTTGAGCTCACCCTCAGTCCCTCACAGTTCCACACTGCCTGCAGAGTAGGTTTCCCACGTCTTCACCAGAGACTTTTGCCAGAGGCCTCTGAGACGCAAGTTAACAATGCAGACCTGGAGGGTATCTCCAGGTGCAGTACAGTGGTAATCTGGGAACCTCCTTACTCAGAATACTGCTACCTTCACACTGTCATAAGAATGCAGCTAGTTGAGAGCTGGCTTCTAGGCATGCTTCCCTGTGAGAGCTGAGGACAGGGCAGAACCCTCCCGCACCCTGCCTGACTGTAGACGTACCTGCTAACCTCCTTATGTTAGTGGCTGGGATAGGTTGTGGGAAAAGCATGTGTAAGCATTGGGCCTGAACTCCCGTGTATCTGAGTTGAATACAGCGATTTCCAACATCCTTCTTCAATAGGAGTGTAGCTAGGTTCCAACTCCCATGTCCGAGTGGGTAGCAGATATCTGCCTCCCATGCATACACACTTCTGAGAGTTGAGCTTATGGCCTGTAACCCTACATCCTGCCTGCCGCTACCTTTCGCTTCCAAAAGGCCTAGGCTCGCTGCTTGACGCAAGTGTTGGGAGAGGTAACTGGAATCTCCCGGCACACAAGACGAGTGCCTCCAAGCTCAATCAAGCGATTTCCTAGTAATTCCTGGGGTAGACTGGTGCTACGTACTAAGTTCCATACGTGAGTAGGTAGTTGAACGCCTTGTCCAAAAACATCTTCCTTCTGAGAGTTGAGCTCACCCTCAGTCCCTCACAGTTCCACACTGCCTGCAGAGTGAGTTTCGCACGTCTTCACCAGAGACGTTTGCCAGAGGCTTCTGAGACGCAAGTTAACAATGCAGACCTGGAGGGTATCTCCAGGTGCAGTAGAGTGGTAATCTGGGAACCTCCTGTCTCAGAATACTGCTACTTTCACCCTGCCATAAGAATGCAGCTAGTTGACAGCTGGCTTCAAGGCATGCTTCCCTGTGAGAGCTAAGGACAGGGCACAACCCTCCCGCATCCTGCTTGACTGTAGAAGGAGCTGCTAACGTCCTCATGTTAGTGGCAGGGAAAGGTTGTGCGAAAAGCATGTGGAATCGTTGTGCCTGAACCCACGTGTGTCTGAGTTGAATACAGCGATTTCCAAAGTCCTTCTTCATCAGAGTGTAGCTAGGTTCCCACTCGCATGTCCGAGTGGGTAGCAGACATCTGCCTCCCATGCATACCCACTTCTGAGAGTTGAGCTTATGGCCTGTAACCCTACCTCCTGCCTGCAGCTACCTTTCGCTTCCAAAAGGCCTAGGCTCGCTGCTTCACCGAAGTGTTGGGAGAGGTAACTGGAATCTCCCGGCACACAAGACTAGTGCCTCCAAGCTCAATCCAGCGATTTCCCAGTAATTCCTGGGGTAGACTGGTGCTACATACTAAGTTCCATAGGTGAGAAGGTAGCTGAACGCCTTGTCCAAAATCATCTTACTGCTGAGAGTGGAGCTCACCCTCAGTCCCTCACAGTTCCACACTGCCTGCAGAGTAGGTTTCCCACGTCTTCACCAGAGACTTTTGCCAGAGGCCTCTGAGACGCAAGTTAACAATGCAGACCTGGAGGGTATCTCCAGGTGCAGTACAGTGGTAATCTGGGAACCTCCTTACTCAGAATACTGCTACCTTCACACTGTCATAAGAATGCAGCTAGTTGAGAGCTGGCTTCTAGGCATGCTTCCCTGTGAGAGCTGAGGACAGGGCAGAACCCTCCCGCACCCTGCCTGACTGTAGACGTACCTGCTAACCTCCTTATGTTAGTGGCTGGGATAGGTTGTGGGAAAAGCATGTGTAAGCATTGGGCCTGAACTCCCGTGTATCTGAGTTGAATACAGCGATTTCCAACATCCTTCTTCAATAGGAGTGTAGCTAGGTTCCAACTCCCATGTCCGAGTGGGTAGCAGATATCTGCCTCCCATGCATACACACTTCTGAGAGTTGAGCTTATGGCCTGTAACCCTACATCCTGCCTGCCGCTACCTTTCGCTTCCAAAAGGCCTAGGCTCGCTGCTTGACGCAAGTGTTGGGAGAGGTAACTGGAATCTCCCGGCACACAAGACGAGTGCCTCCAAGCTCAATCAAGCGATTTCCTAGTAATTCCTGGGGTAGACTGGTGCTACGTACTAAGTTCCATACGTGAGTAGGTAGTTGAACGCCTTGTCCAAAAACATCTTCCTTCTGAGAGTTGAGCTCACCCTCAGTCCCTCACAGTTCCACACTGCCTGCAGAGTGAGTTTCGCACGTCTTCACCAGAGACGTTTGCCAGAGGCTTCTGAGACGCAAGTTAACAATGCAGACCTGGAGGGTATCTCCAGGTGCAGTAGAGTGGTAATCTGGGAACCTCCTGTCTCAGAATACTGCTACCTTCACCCTGCCATAAGAATGCAGCTAGTTGACAGCTGGCTTCAAGGCATGCTTCCCTGTGAGAGCTAAGGACAGGGCACAACCCTCCCGCATCCTGCTTGAGTGTAGAAGGAGCTGCTTACGTCCTCATGTTAGTGGCAGGGAAAGGTTGTGCGAAAAGCATGTGGAATCGTTGTGCCTGAACCCACGTGTGTCTGAGTTGAATACAGCGATTTCCAAAGTCCTTCTTCATCAGAGTGTAGCTAGGTTCCCACTCGCATGTCCGAGTGGGTAGCAGACATCTGCCTCCCATGCATACCCACTTCTGAGAGTTGAGCTTATGGCCTGTAACCCTACCTCCTGCCTGCAGCTACCTTTCGCTTCCAAAAGGCCTAGGCTCGCTGCTTCACCGAAGTGTTGGGAGAGGTAACTGGAATCTCCCGGCACACAAGACTAGTGCCTCCAAGCTCAATCCAGCGATTTCCCAGTAATTCCTGGGGTAGACTGGTGCTACATACTAAGTTCCATAGGTGAGAAGGTAGCTGAACGCCTTGTCCAAAATCATCTTACTGCTGAGAGTGGAGCTCACCCTCAGTCCCTCACAGTTCCACACTGCCTGCAGAGTAGGTTTCCCACGTCTTCACCAGAGACTTTTGCCAGAGGCTTCTGAGACGCAAGTTAACAATGCAGACCTGGAGGGTATCTCCAGGTGCAGTAGAGTGGTAATCTGGGAACCTCCTTACTCAGAATACTGCTACCTTCACACTGTCATAAGAATGCAGCTAGTTGAGAGCTGGCTTCTAGGCATGCTTCCCTATGAGAGCTGAGGACAGGGCAGAACCCTCCCGCACCCTGCCTGACTGTAGACGTACCTGCTAACCTCCTTATGTTAGTGGCTGGGATAGGTTGTGGGAAAAGCATGTGTAAGCATTGGGCCTGAACTCCCGTGTATCTGAGTTGAATACAGCGATTTCCAACATCCTTCTTCAATAGGAGTGTAGCTAGGTTCCAACTCCCATGTCCGAGTGGGTAGCAGATATCTGCCTCCCATGCATACACACTTCTGAGAGTTGAGCTTATGGCCTGTAACCCTACATCCTGCCTGCCGCTACCTTTCGCTTCCAAAAGGCCTAGGCTCGCTGCTTGACGCAAGTGTTGGGAGAGGTAACTGGAATCTCCCGGCACACAAGACGAGTGCCTCCAAGCTCAATCAAGCGATTTCCTAGTAATTCCTGGGGTAGACTGGTGCTACGTACTAAGTTCCATACGTGAGTAGGTAGTTGAACGCCTTGTCCAAAAACATCTTCCTTCTGAGAGTTGAGCTCACCCTCAGTCCCTCACAGTTCCACACTGCCTGCAGAGTGAGTTTCGCACGTCTTCACCAGAGACGTTTGCCAGAGGCTTCTGAGACGCAAGTTAACAATGCAGACCTGGAGGGTATCTCCAGGTGCAGTAGAGTGGTAATCTGGGAACCTCCTGTCTCAGAATACTGCTACCTTCACCCTGCCATAAGAATGCAGCTAGTTGACAGCTGGCTTCAAGGCATGCTTCCCTGTGAGAGCTAAGGACAGGGCACAACCCTCCCGCATCCTGCTTGAGTGTAGAAGGAGCTGCTTACGTCCTCATGTTAGTGGCAGGGAAAGGTTGTGCGAAAAGCATGTGGAATCGTTGTGCCTGAACCCACGTGTGTCTGAGTTGAATACAGCGATTTCCAAAGTCCTTCTTCATCAGAGTGTAGCTAGGTTCCCACTCGCATGTCCGAGTGGGTAGCAGACATCTGCCTCCCATGCATACCCACTTCTGAGAGTTGAGCTTATGGCCTGTAACCCTACCTCCTGCCTGCAGCTACCTTTCGCTTCCAAAAGGCCTAGGCTCGCTGCTTCACCGAAGTGTTGGGAGAGGTAACTGGAATCTCCCGGCACACAAGACTAGTGCCTCCAAGCTCAATCCAGCGATTTCCCAGTAATTCCTGGGGTAGACTGGTGCTACATACTAAGTTCCATAGGTGAGAAGGTAGCTGAACGCCTTGTCCAAAATCATCTTACTGCTGAGAGTGGAGCTCACCCTCAGTCCCTCACAGTTCCACACTGCCTGCAGAGTAGGTTTCCCACGTCTTCACCAGAGACTTTTGCCAGAGGCTTCTGAGACGCAAGTTAACAATGCAGACCTGGAGGGTATCTCCAGGTGCAGTAGAGTGGTAATCTGGGAACCTCCTTACTCAGAATACTGCTACCTTCACACTGTCATAAGAATGCAGCTAGTTGAGAGCTGGCTTCTAGGCATGCTTCCCTGTGAGAGCTGAGGACAGGGCAGAACCCTCCCGCACCCTGCCTGACTGTAGACGTACCTGCTAACCTCCTTATGTTAGTGGCTGGGATAGGTTGTGGGAAAAGCATGTGTAAGCATTGGGCCTGAACTCCCGTGTATCTGAGTTGAATACAGCGATTTCCAACATCCTTCTTCAATAGGAGTGTAGCTAGGTTCCAACTCCCATGTCCGAGTGGGTAGCAGATATCTGCCTCCCATGCATACACACTTCTGAGAGTTGAGCTTATGGCCTGTAACCCTACATCCTGCCTGCCGCTACCTTTCGCTTCCAAAAGGCCTAGGCTCGCTGCTTGACGCAAGTGTTGGGAGAGGTAACTGGAATCTCCCGGCACACAAGACGAGTGCCTCCAAGCTCAATCCAGCGATTTCCTAGTAATTCCTGGGGTAGACTGTTGCTACGTACTAAGTTCCATACGTGAGTAGGTAGTTGAACGCCTTGTCCAAAAACATCTTCCTTCTGAGAGTTGAGCTCACCCTCAGTCCCTCACAGTTCCACACTGCCTGCAGAGTGAGTTTCGCACGTCTTCACCAGAGACGTTTGCCAGAGGCTTCTGAGACGCAAGTTAACAATGCAGACCTGGAGGGTATCTCCAGGTGCAGTAGAGTGGTAATCTGGGAACCTCCTGTCTCAGAATACTGCTACTTTCACCCTGCCATAAGAATGCAGCTAGTTGACAGCTGGCTTCAAGGCATGCTTCCCTGTGAGAGCTAAGGACAGGGCACAACCCTCCCGCATCCTGCTTGACTGTAGAAGGAGCTGCTAACGTCCTCATGTTAGTGGCAGGGAAAGGTTGTGCGAAAAGCATGTGGAATCGTTGTGCCTGAACCCACGTGTGTCTGAGTTGAATACAGCGATTTCCAAAGTCCTTCTTCATCAGAGTGTAGCTAGGTTCCCACTCGCATGTCCGAGTGGGTAGCAGACATCTGCCTCCCATGCATACCCACTTCTGAGAGTTGAGCTTATGGCCTGTAACCCTACCTCCTGCCTGCAGCTACCTTTCGCTTCCAAAAGGCCTAGGCTCGCTGCTTCACCGAAGTGTTGGGAGAGGTAACTGGAATCTCCCGGCACACAAGACGAGTGCCTCCAAGCTCAATCCAGCGATTTCCCAGTAATTCCTGGGGTAGACTGGTGCTACATACTAAGTTCCATAGGTGAGAAGGTAGCTGAACGCCTTGTCCAAAATCATCTTACTGCTGAGAGTTGAGCTCACCCTCAGTCCCTCACAGTTCCACACTGCCTGCAGAGTAGGTTTCCCACGTCTTCACCAGAGACTTTTGCCAGAGGCCTCTGAGACGCAAGTTAACAATGCAGACCTGGAGGGTATCTCCAGGTGCAGTACAGTGGTAATCTGGGAACCTCCTTACTCAGAATACTGCTACCTTCACACTGTCATAAGAATGCAGCTAGTTGAGAGCTGGCTTCTAGGCATGCTTCCCTGTGAGAGCTGAGGACAGGGCAGAACCCTCCCGCACCCTGCCTGACTGTAGACGTACCTGCTAACCTCCTTATGTTAGTGGCTGGGATAGGTTGTGGGAAAAGCATGTGTAAGCATTGGGCCTGAACTCCCGTGTATCTGAGTTGAATACAGCGATTTCCAACATCCTTCTTCAATAGGAGTGTAGCTAGGTTCCAACTCCCATGTCCGAGTGGGTAGCAGATATCTGCCTCCCATGCATACACACTTCTGAGAGTTGAGCTTATGGCCTGTAACCCTACATCCTGCCTGCCGCTACCTTTCGCTTCCAAAAGGCCTAGGCTCGCTGCTTGACGCAAGTGTTGGGAGAGGTAACTGGAATCTCCCGGCACACAAGACGAGTGCCTCCAAGCTCAATCCAGCGATTTCCTAGTAATTCCTGGGGTAGACTGGTGCTACGTACTAAGTTCCATACGTGAGTAGGTAGTTGAACGCCTTGTCCAAAAACATCTTCCTTCTGAGAGTTGAGCTCACCCTCAGTCCCTCACAGTTCCACACTGCCTGCAGAGTGAGTTTCGCACGTCTTCACCAGAGACGTTTGCCAGAGGCTTCTGAGACGCAAGTTAACAATGCAGACCTGGAGGGTATCTCCAGGTGCAGTAGAGTGGTAATCTGGGAACCTCCTGTCTCAGAATACTGCTACTTTCACCCTGCCATAAGAATGCAGCTAGTTGACAGCTGGCTTCAAGGCATGCTTCCCTGTGAGAGCTAAGGACAGGGCACAACCCTCCCGCATCCTGCTTGACTGTAGAAGGAGCTGCTAACGTCCTCATGTTAGTGGCAGGGAAAGGTTGTGCGAAAAGCATGTGGAATCGTTGTGCCTGAACCCACGTGTGTCTGAGTTGAATACAGCGATTTCCAAAGTCCTTCTTCATCAGAGTGTAGCTAGGTTCCCACTCGCATGTCCGAGTGGGTAGCAGACATCTGCCTCCCATGCATACCCACTTCTGAGAGTTGAGCTTATGGCCTGTAACCCTACCTCCTGCCTGCAGCTACCTTTCGCTTCCAAAAGGCCTAGGCTCGCTGCTTCACCGAAGTGTTGGGAGAGGTAACTGGAATCTCCCGGCACACAAGACTAGTGCCTCCAAGCTCAATCCAGCGATTTCCCAGTAATTCCTGGGGTAGACTGGTGCTACATACTAAGTTCCATAGGTGAGAAGGTAGCTGAACGCCTTGTCCAAAATCATCTTACTGCTGAGAGTGGAGCTCACCCTCAGTCCCTCACAGTTCCACACTGCCTGCAGAGTAGGTTTCCCACGTCTTCACCAGAGACTTTTGCCAGAGGCCTCTGAGACGCAAGTTAACAATGCAGACCTGGAGGGTATCTCCAGGTGCAGTACAGTGGTAATCTGGGAACCTCCTTACTCAGAATACTGCTACCTTCACACTGTCATAAGAATGCAGCTAGTTGAGAGCTGGCTTCTAGGCATGCTTCCCTGTGAGAGCTGAGGACAGGGCAGAACCCTCCCGCACCCTGCCTGACTGTAGACGTACCTGCTAACCTCCTTATGTTAGTGGCTGGGATAGGTTGTGGGAAAAGCATGTGTAAGCATTGGGCCTGAACTCCCGTGTATCTGAGTTGAATACAGCGATTTCCAACATCCTTCTTCAATAGGAGTGTAGCTAGGTTCCAACTCCCATGTCCGAGTGGGTAGCAGATATCTGCCTCCCATGCATACACACTTCTGAGAGTTGAGCTTATGGCCTGTAACCCTACATCCTGCCTGCCGCTACCTTTCGCTTCCAAAAGGCCTAGGCTCGCTGCTTGACGCAAGTGTTGGGAGAGGTAACTGGAATCTCCCGGCACACAAGACGAGTGCCTCCAAGCTCAATCAAGCGATTTCCTAGTAATTCCTGGGGTAGACTGGTGCTACGTACTAAGTTCCATACGTGAGTAGGTAGTTGAACGCCTTGTCCAAAAACATCTTCCTTCTGAGAGTTGAGCTCACCCTCAGTCCCTCACAGTTCCACACTGCCTGCAGAGTGAGTTTCGCACGTCTTCACCAGAGACGTTTGCCAGAGGCTTCTGAGACGCAAGTTAACAATGCAGACCTGGAGGGTATCTCCAGGTGCAGTAGAGTGGTAATCTGGGAACCTCCTGTCTCAGAATACTGCTACCTTCACCCTGCCATAAGAATGCAGCTAGTTGACAGCTGGCTTCAAGGCATGCTTCCCTGTGAGAGCTAAGGACAGGGCACAACCCTCCCGCATCCTGCTTGACTGTAGAAGGAGCTGCTAACGTCCTCATGTTAGTGGCAGGGAAAGGTTGTGCGAAAAGCATGTGGAATCGTTGTGCCTGAACCCACGTGTGTCTGAGTTGAATACAGCGATTTCCAAAGTCCTTCTTCATCAGAGTGTAGCTAGGTTCCCACTCGCATGTCCGAGTGGGTAGCAGACATCTGCCTCCCATGCATACCCACTTCTGAGAGTTGAGCTTATGGCCTGTAACCCTACCTCCTGCCTGCAGCTACCTTTCGCTTCCAAAAGGCCTAGGCTCGCTGCTTCACCGAAGTGTTGGGAGAGGTAACTGGAATCTCCCGGCACACAAGACTAGTGCCTCCAAGCTCAATCCAGCGATTTCCCAGTAATTCCTGGGGTAGACTGGTGCTACATACTAAGTTCCATAGGTGAGAAGGTAGCTGAACGCCTTGTCCAAAATCATCTTACTGCTGAGAGTTGAGCTCACCCTCAGTCCCTCACAGTTCCACACTGCCTGCAGAGTAGGTTTCCCACGTCTTCACCAGAGACTTTTGCCAGAGGCTTCTGAGACGCAAGTTAACAATGCAGACCTGGAGGGTATCTCCAGGTGCAGTACAGTGGTAATCTGGGAACCTCCTTACTCAGAATACTGCTACCTTCACACTGTCATAAGAATGCAGTTAGTTGAGAGCTGGCTTCTAGGCATGCTTCCCTGTGAGAGCTGAGGACAGGGCAGAACCCTCCCGCACCCTGCCTGACTGTAGACGTACCTGCTAACCTCCTTATGTTAGTGGCTGGGATAGGTTGTGGGAAAAGCATGTGTAAGCATTGGGCCTGAACTCCCGTGTATCTGAGTTGAATACAGCGATTTCCAACATCCTTCTTCAATAGGAGTGTAGCTAGGTTCCAACTCCCATGTCCGAGTGGGTAGCAGATATCTGCCTCCCATGCATACACACTTCTGAGAGTTGAGCTTATGGCCTGTAACCCTACATCCTGCCTGCCGCTACCTTTCGCTTCCAAAAGGCCTAGGCTCGCTGCTTGACGCAAGTGTTGGGAGAGGTAACTGGAATCTCCCGGCACACAAGACGAGTGCCTCCAAGCTCAATCAAGCGATTTCCTAGTAATTCCTGGGGTAGACTGGTGCTACGTACTAAGTTCCATACGTGAGTAGGTAGTTGAACGCCTTGTCCAAAAACATCTTCCTTCTGAGAGTTGAGCTCACCCTCAGTCCCTCACAGTTCCACACTGCCTGCAGAGTGAGTTTCGCACGTCTTCACCAGAGACGTTTGCCAGAGGCTTCTGAGACGCAAGTTAACAATGCAGACCTGGAGGGTATCTCCAGGTGCAGTAGAGTGGTAATCTGGGAACCTCCTGTCTCAGAATACTGCTACTTTCACCCTGCCATAAGAATGCAGCTAGTTGACAGCTGGCTTCAAGGCATGCTTCCCTGTGAGAGCTAAGGACAGGGCACAACCCTCCCGCATCCTGCTTGACTGTAGAAGGAGCTGCTAACGTCCTCATGTTAGTGGCAGGGAAAGGTTGTGCGAAAAGCATGTGGAATCGTTGTGCCTGAACCCACGTGTGTCTGAGTTGAATACAGCGATTTCCAAAGTCCTTCTTCATCAGAGTGTAGCTAGGTTCCCACTCGCATGTCCGAGTGGGTAGCAGACATCTGCCTCCCATGCATACCCACTTCTGAGAGTTGAGCTTATGGCCTGTAACCCTACCTCCTGCCTGCAGCTACCTTTCGCTTCCAAAAGGCCTAGGCTCGCTGCTTCACCGAAGTGTTGGGAGAGGTAACTGGAATCTCCCGGCACACAAGACTAGTGCCTCCAAGCTCAATCCAGCGATTTCCCAGTAATTCCTGGGGTAGACTGGTGCTACATACTAAGTTCCATATGTGAGAAGGTAGCTGAACGCCTTGTCCAAAATCATCTTACTGCTGAGAGTTGAGCTCACCCTCAGTCCCTCACAGTTCCACACTGCCTGCAGAGTAGGTTTCCCACGTCTTCACCAGAGACTTTTGCCAGAGGCCTCTGAGACGCAAGTTAACAATGCAGACCTGGAGGGTATCTCCAGGTGCAGTACAGTGGTAATCTGGGAACCTCCTTACTCAGAATACTGCTACCTTCACACTGTCATAAGAATGCAGCTAGTTGAGAGCTGGCTTCTAGGCATGCTTCCCTGTGAGAGCTGAGGACAGGGCAGAACCCTCCCGCACCCTGCCTGACTGTAGACGTACCTGCTAACCTCCTTATGTTAGTGGCTGGGATAGGTTGTGGGAAAAGCATGTGTAAGCATTGGGCCTGAACTCCCGTGTATCTGAGTTGAATACAGCGATTTCCAACATCCTTCTTCAATAGGAGTGTAGCTAGGTTCCAACTCCCATGTCCGAGTGGGTAGCAGATATCTGCCTCCCATGCATACACACTTCTGAGAGTTGAGCTTATGGCCTGTAACCCTACATCCTGCCTGCCGCTACCTTTCGCTTCCAAAAGGCCTAGGCTCGCTGCTTGACGCAAGTGTTGGGAGAGGTAACTGGAATCTCCCGGCACACAAGACGAGTGCCTCCAAGCTCAATCAAGCGATTTCCTAGTAATTCCTGGGGTAGACTGGTGCTACGTACTAAGTTCCATACGTGAGTAGGTAGTTGAACGCCTTGTCCAAAAACATCTTCCTTCTGAGAGTTGAGCTCACCCTCAGTCCCTCACAGTTCCACACTGCCTGCAGAGTGAGTTTCGCACGTCTTCACCAGAGACGTTTGCCAGAGGCTTCTGAGACGCAAGTTAACAATGCAGACCTGGAGGGTATCTCCAGGTGCAGTAGAGTGGTAATCTGGGAACCTCCTGTCTCAGAATACTGCTACCTTCACCCTGCCATAAGAATGCAGCTAGTTGACAGCTGGCTTCAAGGCATGCTTCCCTGTGAGAGCTAAGGACAGGGCACAACCCTCCCGCATCCTGCTTGAGTGTAGAAGGAGCTGCTAACGTCCTCATGTTAGTGGCAGGGAAAGGTTGTGCGAAAAGCATGTGGAATCGTTGTGCCTGAACCCACGTGTGTCTGAGTTGAATACAGCGATTTCCAAAGTCCTTCTTCATCAGAGTGTAGCTAGGTTCCCACTCGCATGTCCGAGTGGGTAGCAGACATCTGCCTCCCATGCATACCCACTTCTGAGAGTTGAGCTTATGGCCTGTAACCCTACCTCCTGCCTGCAGCTACCTTTCGCTTCCAAAAGGCCTAGGCTCGCTGCTTCACCGAAGTGTTGGGAGAGGTAACTGGAATCTCCCGGCACACAAGACTAGTGCCTCCAAGCTCAATCCAGCGATTTCCCAGTAATTCCTGGGGTAGACTGGTGCTACATACTAAGTTCCATAGGTGAGAAGGTAGCTGAACGCCTTGTCCAAAATCATCTTACTGCTGAGAGTTGAGCTCACCCTCAGTCCCTCACAGTTCCACACTGCCTGCAGAGTAGGTTTCCCACGTCTTCACCAGAGACTTTTGCCAGAGGCTTCTGAGACGCAAGTTAACAATGCAGACCTGGAGGGTATCTCCAGGTGCAGTAGAGTGGTAATCTGGGAACCTCCTTACTCAGAATACTGCTACCTTCACACTGTCATAAGAATGCAGCTAGTTGAGAGCTGGCTTCTAGGCATGCTTCCCTGTGAGAGCTGAGGACAGGGCAGAACCCTCCCGCACCCTGCCTGACTGTAGACGTACCTGCTAACCTCCTTATGTTAGTGGCTGGGATAGGTTGTGGGAAAAGCATGTGTAAGCATTGGGCCTGAACTCCCGTGTATCTGAGTTGAATACAGCGATTTCCAACATCCTTCTTCAATAGGAGTGTAGCTAGGTTCCAACTCCCATGTCCGAGTGGGTAGCAGATATCTGCCTCCCATGCATACACACTTCTGAGAGTTGAGCTTATGGCCTGTAACCCTACATCCTGCCTGCCGCTACCTTTCGCTTCCAAAAGGCCTAGGCTCGCTGCTTGACGCAAGTGTTGGGAGAGGTAACTGGAATCTCCCGGCACACAAGACGAGTGCCTCCAAGCTCAATCAAGCGATTTCCTAGTAATTCCTGGGGTAGACTGGTGCTACGTACTAAGTTCCATACGTGAGTAGGTAGTTGAACGCCTTGTCCAAAAACATCTTCCTTCTGAGAGTTGAGCTCACCCTCAGTCCCTCACAGTTCCACACTGCCTGCAGAGTGAGTTTCGCACGTCTTCACCAGAGACGTTTGCCAGAGGCTTCTGAGACGCAAGTTAACAATGCAGACCTGGAGGGTATCTCCAGGTGCAGTAGAGTGGTAATCTGGGAACCTCCTGTCTCAGAATACTGCTACCTTCACCCTGCCATAAGAATGCAGCTAGTTGACAGCTGGCTTCAAGGCATGCTTCCCTGTGAGAGCTAAGGACAGGGCACAACCCTCCCGCATCCTGCTTGACTGTAGAAGGAGCTGCTAACGTCCTCATGTTAGTGGCAGGGAAAGGTTGTGCGAAAAGCATGTGGAATCGTTGTGCCTGAACCCACGTGTGTCTGAGTTGAATACAGCGATTTCCAAAGTCCTTCTTCATCAGAGTGTAGCTAGGTTCCCACTCGCATGTCCGAGTGGGTAGCAGACATCTGCCTCCCATGCATACCCACTTCTGAGAGTTGAGCTTATGGCCTGTAACCCTACCTCCTGCCTGCAGCTACCTTTCGCTTCCAAAAGGCCTAGGCTCGCTGCTTCACCGAAGTGTTGGGAGAGGTAACTGGAATCTCCCGGCACACAAGACTAGTGCCTCCAAGCTCAATCCAGCGATTTCCCAGTAATTCCTGGGGTAGACTGGTGCTACATACTAAGTTCCATAGGTGAGAAGGTAGCTGAACGCCTTGTCCAAAATCATCTTACTGCTGAGAGTTGAGCTCACCCTCAGTCCCTCACAGTTCCACACTGCCTGCAGAGTAGGTTTCCCACGTCTTCACCAGAGACTTTTGCCAGAGGCTTCTGAGACGCAAGTTAACAATGCAGACCTGGAGGGTATCTCCAGGTGCAGTAGAGTGGTAATCTGGGAACCTCCTTACTCAGAATACTGCTACCTTCACACTGTCATAAGAATGCAGCTAGTTGAGAGCTGGCTTCTAGGCATGCTTCCCTGTGAGAGCTGAGGACAGGGCAGAACCCTCCCGCACCCTGCCTGACTGTAGACGTACCTGCTAACCTCCTTATGTTAGTGGCTGGGATAGGTTGTGGGAAAAGCATGTGTAAGCATTGGGCCTGAACTCCCGTGTATCTGAGTTGAATACAGCGATTTCCAACATCCTTCTTCAATAGGAGTGTAGCTAGGTTCCAACTCCCATGTCCGAGTGGGTAGCAGATATCTGCCTCCCATGCATACACACTTCTGAGAGTTGAGCTTATGGCCTGTAACCCTACATCCTGCCTGCCGCTACCTTTCGCTTCCAAAAGGCCTAGGCTCGCTGCTTGACGCAAGTGTTGGGAGAGGTAACTGGAATCTCCCGGCACACAAGACGAGTGCCTCCAAGCTCAATCCAGCGATTTCCTAGTAATTCCTGGGGTAGACTGGTGCTACGTACTAAGTTCCATACGTGAGTAGGTAGTTGAACGCCTTGTCCAAAAACATCTTCCTTCTGAGATTTGAGCTCACCCTCAGTCCCTCACAGTTCCACACTGCCTGCAGAGTGTGTTTCGCACGTCTTCACCAGAGACGTTTGCCAGAGGCTTCTGAGACGCAAGTTAACAATGCAGACCTGGAGGGTATCTCCAGGTGCAGTAGAGTGGTAATCTGGGAACCTCCTGTCTCAGAATACTGCTACCTTCACCCTGCCATAAGAATGCAGCTAGTTGACAGCTGGCTTCAAGGCTTGCTTCCCTGTGAGAGCTAAGGACAGGGCACAACCCTCCCGCATCCTGCTTGACTGTAGAAGGAGCTGCTAACGTCCTCATGTTAGTGGCAGGGAAAGGTTGTGCGAAAAGCATGTGGAATCGTTGTGCCTGAACCCACGTGTGTCTGAGTTGAATACAGCGATTTCCAAAGTCCTTCTTCATCAGAGTGTAGCTAGGTTCCCACTCGCATGTCCGAGTGGGTAGCAGACATCTGCCTCCCATGCATACCCACTTCTGAGAGTTGAGCTTATGGCCTGTAACCCTACCTCCTGCCTGCAGCTACCTTTCGCTTCCAAAAGGCCTAGGCTCGCTGCTTCACCGAAGTGTTGGGAGAGGTAACTGGAATCTCCCGGCACACAAGACTAGTGCCTCCAAGCTCAATCCAGCGATTTCCCAGTAATTCCTGGGGTAGACTGGTGCTACATACTAAGTTCCATAGGTGAGAAGGTAGCTGAACGCCTTGTCCAAAATCATCTTACTGCTGAGAGTGGAGCTCACCCTCAGTCCCTCACAGTTCCACACTGCCTGCAGAGTAGGTTTCCCACGTCTTCACCAGAGACTTTTGCCAGAGGCCTCTGAGACGCAAGTTAACAATGCAGACCTGGAGGGTATCTCCAGGTGCAGTACAGTGGTAATCTGGGAACCTCCTTACTCAGAATACTGCTACCTTCACACTGTCATAAGAATGCAGCTAGTTGAGAGCTGGCTTCTAGGCATGCTTCCCTGTGAGAGCTGAGGACAGGGCAGAACCCTCCCGCACCCTGCCTGACTGTAGACGTACCTGCTAACCTCCTTATGTTAGTGGCTGGGATAGGTTGTGGGAAAAGCATGTGTAAGCATTGGGCCTGAACTCCCGTGTATCTGAGTTGAATACAGCGATTTCCAACATCCTTCTTCAATAGGAGTGTAGCTAGGTTCCAACTCCCATGTCCGAGTGGGTAGCAGATATCTGCCTCCCATGCATACACACTTCTGAGAGTTGAGCTTATGGCCTGTAACCCTACATCCTGCCTGCCGCTACCTTTCGCTTCCAAAAGGCCTAGGCTCGCTGCTTGACGCAAGTGTTGGGAGAGGTAACTGGAATCTCCCGGCACACAAGACGAGTGCCTCCAAGCTCAATCAAGCGATTTCCTAGTAATTCCTGGGGTAGACTGGTGCTACGTACTAAGTTCCATACGTGAGTAGGTAGTTGAACGCCTTGTCCAAAAACATCTTCCTTCTGAGAGTTGAGCTCACCCTCAGTCCCTCACAGTTCCACACTGCCTGCAGAGTGAGTTTCGCACGTCTTCACCAGAGACGTTTGCCAGAGGCTTCTGAGACGCAAGTTAACAATGCAGACCTGGAGGGTATCTCCAGGTGCAGTAGAGTGGTAATCTGGGAACCTCCTGTCTCAGAATACTGCTACCTTCACCCTGCCATAAGAATGCAGCTAGTTGACAGCTGGCTTCAAGGCATGCTTCCCTGTGAGAGCTAAGGACAGGGCACAACCCTCCCGCATCCTGCTTGACTGTAGAAGGAGCTGCTAA
The DNA here is from genome assembly GCF_053574225.1 of Canis aureus. NCBI lineage: Eukaryota > Metazoa > Chordata > Mammalia > Carnivora > Canidae > Canis > Canis aureus. The sequence goes on along the minus strand of NC_135627.1, from coordinate 63,185,095 downwards.
CGTCCTCATGTTAGTGGCAGGGAAAGGTTGTGCGAAAAGCATGTGGAATCGTTGTGCCTGAACCCACGTGTGTCTGAGTTGAATACAGCGATTTCCAAAGTCCTTCTTCATCAGAGTGTAGCTAGGTTCCCACTCGCATGTCCGAGTGGGTAGCAGACATCTGCCTCCCATGCATACCCACTTCTGAGAGTTGAGCTTATGGCCTGTAACCCTACCTCCTGCCTGCAGCTACCTTTCGCTTCCAAAAGGCCTAGGCTCGCTGCTTCACCGAAGTGTTGGGAGAGGTAACTGGAATCTCCCGGCACACAAGACTAGTGCCTCCAAGCTCAATCCAGCGATTTCCCAGTAATTCCTGGGGTAGACTGGTGCTACATACTAAGTTCCATAGGTGAGAAGGTAGCTGAACGCCTTGTCCAAAATCATCTTACTGCTGAGAGTTGAGCTCACCCTCAGTCCCTCACAGTTCCACACTGCCTGCAGAGTAGGTTTCCCACGTCTTCACCAGAGACTTTTGCCAGAGGCTTCTGAGACGCAAGTTAACAATGCAGACCTGGAGGGTATCTCCAGGTGCAGTACAGTGGTAATCTGGGAACCTCCTTACTCAGAATACTGCTACCTTCACACTGTCATAAGAATGCAGTTAGTTGAGAGCTGGCTTCTAGGCATGCTTCCCTGTGAGAGCTGAGGACAGGGCAGAACCCTCCCGCACCCTGCCTGACTGTAGACGTACCTGCTAACCTCCTTATGTTAGTGGCTGGGATAGGTTGTGGGAAAAGCATGTGTAAGCATTGGGCCTGAACTCCCGTGTATCTGAGTTGAATACAGCGATTTCCAACATCCTTCTTCAATAGGAGTGTAGCTAGGTTCCAACTCCCATGTCCGAGTGGGTAGCAGATATCTGCCTCCCATGCATACACACTTCTGAGAGTTGAGCTTATGGCCTGTAACCCTACATCCTGCCTGCCGCTACCTTTCGCTTCCAAAAGGCCTAGGCTCGCTGCTTGACGCAAGTGTTGGGAGAGGTAACTGGAATCTCCCGGCACACAAGACGAGTGCCTCCAAGCTCAATCAAGCGATTTCCTAGTAATTCCTGGGGTAGACTGGTGCTACGTACTAAGTTCCATACGTGAGTAGGTAGTTGAACGCCTTGTCCAAAAACATCTTCCTTCTGAGAGTTGAGCTCACCCTCAGTCCCTCACAGTTCCACACTGCCTGCAGAGTGAGTTTCGCACGTCTTCACCAGAGACGTTTGCCAGAGGCTTCTGAGACGCAAGTTAACAATGCAGACCTGGAGGGTATCTCCAGGTGCAGTAGAGTGGTAATCTGGGAACCTCCTGTCTCAGAATACTGCTACTTTCACCCTGCCATAAGAATGCAGCTAGTTGACAGCTGGCTTCAAGGCATGCTTCCCTGTGAGAGCTAAGGACAGGGCACAACCCTCCCGCATCCTGCTTGACTGTAGAAGGAGCTGCTAACGTCCTCATGTTAGTGGCAGGGAAAGGTTGTGCGAAAAGCATGTGGAATCGTTGTGCCTGAACCCACGTGTGTCTGAGTTGAATACAGCGATTTCCAAAGTCCTTCTTCATCAGAGTGTAGCTAGGTTCCCACTCGCATGTCCGAGTGGGTAGCAGACATCTGCCTCCCATGCATACCCACTTCTGAGAGTTGAGCTTATGGCCTGTAACCCTACCTCCTGCCTGCAGCTACCTTTCGCTTCCAAAAGGCCTAGGCTCGCTGCTTCACCGAAGTGTTGGGAGAGGTAACTGGAATCTCCCGGCACACAAGACTAGTGCCTCCAAGCTCAATCCAGCGATTTCCCAGTAATTCCTGGGGTAGACTGGTGCTACATACTAAGTTCCATATGTGAGAAGGTAGCTGAACGCCTTGTCCAAAATCATCTTACTGCTGAGAGTTGAGCTCACCCTCAGTCCCTCACAGTTCCACACTGCCTGCAGAGTAGGTTTCCCACGTCTTCACCAGAGACTTTTGCCAGAGGCCTCTGAGACGCAAGTTAACAATGCAGACCTGGAGGGTATCTCCAGGTGCAGTACAGTGGTAATCTGGGAACCTCCTTACTCAGAATACTGCTACCTTCACACTGTCATAAGAATGCAGCTAGTTGAGAGCTGGCTTCTAGGCATGCTTCCCTGTGAGAGCTGAGGACAGGGCAGAACCCTCCCGCACCCTGCCTGACTGTAGACGTACCTGCTAACCTCCTTATGTTAGTGGCTGGGATAGGTTGTGGGAAAAGCATGTGTAAGCATTGGGCCTGAACTCCCGTGTATCTGAGTTGAATACAGCGATTTCCAACATCCTTCTTCAATAGGAGTGTAGCTAGGTTCCAACTCCCATGTCCGAGTGGGTAGCAGATATCTGCCTCCCATGCATACACACTTCTGAGAGTTGAGCTTATGGCCTGTAACCCTACATCCTGCCTGCCGCTACCTTTCGCTTCCAAAAGGCCTAGGCTCGCTGCTTGACGCAAGTGTTGGGAGAGGTAACTGGAATCTCCCGGCACACAAGACGAGTGCCTCCAAGCTCAATCAAGCGATTTCCTAGTAATTCCTGGGGTAGACTGGTGCTACGTACTAAGTTCCATACGTGAGTAGGTAGTTGAACGCCTTGTCCAAAAACATCTTCCTTCTGAGAGTTGAGCTCACCCTCAGTCCCTCACAGTTCCACACTGCCTGCAGAGTGAGTTTCGCACGTCTTCACCAGAGACGTTTGCCAGAGGCTTCTGAGACGCAAGTTAACAATGCAGACCTGGAGGGTATCTCCAGGTGCAGTAGAGTGGTAATCTGGGAACCTCCTGTCTCAGAATACTGCTACCTTCACCCTGCCATAAGAATGCAGCTAGTTGACAGCTGGCTTCAAGGCATGCTTCCCTGTGAGAGCTAAGGACAGGGCACAACCCTCCCGCATCCTGCTTGAGTGTAGAAGGAGCTGCTAACGTCCTCATGTTAGTGGCAGGGAAAGGTTGTGCGAAAAGCATGTGGAATCGTTGTGCCTGAACCCACGTGTGTCTGAGTTGAATACAGCGATTTCCAAAGTCCTTCTTCATCAGAGTGTAGCTAGGTTCCCACTCGCATGTCCGAGTGGGTAGCAGACATCTGCCTCCCATGCATACCCACTTCTGAGAGTTGAGCTTATGGCCTGTAACCCTACCTCCTGCCTGCAGCTACCTTTCGCTTCCAAAAGGCCTAGGCTCGCTGCTTCACCGAAGTGTTGGGAGAGGTAACTGGAATCTCCCGGCACACAAGACTAGTGCCTCCAAGCTCAATCCAGCGATTTCCCAGTAATTCCTGGGGTAGACTGGTGCTACATACTAAGTTCCATAGGTGAGAAGGTAGCTGAACGCCTTGTCCAAAATCATCTTACTGCTGAGAGTTGAGCTCACCCTCAGTCCCTCACAGTTCCACACTGCCTGCAGAGTAGGTTTCCCACGTCTTCACCAGAGACTTTTGCCAGAGGCTTCTGAGACGCAAGTTAACAATGCAGACCTGGAGGGTATCTCCAGGTGCAGTAGAGTGGTAATCTGGGAACCTCCTTACTCAGAATACTGCTACCTTCACACTGTCATAAGAATGCAGCTAGTTGAGAGCTGGCTTCTAGGCATGCTTCCCTGTGAGAGCTGAGGACAGGGCAGAACCCTCCCGCACCCTGCCTGACTGTAGACGTACCTGCTAACCTCCTTATGTTAGTGGCTGGGATAGGTTGTGGGAAAAGCATGTGTAAGCATTGGGCCTGAACTCCCGTGTATCTGAGTTGAATACAGCGATTTCCAACATCCTTCTTCAATAGGAGTGTAGCTAGGTTCCAACTCCCATGTCCGAGTGGGTAGCAGATATCTGCCTCCCATGCATACACACTTCTGAGAGTTGAGCTTATGGCCTGTAACCCTACATCCTGCCTGCCGCTACCTTTCGCTTCCAAAAGGCCTAGGCTCGCTGCTTGACGCAAGTGTTGGGAGAGGTAACTGGAATCTCCCGGCACACAAGACGAGTGCCTCCAAGCTCAATCAAGCGATTTCCTAGTAATTCCTGGGGTAGACTGGTGCTACGTACTAAGTTCCATACGTGAGTAGGTAGTTGAACGCCTTGTCCAAAAACATCTTCCTTCTGAGAGTTGAGCTCACCCTCAGTCCCTCACAGTTCCACACTGCCTGCAGAGTGAGTTTCGCACGTCTTCACCAGAGACGTTTGCCAGAGGCTTCTGAGACGCAAGTTAACAATGCAGACCTGGAGGGTATCTCCAGGTGCAGTAGAGTGGTAATCTGGGAACCTCCTGTCTCAGAATACTGCTACCTTCACCCTGCCATAAGAATGCAGCTAGTTGACAGCTGGCTTCAAGGCATGCTTCCCTGTGAGAGCTAAGGACAGGGCACAACCCTCCCGCATCCTGCTTGACTGTAGAAGGAGCTGCTAACGTCCTCATGTTAGTGGCAGGGAAAGGTTGTGCGAAAAGCATGTGGAATCGTTGTGCCTGAACCCACGTGTGTCTGAGTTGAATACAGCGATTTCCAAAGTCCTTCTTCATCAGAGTGTAGCTAGGTTCCCACTCGCATGTCCGAGTGGGTAGCAGACATCTGCCTCCCATGCATACCCACTTCTGAGAGTTGAGCTTATGGCCTGTAACCCTACCTCCTGCCTGCAGCTACCTTTCGCTTCCAAAAGGCCTAGGCTCGCTGCTTCACCGAAGTGTTGGGAGAGGTAACTGGAATCTCCCGGCACACAAGACTAGTGCCTCCAAGCTCAATCCAGCGATTTCCCAGTAATTCCTGGGGTAGACTGGTGCTACATACTAAGTTCCATAGGTGAGAAGGTAGCTGAACGCCTTGTCCAAAATCATCTTACTGCTGAGAGTTGAGCTCACCCTCAGTCCCTCACAGTTCCACACTGCCTGCAGAGTAGGTTTCCCACGTCTTCACCAGAGACTTTTGCCAGAGGCTTCTGAGACGCAAGTTAACAATGCAGACCTGGAGGGTATCTCCAGGTGCAGTAGAGTGGTAATCTGGGAACCTCCTTACTCAGAATACTGCTACCTTCACACTGTCATAAGAATGCAGCTAGTTGAGAGCTGGCTTCTAGGCATGCTTCCCTGTGAGAGCTAAGGACAGGGCACAACCCTCCCGCATCCTGCTTGACTGTAGAAGGAGCTGCTAACGTCCTCATGTTAGTGGCAGGGAAAGGTTGTGCGAAAAGCATGTGGAATCGTTGTGCCTGAACCCACGTGTGTCTGAGTTGAATACAGCGATTTCCAAAGTCCTTCTTCATCAGAGTGTAGCTAGGTTCCCACTCGCATGTCCGAGTGGGTAGCAGACATCTGCCTCCCATGCATACCCACTTCTGAGAGTTGAGCTTATGGCCTGTAACCCTACCTCCTGCCTGCAGCTACCTTTCGCTTCCAAAAGGCCTAGGCTCGCTGCTTCACCGAAGTGTTGGGAGAGGTAACTGGAATCTCCCGGCACACAAGACTAGTGCCTCCAAGCTCAATCCAGCGATTTCCCAGTAATTCCTGGGGTAGACTGGTGCTACATACTAAGTTCCATAGGTGAGAAGGTAGCTGAACGCCTTGTCCAAAATCATCTTACTGCTGAGAGTGGAGCTCACCCTCAGTCCCTCACAGTTCCACACTGCCTGCAGAGTAGGTTTCCCACGTCTTCACCAGAGACTTTTGCCAGAGGCTTCTGAGACGCAAGTTAACAATGCAGACCTGGAGGGTATCTCCAGGTGCAGTAGAGTGGTAATCTGGGAACCTCCTTACTCAGAATACTGCTACCTTCACACTGTCATAAGAATGCAGCTAGTTGAGAGCTGGCTTCTAGGCATGCTTCCCTGTGAGAGCTGAGGACAGGGCAGAACCCTCCCGCACCCTGCCTGACTGTAGACGTACCTGCTAACCTCCTTATGTTAGTGGCTGGGATAGGTTGTGGGAAAAGCATGTGTAAGCATTGGGCCTGAACTCCCGTGTATCTGAGTTGAATACAGCGATTTCCAACATCCTTCTTCAATAGGAGTGTAGCTAGGTTCCAACTCCCATGTCCGAGTGGGTAGCAGATATCTGCCTCCCATGCATACACACTTCTGAGAGTTGAGCTTATGGCCTGTAACCCTACATCCTGCCTGCCGCTACCTTTCGCTTCCAAAAGGCCTAGGCTCGCTGCTTGACGCAAGTGTTGGGAGAGGTAACTGGAATCTCCCGGCACACAAGACGAGTGCCTCCAAGCTCAATCAAGCGATTTCCTAGTAATTCCTGGGGTAGACTGGTGCTACGTACTAAGTTCCATACGTGAGTAGGTAGTTGAACGCCTTGTCCAAAAACATCTTACTTCTGAGAGTTGAGCTCACCCTCAGTCCCTCACAGTTCCACACTGCCTGCAGAGTGAGTTTCGCACGTCTTCACCAGAGACGTTTGCCAGAGGCTTCTGAGACGCAAGTTAACAATGCAGACCTGGAGGGTATCTCCAGGTGCAGTAGAGTGGTAATCTGGGAACCTCCTGTCTCAGAATACTGCTACCTTCACCCTGCCATAAGAATGCAGCTAGTTGACAGCTGGCTTCAAGGCATGCTTCCCTGTGAGAGCTAAGGACAGGGCACAACCCTCCCGCATCCTGCTTGACTGTAGAAGGAGCTGCTAACGTCCTCATGTTAGTGGCAGGGAAAGGTTGTGCGAAAAGCATGTGGAATCGTTGTGCCTGAACCCACGTGTGTCTGAGTTGAATACAGCGATTTCCAAAGTCCTTCTTCATCAGAGTGTAGCTAGGTTCCCACTCGCATGTCCGAGTGGGTAGCAGACATCTGCCTCCCATGCATACCCACTTCTGAGAGTTGAGCTTATGGCCTGTAACCCTACCTCCTGCCTGCAGCTACCTTTCGCTTCCAAAAGGCCTAGGCTCGCTGCTTCACCGAAGTGTTGGGAGAGGTAACTGGAATCTCCCGGCACACAAGACTAGTGCCTCCAAGCTCAATCCAGCGATTTCCCAGTAATTCCTGGGGTAGACTGGTGCTACATACTAAGTTCCATAGGTGAGAAGGTAGCTGAACGCCTTGTCCAAAATCATCTTACTGCTGAGAGTTGAGCTCACCCTCAGTCCCTCACAGTTCCACACTGCCTGCAGAGTAGGTTTCCCACGTCTTCACCAGAGACTTTTGCCAGAGGCTTCTGAGACGCAAGTTAACAATGCAGACCTGGAGGGTATCTCCAGGTGCAGTAGAGTGGTAATCTGGGAACCTCCTTACTCAGAATACTGCTACCTTCACACTGTCATAAGAATGCAGCTAGTTGAGAGCTGGCTTCTAGGCATGCTTCCCTGTGAGAGCTGAGGACAGGGCAGAACCCTCCCGCACCCTGCCTGACTGTAGACGTACCTGCTAACCTCCTTATGTTAGTGGCTGGGATAGGTTGTGGGAAAAGCATGTGTAAGCATTGGGCCTGAACTCCCGTGTATCTGAGTTGAATACAGCGATTTCCAACATCCTTCTTCAATAGGAGTGTAGCTAGGTTCCAACTCCCATGTCCGAGTGGGTAGCAGATATCTGCCTCCCATGCATACACACTTCTGAGAGTTGAGCTTATGGCCTGTAACCCTACATCCTGCCTGCCGCTACCTTTCGCTTCCAAAAGGCCTAGGCTCGCTGCTTGACGCAAGTGTTGGGAGAGGTAACTGGAATCTCCCGGCACACAAGACGAGTGCCTCCAAGCTCAATCCAGCGATTTCCTAGTAATTCCTGGGGTAGACTGGTGCTACGTACTAAGTTCCATACGTGAGTAGGTAGTTGAACGCCTTGTCCAAAAACATCTTCCTTCTGAGAGTTGAGCTCACCCTCAGTCCCTCACAGTTCCACACTGCCTGCAGAGTGAGTTTCGCACGTCTTCACCAGAGACGTTTGCCAGAGGCTTCTGAGACGCAAGTTAACAATGCAGACCTGGAGGGTATCTCCAGGTGCAGTAGAGTGGTAATCTGGGAACCTCCTGTCTCAGAATACTGCTACCTTCACCCTGCCATAAGAATGCAGCTAGTTGACAGCTGGCTTCAAGGCATGCTTCCCTGTGAGAGCTAAGGACAGGGCACAACCCTCCCGCATCCTGCTTGACTGTAGAAGGAGCTGCTAACGTCCTCATGTTAGTGGCAGGGAAAGGTTGTGCGAAAAGCATGTGGAATCGTTGTGCCTGAACCCACGTGTGTCTGAGTTGAATACAGCGATTTCCAAAGTCCTTCTTCATCAGAGTGTAGCTAGGTTCCCACTCGCATGTCCGAGTGGGTAGCAGACATCTGCCTCCCATGCATACCCACTTCTGAGAGTTGAGCTTATGGCCTGTAACCCTACCTCCTGCCTGCAGCTACCTTTCGCTTCCAAAAGGCCTAGGCTCGCTGCTTCACCGAAGTGTTGGGAGAGGTAACTGGAATCTCCCGGCACACAAGACTAGTGCCTCCAAGCTCAATCCAGCGATTTCCCAGTAATTCCTGGGGTAGACTGGTGCTACATACTAAGTTCCATAGGTGAGAAGGTAGCTGAACGCCTTGTCCAAAATCATCTTACTGCTGAGAGTTGAGCTCACCCTCAGTCCCTCACAGTTCCACACTGCCTGCAGAGTAGGTTTCCCACGTCTTCACCAGAGACTTTTGCCAGAGGCCTCTGAGACGCAAGTTAACAATGCAGACCTGGAGGGTATCTCCAGGTGCAGTAGAGTGGTAATCTGGGAACCTCCTTACTCAGAATACTGCTACCTTCACACTGTCATAAGAATGCAGCTAGTTGAGAGCTGGCTTCTAGGCATGCTTCCCTGTGAGAGCTGAGGACAGGGCAGAACCCTCCCGCACCCTGCCTGACTGTAGACGTACCTGCTAACCTCCTTATGTTAGTGGCTGGGATAGGTTGTGGGAAAAGCATGTGTAAGCATTGGGCCTGAACTCCCGTGTATCTGGGTTGAATACAGCGATTTCCAACATCCTTCTTCAATAGGAGTGTAGCTAGGTTCCAACTCCCATGTCCGAGTGGGTAGCAGATATCTGCCTCCCATGCATACACACTTCTGAGAGTTGAGCTTATGGCCTGTAACCCTACATCCTGCCTGCCGCTACCTTTCGCTTCCAAAAGGCCTAGGCTCGCTGCTTGACGCAAGTGTTGGGAGAGGTAACTGGAATCTCCCGGCACACAAGACGAGTGCCTCCAAGCTCAATCAAGCGATTTCCTAGTAATTCCTGGGGTAGACTGGTGCTACGTACTAAGTTCCATACGTGAGTAGGTAGTTGAACGCCTTGTCCAAAAACATCTTCCTTCTGAGAGTTGAGCTCACCCTCAGTCCCTCACAGTTCCACACTGCCTGCAGAGTGAGTTTCGCACGTCTTCACCAGAGACGTTTGCCAGAGGCTTCTGAGACGCAAGTTAACAATGCAGACCTGGAGGGTATCTCCAGGTGCAGTAGAGTGGTAATCTGGGAACCTCCTGTCTCAGAATACTGCTACCTTCACCCTGCCATAAGAATGCAGCTAGTTGACAGCTGGCTTCAAGGCATGCTTCCCTGTGAGAGCTAAGGACAGGGCACAACCCTCCCGCATCCTGCTTGACTGTAGAAGGAGCTGCTAACGTCCTCATGTTAGTGGCAGGGAAAGGTTGTGCGAAAAGCATGTGGAATCGTTGTGCCTGAACCCACGTGTGTCTGAGTTGAATACAGCGATTTCCAAAGTCCTTCTTCATCAGAGTGTAGCTAGGTTCCCACTCGCATGTCCGAGTGGGTAGCAGACATCTGCCTCCCATGCATACCCACTTCTGAGAGTTGAGCTTATGGCCTGTAACCCTACCTCCTGCCTGCAGCTACCTTTCGCTTCCAAAAGGCCTAGGCTCGCTGCTTCACCGAAGTGTTGGGAGAGGTAACTGGAATCTCCCGGCACACAAGACTAGTGCCTCCAAGCTCAATCCAGCGATTTCCCAGTAATTCCTGGGGTAGACTGGTGCTACATACTAAGTTCCATAGGTGAGAAGGTAGCTGAACGCCTTGTCCAAAATCATCTTACTGCTGAGAGTTGAGCTCACCCTCAGTCCCTCACAGTTCCACACTGCCTGCAGAGTAGGTTTCCCACGTCTTCACCAGAGACTTTTGCCAGAGGCTTCTGAGACGCAAGTTAACAATGCAGACCTGGAGGGTATCTCCAGGTGCAGTACAGTGGTAATCTGGGAACCTCCTTACTCAGAATACTGCTACCTTCACACTGTCATAAGAATGCAGTTAGTTGAGAGCTGGCTTCTAGGCATGCTTCCCTGTGAGAGCTGAGGACAGGGCAGAACCCTCCCGCACCCTGCCTGACTGTAGACGTACCTGCTAACCTCCTTATGTTAGTGGCTGGGATAGGTTGTGGGAAAAGCATGTGTAAGCATTGGGCCTGAACTCCCGTGTATCTGAGTTGAATACAGCGATTTCCAACATCCTTCTTCAATAGGAGTGTAGCTAGGTTCCAACTCCCATGTCCGAGTGGGTAGCAGATATCTGCCTCCCATGCATACACACTTCTGAGAGTTGAGCTTATGGCCTGTAACCCTACATCCTGCCTGCCGCTACCTTTCGCTTCCAAAAGGCCTAGGCTCGCTGCTTGACGCAAGTGTTGGGAGAGGTAACTGGAATCTCCCGGCACACAAGACGAGTGCCTCCAAGCTCAATCAAGCGATTTCCTAGTAATTCCTGGGGTAGACTGGTGCTACGTACTAAGTTCCATACGTGAGTAGGTAGTTGAACGCCTTGTCCAAAAACATCTTCCTTCTGAGAGTTGAGCTCACCCTCAGTCCCTCACAGTTCCACACTGCCTGCAGAGTGAGTTTCGCACGTCTTCACCAGAGACGTTTGCCAGAGGCTTCTGAGACGCAAGTTAACAATGCAGACCTGGAGGGTATCTCCAGGTGCAGTAGAGTGGTAATCTGGGAACCTCCTGTCTCAGAATACTGCTACTTTCACCCTGCCATAAGAATGCAGCTAGTTGACAGCTGGCTTCAAGGCATGCTTCCCTGTGAGAGCTAAGGACAGGGCACAACCCTCCCGCATCCTGCTTGACTGTAGAAGGAGCTGCTAACGTCCTCATGTTAGTGGCAGGGAAAGGTTGTGCGAAAAGCATGTGGAATCGTTGTGCCTGAACCCACGTGTGTCTGAGTTGAATACAGCGATTTCCAAAGTCCTTCTTCATCAGAGTGTAGCTAGGTTCCCACTCGCATGTCCGAGTGGGTAGCAGACATCTGCCTCCCATGCATACCCACTTCTGAGAGTTGAGCTTATGGCCTGTAACCCTACCTCCTGCCTGCAGCTACCTTTCGCTTCCAAAAGGCCTAGGCTCGCTGCTTCACCGAAGTGTTGGGAGAGGTAACTGGAATCTCCCGGCACACAAGACTAGTGCCTCCAAGCTCAATCCAGCGATTTCCCAGTAATTCCTGGGGTAGACTGGTGCTACATACTAAGTTCCATATGTGAGAAGGTAGCTGAACGCCTTGTCCAAAATCATCTTACTGCTGAGAGTTGAGCTCACCCTCAGTCCCTCACAGTTCCACACTGCCTGCAGAGTAGGTTTCCCACGTCTTCACCAGAGACTTTTGCCAGAGGCCTCTGAGACGCAAGTTAACAATGCAGACCTGGAGGGTATCTCCAGGTGCAGTACAGTGGTAATCTGGGAACCTCCTTACTCAGAATACTGCTACCTTCACACTGTCATAAGAATGCAGCTAGTTGAGAGCTGGCTTCTAGGCATGCTTCCCTGTGAGAGCTGAGGACAGGGCAGAACCCTCCCGCACCCTGCCTGACTGTAGACGTACCTGCTAACCTCCTTATGTTAGTGGCTGGGATAGGTTGTGGGAAAAGCATGTGTAAGCATTGGGCCTGAACTCCCGTGTATCTGAGTTGAATACAGCGATTTCCAACATCCTTCTTCAATAGGAGTGTAGCTAGGTTCCAACTCCCATGTCCGAGTGGGTAGCAGATATCTGCCTCCCATGCATACACACTTCTGAGAGTTGAGCTTATGGCCTGTAACCCTACATCCTGCCTGCCGCTACCTTTCGCTTCCAAAAGGCCTAGGCTCGCTGCTTGACGCAAGTGTTGGGAGAGGTAACTGGAATCTCCCGGCACACAAGACGAGTGCCTCCAAGCTCAATCAAGCGATTTCCTAGTAATTCCTGGGGTAGACTGGTGCTACGTACTAAGTTCCATACGTGAGTAGGTAGTTGAACGCCTTGTCCAAAAACATCTTCCTTCTGAGAGTTGAGCTCACCCTCAGTCCCTCACAGTTCCACACTGCCTGCAGAGTGAGTTTCGCACGTCTTCACCAGAGACGTTTGCCAGAGGCTTCTGAGACGCAAGTTAACAATGCAGACCTGGAGGGTATCTCCAGGTGCAGTAGAGTGGTAATCTGGGAACCTCCTGTCTCAGAATACTGCTACCTTCACCCTGCCATAAGAATGCAGCTAGTTGACAGCTGGCTTCAAGGCATGCTTCCCTGTGAGAGCTAAGGACAGGGCACAACCCTCCCGCATCCTGCTTGAGTGTAGAAGGAGCTGCTAACGTCCTCATGTTAGTGGCAGGGAAAGGTTGTGCGAAAAGCATGTGGAATCGTTGTGCCTGAACCCACGTGTGTCTGAGTTGAATACAGCGATTTCCAAAGTCCTTCTTCATCAGAGTGTAGCTAGGTTCCCACTCGCATGTCCGAGTGGGTAGCAGACATCTGCCTCCCATGCATACCCACTTCTGAGAGTTGAGCTTATGGCCTGTAACCCTACCTCCTGCCTGCAGCTACCTTTCGCTTCCAAAAGGCCTAGGCTCGCTGCTTCACCGAAGTGTTGGGAGAGGTAACTGGAATCTCCCGGCACACAAGACTAGTGCCTCCAAGCTCAATCCAGCGATTTCCCAGTAATTCCTGGGGTAGACTGGTGCTACATACTAAGTTCCATAGGTGAGAAGGTAGCTGAACGCCTTGTCCAAAATCATCTTACTGCTGAGAGTTGAGCTCACCCTCAGTCCCTCACAGTTCCACACTGCCTGCAGAGTAGGTTTCCCACGTCTTCACCAGAGACTTTTGCCAGAGGCTTCTGAGACGCAAGTTAACAATGCAGACCTGGAGGGTATCTCCAGGTGCAGTAGAGTGGTAATCTGGGAACCTCCTTACTCAGAATACTGCTACCTTCACACTGTCATAAGAATGCAGCTAGTTGAGAGCTGGCTTCTAGGCATGCTTCCCTGTGAGAGCTGAGGACAGGGCAGAACCCTCCCGCACCCTGCCTGACTGTAGACGTACCTGCTAACCTCCTTATGTTAGTGGCTGGGATAGGTTGTGGGAAAAGCATGTGTAAGCATTGGGCCTGAACTCCCGTGTATCTGAGTTGAATACAGCGATTTCCAACATCCTTCTTCAATAGGAGTGTAGCTAGGTTCCAACTCCCATGTCCGAGTGGGTAGCAGATATCTGCCTCCCATGCATACACACTTCTGAGAGTTGAGCTTATGGCCTGTAACCCTACATCCTGCCTGCCGCTACCTTTCGCTTCCAAAAGGCCTAGGCTCGCTGCTTGACGCAAGTGTTGGGAGAGGTAACTGGAATCTCCCGGCACACAAGACGAGTGCCTCCAAGCTCAATCAAGCGATTTCCTAGTAATTCCTGGGGTAGACTGGTGCTACGTACTAAGTTCCATACGTGAGTAGGTAGTTGAACGCCTTGTCCAAAAACATCTTCCTTCTGAGAGTTGAGCTCACCCTCAGTCCCTCACAGTTCCACACTGCCTGCAGAGTGAGTTTCGCACGTCTTCACCAGAGACGTTTGCCAGAGGCTTCTGAGACGCAAGTTAACAATGCAGACCTGGAGGGTATCTCCAGGTGCAGTAGAGTGGTAATCTGGGAACCTCCTGTCTCAGAATACTGCTACCTTCACCCTGCCATAAGAATGCAGCTAGTTGACAGCTGGCTTCAAGGCATGCTTCCCTGTGAGAGCTAAGGACAGGGCACAACCCTCCCGCATCCTGCTTGACTGTAGAAGGAGCTGCTAACGTCCTCATGTTAGTGGCAGGGAAAGGTTGTGCGAAAAGCATGTGGAATCGTTGTGCCTGAACCCACGTGTGTCTGAGTTGAATACAGCGATTTCCAAAGTCCTTCTTCATCAGAGTGTAGCTAGGTTCCCACTCGCATGTCCGAGTGGGTAGCAGACATCTGCCTCCCATGCATACCCACTTCTGAGAGTTGAGCTTATGGCCTGTAACCCTACCTCCTGCCTGCAGCTACCTTTCGCTTCCAAAAGGCCTAGGCTCGCTGCTTCACCGAAGTGTTGGGAGAGGTAACTGGAATCTCCCGGCACACAAGACTAGTGCCTCCAAGCTCAATCCAGCGATTTCCCAGTAATTCCTGGGGTAGACTGGTGCTACATACTAAGTTCCATAGGTGAGAAGGTAGCTGAACGCCTTGTCCAAAATCATCTTACTGCTGAGAGTTGAGCTCACCCTCAGTCCCTCACAGTTCCACACTGCCTGCAGAGTAGGTTTCCCACGTCTTCACCAGAGACTTTTGCCAGAGGCTTCTGAGACGCAAGTTAACAATGCAGACCTGGAGGGTATCTCCAGGTGCAGTAGAGTGGTAATCTGGGAACCTCCTTACTCAGAATACTGCTACCTTCACACTGTCATAAGAATGCAGCTAGTTGAGAGCTGGCTTCTAGGCATGCTTCCCTGTGAGAGCTGAGGACAGGGCAGAACCCTCCCGCACCCTGCCTGACTGTAGACGTACCTGCTAACCTCCTTATGTTAGTGGCTGGGATAGGTTGTGGGAAAAGCATGTGTAAGCATTGGGCCTGAACTCCCGTGTATCTGAGTTGAATACAGCGATTTCCAACATCCTTCTTCAATAGGAGTGTAGCTAGGTTCCAACTCCCATGTCCGAGTGGGTAGCAGATATCTGCCTCCCATGCATACACACTTCTGAGAGTTGAGCTTATGGCCTGTAACCCTACATCCTGCCTGCCGCTACCTTTCGCTTCCAAAAGGCCTAGGCTCGCTGCTTGACGCAAGTGTTGGGAGAGGTAACTGGAATCTCCCGGCACACAAGACGAGTGCCTCCAAGCTCAATCCAGCGATTTCCTAGTAATTCCTGGGGTAGACTGGTGCTACGTACTAAGTTCCATACGTGAGTAGGTAGTTGAACGCCTTGTCCAAAAACATCTTCCTTCTGAGATTTGAGCTCACCCTCAGTCCCTCACAGTTCCACACTGCCTGCAGAGTGAGTTTCGCACGTCTTCACCAGAGACGTTTGCCAGAGGCTTCTGAGACGCAAGTTAACAATGCAGACCTGGAGGGTATCTCCAGGTGCAGTAGAGTGGTAATCTGGGAACCTCCTGTCTCAGAATACTGCTACCTTCACCCTGCCATAAGAATGCAGCTAGTTGACAGCTGGCTTCAAGGCTTGCTTCCCTGTGAGAGCTAAGGACAGGGCACAACCCTCCCGCATCCTGCTTGACTGTAGAAGGAGCTGCTAACGTCCTCATGTTAGTGGCATGGAAAGGTTGTGCGAAAAGCATGTGGAATCGTTGTGCCTGAACCCACGTGTGTCTGAGTTGAATACAGCGATTTCCAAAGTCCTTCTTCATCAGAGTGTAGCTAGGTTCCCACTCGCATGTCCGAGTGGGTAGCAGACATCTGCCTCCCATGCATACCCACTTCTGAGAGTTGAGCTTATGGCCTGTAACCCTACCTCCTGCCTGCAGCTACCTTTCGCTTCCAAAAGGCCTAGGCTCGCTGCTTCACCGAAGTGTTGGGAGAGGTAACTGGAATCTCCCGGCACACAAGACTAGTGCCTCCAAGCTCAATCCAGCGATTTCCCAGTAATTCCTGGGGTAGACTGGTGCTACATACTAAGTTCCATAGGTGAGAAGGTAGCTGAACGCCTTGTCCAAAATCATCTTACTGCTGAGAGTGGAGCTCACCCTCAGTCCCTCACAGTTCCACACTGCCTGCAGAGTGAGTTTCGCACGTCTTCACCAGAGACGTTTGCCAGAGGCTTCTGAGACGCAAGTTAACAATGCAGACCTGGAGGGTATCTCCAGGTGCAGTAGAGTGGTAATCTGGGAACCTCCTGTCTCAGAATACTGCTACCTTCACCCTGCCATAAGAATGCAGCTAGTTGACAGCTGGCTTCAAGGCATGCTTCCCTGTGAGAGCTAAGGACAGGGCACAACCCTCCCGCATCCTGCTTGACTGTAGAAGGAGCTGCTAACGTCCTCATGTTAGTGGCAGGGAAAGGTTGTGCGAAAAGCATGTGGAATCGTTGTGCCTGAACCCACGTGTGTCTGAGTTGAATACAGCGATTTCCAAAGTCCTTCTTCATCAGAGTGTAGCTAGGTTCCCACTCGCATGTCCGAGTGGGTAGCAGACATCTGCCTCCCATGCATACCCACTTCTGAGAGTTGAGCTTATGGCCTGTAACCCTACCTCCTGCCTGCAGCTACCTTTCGCTTCCAAAAGGCCTAGGCTCGCTGCTTCACCGAAGTGTTGGGAGAGGTAACTGGAATCTCCCGGCACACAAGACTAGTGCCTCCAAGCTCAATCCAGCGATTTCCCAGTAATTCCTGGGGTAGACTGGTGCTACATACTAAGTTCCATAGGTGAGAAGGTAGCTGAACGCCTTGTCCAAAATCATCTTACTGCTGAGAGTGGAGCTCACCCTCAGTCCCTCACAGTTCCACACTGCCTGCAGAGTAGGTTTCCCACGTCTTCACCAGAGACTTTTGCCAGAGGCTTCTGAGACGCAAGTTAACAATGCAGACCTGGAGGGTATCTCCAGGTGCAGTAGAGTGGTAATCTGGGAACCTCCTTACTCAGAATACTGCTACCTTCACACTGTCATAAGAATGCAGCTAGTTGAGAGCTGGCTTCTAGGCATGCTTCCCTGTGAGAGCTGAGGACAGGGCAGAACCCTCCCGCACCCTGCCTGACTGTAGACGTACCTGCTAACCTCCTTATGTTAGTGGCTGGGATAGGTTGTGGGAAAAGCATGTGTAAGCATTGGGCCTGAACTCCCGTGTATCTGAGTTGAATACAGCGATTTCCAACATCCTTCTTCAATAGGAGTGTAGCTAGGTTCCAACTCCCATGTCCGAGTGGGTAGCAGATATCTGCCTCCCATGCATACACACTTCTGAGAGTTGAGCTTATGGCCTGTAACCCTACATCCTGCCTGCCGCTACCTTTCGCTTCCAAAAGGCCTAGGCTCGCTGCTTGACGCAAGTGTTGGGAGAGGTAACTGGAATCTCCCGGCACACAAGACGAGTGCCTCCAAGCTCAATCAAGCGATTTCCTAGTAATTCCTGGGGTAGACTGGTGCTACGTACTAAGTTCCATACGTGAGTAGGTAGTTGAACGCCTTGTCCAAAAACATCTTACTTCTGAGAGTTGAGCTCACCCTCAGTCCCTCACAGTTCCACACTGCCTGCAGAGTGAGTTTCGCACGTCTTCACCAGAGACGTTTGCCAGAGGCTTCTGAGACGCAAGTTAACAATGCAGACCTGGAGGGTATCTCCAGGTGCAGTAGAGTGGTAATCTGGGAACCTCCTGTCTCAGAATACTGCTACCTTCACCCTGCCATAAGAATGCAGCTAGTTGACAGCTGGCTTCAAGGCATGCTTCCCTGTGAGAGCTAAGGACAGGGCACAACCCTCCCGCATCCTGCTTGACTGTAGAAGGAGCTGCTAACGTCCTCATGTTAGTGGCAGGGAAAGGTTGTGCGAAAAGCATGTGGAATCGTTGTGCCTGAACCCACGTGTGTCTGAGTTGAATACAGCGATTTCCAAAGTCCTTCTTCATCAGAGTGTAGCTAGGTTCCCACTCGCATGTCCGAGTGGGTAGCAGACATCTGCCTCCCATGCATACCCACTTCTGAGAGTTGAGCTTATGGCCTGTAACCCTACCTCCTGCCTGCAGCTACCTTTCGCTTCCAAAAGGCCTAGGCTCGCTGCTTCACCGAAGTGTTGGGAGAGGTAACTGGAATCTCCCGGCACACAAGACTAGTGCCTCCAAGCTCAATCCAGCGATTTCCCAGTAATTCCTGGGGTAGACTGGTGCTACATACTAAGTTCCATAGGTGAGAAGGTAGCTGAACGCCTTGTCCAAAATCATCTTACTGCTGAGAGTTGAGCTCACCCTCAGTCCCTCACAGTTCCACACTGCCTGCAGAGTAGGTTTCCCACGTCTTCACCAGAGACTTTTGCCAGAGGCTTCTGAGACGCAAGTTAACAATGCAGACCTGGAGGGTATCTCCAGGTGCAGTAGAGTGGTAATCTGGGAACCTCCTTACTCAGAATACTGCTACCTTCACACTGTCATAAGAATGCAGCTAGTTGAGAGCTGGCTTCTAGGCATGCTTCCCTGTGAGAGCTGAGGACAGGGCAGAACCCTCCCGCACCCTGCCTGACTGTAGACGTACCTGCTAACCTCCTTATGTTAGTGGCTGGGATAGGTTGTGGGAAAAGCATGTGTAAGCATTGGGCCTGAACTCCCGTGTATCTGAGTTGAATACAGCGATTTCCAACATCCTTCTTCAATAGGAGTGTAGCTAGGTTCCAACTCCCATGTCCGAGTGGGTAGCAGATATCTGCCTCCCATGCATACACACTTCTGAGAGTTGAGCTTATGGCCTGTAACCCTACATCCTGCCTGCCGCTACCTTTCGCTTCCAAAAGGCCTAGGCTCGCTGCTTGACGCAAGTGTTGGGAGAGGTAACTGGAATCTCCCGGCACACAAGACGAGTGCCTCCAAGCTCAATCAAGCGATTTCCTAGTAATTCCTGGGGTAGACTGGTGCTACGTACTAAGTTCCATACGTGAGTAGGTAGTTGAACGCCTTGTCCAAAAACATCTTCCTTCTGAGAGTTGAGCTCACCCTCAGTCCCTCACAGTTCCACACTGCCTGCAGAGTGAGTTTCGCACGTCTTCACCAGAGACGTTTGCCAGAGGCTTCTGAGACGCAAGTTAACAATGCAGACCTGGAGGGTATCTCCAGGTGCAGTAGAGTGGTAATCTGGGAACCTCCTGTCTCAGAATACTGCTACCTTCACCCTGCCATAAGAATGCAGCTAGTTGACAGCTGGCTTCAAGGCATGCTTCCCTGTGAGAGCTAAGGACAGGGCACAACCCTCCCGCATCCTGCTTGACTGTAGAAGGAGCTGCTAACGTCCTCATGTTAGTGGCAGGGAAAGGTTGTGCGAAAAGCATGTGGAATCGTTGTGCCTGAACCCACGTGTGTCTGAGTTGAATACAGCGATTTCCAAAGTCCTTCTTCATCAGAGTGTAGCTAGGTTCCCACTCGCATGTCCGAGTGGGTAGCAGACATCTGCCTCCCATGCATACCCACTTCTGAGAGTTGAGCTTATGGCCTGTAACCCTACCTCCTGCCTGCAGCTACCTTTCGCTTCCAAAAGGCCTAGGCTCGCTGCTTCACCGAAGTGTTGGGAGAGGTAACTGGAATCTCCCGGCACACAAGACTAGTGCCTCCAAGCTCAATCCAGCGATTTCCCAGTAATTCCTGGGGTAGACTGGTGCTACATACTAAGTTCCATAGGTGAGAAGGTAGCTGAACGCCTTGTCCAAAATCATCTTACTGCTGAGAGTTGAGCTCACCCTCAGTCCCTCACAGTTCCACACTGCCTGCAGAGTAGGTTTCCCACGTCTTCACCAGAGACTTTTGCCAGAGGCTTCTGAGACGCAAGTTAACAATGCAGACCTGGAGGGTATCTCCAGGTGCAGTAGAGTGGTAATCTGGGAACCTCCTTACTCAGAATACTGCTACCTTCACACTGTCATAAGAATGCAGCTAGTTGAGAGCTGGCTTCTAGGCATGCTTCCCTGTGAGAGCTGAGGACAGGGCAGAACCCTCCCGCACCCTGCCTGACTGTAGACGTACCTGCTAACCTCCTTATGTTAGTGGCTGGGATAGGTTGTGGGAAAAGCATGTGTAAGCATTGGGCCTGAACTCCCGTGTATCTGAGTTGAATACAGCGATTTCCAACATCCTTCTTCAATAGGAGTGTAGCTAGGTTCCAACTCCCATGTCCGAGTGGGTAGCAGATATCTGCCTCCCATGCATACACACTTCTGAGAGTTGAGCTTATGGCCTGTAACCCTACATCCTGCCTGCCGCTACCTTTCGCTTCCAAAAGGCCTAGGCTCGCTGCTTGACGCAAGTGTTGGGAGAGGTAACTGGAATCTCCCGGCACACAAGACGAGTGCCTCCAAGCTCAATCAAGCGATTTCCTAGTAATTCCTGGGGTAGACTGGTGCTACGTACTAAGTTCCATACGTGAGTAGGTAGTTGAACGCCTTGTCCAAAAACATCTTCCTTCTGAGAGTTGAGCTCACCCTCAGTCCCTCACAGTTCCACACTGCCTGCAGAGTGAGTTTCGCACGTCTTCACCAGAGACGTTTGCCAGAGGCTTCTGAGACGCAAGTTAACAATGCAGACCTGGAGGGTATCTCCAGGTGCAGTAGAGTGGTAATCTGGGAACCTCCTGTCTCAGAATACTGCTACCTTCACCCTGCCATAAGAATGCAGCTAGTTGACAGCTGGCTTCAAGGCATGCTTCCCTGTGAGAGCTAAGGACAGGGCACAACCCTCCCGCATCCTGCTTGACTGTAGAAGGAGCTGCTAACGTCCTCATGTTAGTGGCAGGGAAAGGTTGTGCGAAAAGCATGTGGAATCGTTGTGCCTGAACCCACGTGTGTCTGAGTTGAATACAGCGATTTCCAAAGTCCTTCTTCATCAGAGTGTAGCTAGGTTCCCACTCGCATGTCCGAGTGGGTAGCAGACATCTGCCTCCCATGCATACCCACTTCTGAGAGTTGAGCTTATGGCCTGTAACCCTACCTCCTGCCTGCAGCTACCTTTCGCTTCCAAAAGGCCTAGGCTCGCTGCTTCACCGAAGTGTTGGGAGAGGTAACTGGAATCTCCCGGCACACAAGACTAGTGCCTCCAAGCTCAATCCAGCGATTTCCCAGTAATTCCTGGGGTAGACTGGTGCTACATACTAAGTTCCATAGGTGAGAAGGTAGCTGAACGCCTTGTCCAAAATCATCTTACTGCTGAGAGTTGAGCTCACCCTCAGTCCCTCACAGTTCCACACTGCCTGCAGAGTAGGTTTCCCACGTCTTCACCAGAGACTTTTGCCAGAGGCTTCTGAGACGCAAGTTAACAATGCAGACCTGGAGGGTATCTCCAGGTGCAGTAGAGTGGTAATCTGGGAACCTCCTTACTCAGAATACTGCTACCTTCACACTGTCATAAGAATGCAGCTAGTTGAGAGCTGGCTTCTAGGCATGCTTCCCTGTGAGAGCTGAGGACAGGGCAGAACCCTCCCGCACCCTGCCTGACTGTAGACGTACCTGCTAACCTCCTTATGTTAGTGGCTGGGATAGGTTGTGGGAAAAGCATGTGTAAGCATTGGGCCTGAACTCCCGTGTATCTGAGTTGAATACAGCGATTTCCAACATCCTTCTTCAATAGGAGTGTAGCTAGGTTCCAACTCCCATGTCCGAGTGGGTAGCAGATATCTGCCTCCCATGCATACACACTTCTGAGAGTTGAGCTTATGGCCTGTAACCCTACATCCTGCCTGCCGCTACCTTTCGCTTCCAAAAGGCCTAGGCTCGCTGCTTGACGCAAGTGTTGGGAGAGGTAACTGGAATCTCCCGGCACACAAGACGAGTGCCTCCAAGCTCAATCCAGCGATTTCCTAGTAATTCCTGGGGTAGACTGGTGCTACGTACTAAGTTCCATACGTGAGTAGGTAGTTGAACGCCTTGTCCAAAAACATCTTCCTTCTGAGAGTTGAGCTCACCCTCAGTCCCTCACAGTTCCACACTGCCTGCAGAGTGAGTTTCGCACGTCTTCACCAGAGACGTTTGCCAGAGGCTTCTGAGACGCAAGTTAACAATGCAGACCTGGAGGGTATCTCCAGGTGCAGTAGAGTGGTAATCTGGGAACCTCCTGTCTCAGAATACTGCTACCTTCACCCTGCCATAAGAATGCAGCTAGTTGACAGCTGGCTTCAAGGCATGCTTCCCTGTGAGAGCTAAGGACAGGGCACAACCCTCCCGCATCCTGCTTGACTGTAGAAGGAGCTGCTAACGTCCTCATGTTAGTGGCAGGGAAAGGTTGTGCGAAAAGCATGTGGAATCGTTGTGCCTGAACCCACGTGTGTCTGAGTTGAATACAGCGATTTCCAAAGTCCTTCTTCATCAGAGTGTAGCTAGGTTCCCACTCGCATGTCCGAGTGGGTAGCAGACATCTGCCTCCCATGCATACCCACTTCTGAGAGTTGAGCTTATGGCCTGTAACCCTACCTCCTGCCTGCAGCTACCTTTCGCTTCCAAAAGGCCTAGGCTCGCTGCTTCACCGAAGTGTTGGGAGAGGTAACTGGAATCTCCCGGCACACAAGACTAGTGCCTCCAAGCTCAATCCAGCGATTTCCCAGTAATTCCTGGGGTAGACTGGTGCTACATACTAAGTTCCATAGGTGAGAAGGTAGCTGAACGCCTTGTCCAAAATCATCTTACTGCTGAGAGTTGAGCTCACCCTCAGTCCCTCACAGTTCCACACTGCCTGCAGAGTAGGTTTCCCACGTCTTCACCAGAGACTTTTGCCAGAGGCCTCTGAGACGCAAGTTAACAATGCAGACCTGGAGGGTATCTCCAGGTGCAGTAGAGTGGTAATCTGGGAACCTCCTTACTCAGAATACTGCTACCTTCACACTGTCATAAGAATGCAGCTAGTTGAGAGCTGGCTTCTAGGCATGCTTCCCTGTGAGAGCTGAGGACAGGGCAGAACCCTCCCGCACCCTGCCTGACTGTAGACGTACCTGCTAACCTCCTTATGTTAGTGGCTGGGATAGGTTGTGGGAAAAGCATGTGTAAGCATTGGGCCTGAACTCCCGTGTATCTGGGTTGAATACAGCGATTTCCAACATCCTTCTTCAATAGGAGTGTAGCTAGGTTCCAACTCCCATGTCCGAGTGGGTAGCAGATATCTGCCTCCCATGCATACACACTTCTGAGAGTTGAGCTTATGGCCTGTAACCCTACATCCTGCCTGCCGCTACCTTTCGCTTCCAAAAGGCCTAGGCTCGCTGCTTGACGCAAGTGTTGGGAGAGGTAACTGGAATCTCCCGGCACACAAACGAGTGCCTCCAAGCTCAATCAAGCGATTTCCTAGTAATTCCTGGGGTAGACTGGTGCTACGTACTAAGTTCCATACGTGAGTAGGTAGTTGAACGCCTTGTCCAAAAACATCTTCCTTCTGAGAGTTGAGCTCACCCTCAGTCCCTCACAGTTCCACACTGCCTGCAGAGTGAGTTTCGCACGTCTTCACCAGAGACGTTTGCCAGAGGCTTCTGAGACCCAAGTTAACAATGCAGACCTGGAGGGTATCTCCAGGTGCAGTAGAGTGGTAATCTGGGAACCTCCTGTCTCAGAATACTGCTACCTTCACCCTGCCATAAGAATGCAGCTAGTTGACAGCTGGCTTCAAGGCATGCTTCCCTGTGAGAGCTAAGGACAGGGCACAACCCTCCCGCATCCTGCTTGACTGTAGAAGGAGCTGCTAACGTCCTCATGTTAGTGGCAGGGAAAGGTTGTGCGAAAAGCATGTGGAATCGTTGTGCCTGAACCCACGTGTGTCTGAGTTGAATACAGCGATTTCCAAAGTCCTTCTTCATCAGAGTGTAGCTAGGTTCCCACTCGCATGTCCGAGTGGGTAGCAGACATCTGCCTCCCATGCATACCCACTTCTGAGAGTTGAGCTTATGGCCTGTAACCCTACCTCCTGCCTGCAGCTACCTTTCGCTTCCAAAAGGCCTAGGCTCGCTGCTTCACCGAAGTGTTGGCAGAGGTAACTGGAATCTCCCGGCACACAAGACTAGTGCCTCCAAGCTCAATCAAGCGATTTCCCTGTAATTCCTGGGGTAGACTGGTGCTACATACTAAGTTCCATATGTGAGAAGGTAGCTGAACGCCTTGTCCAAAATCATCTTACTGCTGAGAGTTGAGCTCACCCTCAGTCCCTCACAGTTCCACACTGCCTGCAGAGTAGGTTTCCCACGTCTTCACCAGAGACTTTTGCCAGAGGCCTCTGAGACGCAAGTTAACAATGCAGACCTGGAGGGTATCTCCAGGTGCAGTAGAGTGGTAATCTGGGAACCTCCTTACTCAGAATACTGCTACCTTCACACTGTCATAAGAATGCAGCTAGTTGAGAGCTGGCTTCTAGGCATGCTTCCCTGTGAGAGCTGAGGACAGGGCAGAACCCTCCCGCACCCTGCCTGACTGTAGACGTACCTGCTAACCTCCTTATGTTAGTGGCTGGGATAGGTTGTGGGAAAAGCATGTGTAAGCATTGGGCCTGAACTCCCGTGTATCTGAGTTGAATACAGCGATTTCCAACATCCTTCTTCAATAGGAGTGTAGCTAGGTTCCAACTCCCATGTCCGAGTGGGTAGCAGATATCTGCCTCCCATGCATACACACTTCTGAGAGTTGAGCTTATGGCCTGTAACCCTACATCCTGCCTGCCGCTACCTTTCGCTTCCAAAAGGCCTAGGCTCGCTGCTTGACGCAAGTGTTGGGAGAGGTAACTGGAATCTCCCGGCACACAAGACGAGTGCCTCCAAGCTCAATCAAGCGATTTCCTAGTAATTCCTGGGGTAGACTGGTGCTACGTACTAAGTTCCATACGTGAGTAGGTAGTTGAACGCCTTGTCCAAAAACATCTTCCTTCTGAGAGTTGAGCTCACCCTCAGTCCCTCACAGTTCCACACTGCCTGCAGAGTGAGTTTCGCACGTCTTCACCAGAGACGTTTGCCAGAGGCTTCTGAGACGCAAGTTAACAATGCAGACCTGGAGGGTATCTCCAGGTGCAGTAGAGTGGTAATCTGGGAACCTCCTGTCTCAGAATACTGCTACCTTCACCCTGCCATAAGAATGCAGCTAGTTGACAGCTGGCTTCAAGGCATGCTTCCCTGTGAGAGCTAAGGACAGGGCACAACCCTCCCGCATCCTGCTTGACTGTAGAAGGAGCTGCTAACGTCCTCATGTTAGTGGCAGGGAAAGGTTGTGCGAAAAGCATGTGGAATCGTTGTGCCTGAACCCACGTGTGTCTGAGTTGAATACAGCGATTTCCAAAGTCCTTCTTCATCAGAGTGTAGCTAGGTTCCCACTCGCATGTCCGAGTGGGTAGCAGACATCTGCCTCCCATGCATACCCACTTCTGAGAGTTGAGCTTATGGCCTGTAACCCTACCTCCTGCCTGCAGCTACCTTTCGCTTCCAAAAGGCCTAGGCTCGCTGCTTCACCGAAGTGTTGGGAGAGGTAACTGGAATCTCCCGGCACACAAGACTAGTGCCTCCAAGCTCAATCCAGCGATTTCCCAGTAATTCCTGGGGTAGACTGGTGCTACATACTAAGTTCCATAGGTGAGAAGGTAGCTGAACGCCTTGTCCAAAATCATCTTACTGCTGAGAGTTGAGCTCACCCTCAGTCCCTCACAGTTCCACACTGCCTGCAGAGTAGGTTTCCCACGTCTTCACCGGGACTTTTGCCAGAGGCCTCTGAGACGCAAGTTAACAATGCAGACCTGGAGGGTATCTCCAGGTGCAGTAGAGTGGTAATCTGGGAACCTCCTTACTCAGAATACTGCTACCTTCACACTGTCATAAGAATGCAGCTAGTTGAGAGCTGGCTTCTAGGCATGCTTCCCTGTGAGAGCTGAGGACAGGGCAGAACCCTCCCGCACCCTGCCTGACTGTAGACGTACCTGCTAACCTCCTTATGTTAGTGGCTGGGATAGGTTGTGGGAAAAGCATGTGTAAGCATTGGGCCTGAACTCCCGTGTATCTGGGTTGAATACAGCGATTTCCAACATCCTTCTTCAATAGGAGTGTAGCTAGGTTCCAACTCCCATGTCCGAGTGGGTAGCAGATATCTGCCTCCCATGCATACACACTTCTGAGAGTTGAGCTTATGGCCTGTAACCCTACATCCTGCCTGCCGCTACCTTTCGCTTCCAAAAGGCCTAGGCTCGCTGCTTGACGCAAGTGTTGGGAGAGGTAACTGGAATCTCCCGGCACACAAGACGAGTGCCTCCAAGCTCAATCCAGCGATTTCCTAGTAATTCCTGGGGTAGACTGGTGCTACGTACTAAGTTCCATACGTGAGTAGGTAGTTGAACGCCTTGTCCAAAAACATCTTCCTTCTGAGAGTTGAGCTCACCCTCAGTCCCTCACAGTTCCACACTGCCTGCAGAGTGAGTTTCGCACGTCTTCACCAGAGACGTTTACCAGAGGCTTCTGAGACGCAAGTTAACAATGCAGACCTGGAGGGTATCTCCAGGTGCAGTAGAGTGGTAATCTGGGAACCTCCTGTCTCAGAATACTGCTACTTTCACCCTGCCATAAGAATGCAGCTAGTTGACAGCTGGCTTCAAGGCATGCTTCCCTGTGAGAGCTAAGGACAGGGCACAACCCTCCCGCATCCTGCTTGACTGTAGAAGGAGCTGCTAACGTCCTCATGTTAGTGGCAGGGAAAGGTTGTGCGAAAAGCATGTGGAATCGTTGTGCCTTAACCCACGTGTGTCTGAGTTGAATACAGCGATTTCCAAAGTCCTTCTTCATCAGAGTGTAGCTAGGTTTCCACTCGCATGTACGAGTGGGTAGCAGACATCTGCCTCCCATGCATACCCACTGCTGAGAGTTGAGCTTATGGCCTGTAACCCTACCTCCTGCCTGCAGCTACCTTTCGCTTCCAAAAGGCCTAGGCTCGCTGCTTCACCGAAGTGTTGGGAGAGGTAACTGGAATCTCCCAGCACACAAGACTAGTGCCTCCAAGCTCAATCCAGCGATTTCCCAGTAATTCCTGGGGTAGACTGGTGCTACATACTAAGATCCATAGGTGAGAAGGTAGCTGAACGCCTTGTCCAAAATCATCTTACTGCTGAGAGTTGAGCTCACCCTCAGTCCCTCACAGTTCCACACTGCCTGCAGAGTAGGTTTCCCACGTCTTCACCAGAGACTTTTGCCAGAGGCCTCTGAGACGCAAGTTAACAATGCAGACCTGGAGGGTATCTCCAGGTGCAGTAGAGTGGTAATCTGGGAACCTCCTTACTCAGAATACTGCTACCTTCACACTGTCATAAGAATGCAGCTAGTTGAGAGCTGGCTTCTAGGCATGCTTCCCTGTGAGAGCTGAGGACAGGGCAGAACCCTCCCGCACCCTGCCTGACTGTAGACGTACCTGCTAACCTCCTTATGTTAGTGGCTGGGATAGGTTGTGGGAAAAGCATGTGTAAGCATTGGGCCTGAACTCCCGTGTATCTGGGTTGAATACAGCGATTTCCAACATCCTTCTTCAATAGGAGTGTAGCTAGGTTCCAACTCCCATGTCCGAGTGGGTAGCAGATATCTGCCTCCCATGCATACACACTTCTGAGAGTTGAGCTTATGGCCTGTAACCCTACATCCTGCCTGCCGCTACCTTTCGCTTCCAAAAGGCCTAGGCTCGCTGCTTGACGCAAGTGTTGGGAGAGGTAACTGGAATCTCCCGGCACACAAGACGAGTGCCTCCAAGCTCAATCCAGCGATTTCCTAGTAATTCCTGGGGTAGACTGGTGCTACGTACTAAGTTCCATACGTGAGTAGGTAGTTGAACGCCTTGTCCAAAAACATCTTCCTTCTGAGAGTTGAGCTCACCCTCAGTCCCTCACAGTTCCACACTGCCTGCAGAGTGAGTTTCGCACGTCTTCACCAGAGACGTTTGCCAGAGGCTTCTGAGACGCAAGTTAACAATGCAGACCTGGAGGGTATCTCCAGGTGCAGTAGAGTGGTAATCTGGGAACCTCCTGTCTCAGAATACTGCTACCTTCACCCTGCCATAAGAATGCAGCTAGTTGACAGCTGGCTTCAAGGCATGCTTCCCTGTGAGAGCTAAGGACAGGGCACAACCCTCCCGCATCCTGCTTGACTGTAGAAGGAGCTGCTAACGTCCTCATGTTAGTGGCAGGGAAAGGTTGTGCGAAAAGCATGTGGAATCGTTGTGCCTGAACCCACGTGTGTCTGAGTTGAATACAGCGATTTCCAAAGTCCTTCTTCATCAGAGTGTAGCTAGGTTCCCACTCGCATGTCCGAGTGGGTAGCAGACATCTGCCTCCCATGCATACCCACTTCTGAGAGTTGAGCTTATGGCCTGTAACCCTACCTCCTGCCGGCAGCTACCTTTCGCTTCCAAAAG
Organism: Canis aureus; assembly: GCF_053574225.1. NCBI lineage: Eukaryota > Metazoa > Chordata > Mammalia > Carnivora > Canidae > Canis > Canis aureus. The sequence goes on along the minus strand of NC_135627.1, from coordinate 63,156,825 downwards.
GCCTAGGCTCGCTGCTTCACCGAAGTGTTGGGAGAGGTAACTGGAATCTCCCGGCACACAAGACTAGTGCCTCCAAGCTCAATCCAGCGATTTCCCAGTAATTCCTGGGGTAGACTGGTGCTACATACTAAGTTCCATAGGTGAGAAGGTAGCTGAACGCCTTGTCCAAAATCATCTTACTGCTGAGAGTTGAGCTCACCCTCAGTCCCTCACAGTTCCACACTGCCTGCAGAGTAGGTTTCCCACGTCTTCACCAGAGACTTTTGCCAGAGGCCTCTGAGACGCAAGTTAACAATGCAGACCTGGAGGGTATCTCCAGGTGCAGTACAGTGGTAATCTGGGAACCTCCTTACTCAGAATACTGCTACCTTCACACTGTCATAAGAATGCAGCTAGTTGAGAGCTGGCTTCTAGGCATGCTTCCCTGTGAGAGCTGAGGACAGGGCAGAACCCTCCCGCACCCTGCCTGACTGTAGACGTACCTGCTAACCTCCTTATGTTAGTGGCTGGGATAGGTTGTGGGAAAAGCATGTGTAAGCATTGGGCCTGAACTCCCGTGTATCTGGGTTGAATACAGCGATTTCCAACATCCTTCTTCAATAGGAGTGTAGCTAGGTTCCAACTCCCATGTCCGAGTGGGTAGCAGATATCTGCCTCCCATGCATACACACTTCTGAGAGTTGAGCTTATGGCCTGTAACCCTACATCCTGCCTGCCGCTACCTTTCGCTTCCAAAAGGCCTAGGCTCGCTGCTTGACGCAAGTGTTGGGAGAGGTAACTGGAATCTCCTGGCACACAAGACGAGTGCCTCCAAGCTCAATCAAGCGATTTCCTAGTAATTCCTGGGGTAGACTGGTGCTACGTACTAAGTTCCATACGTGAGTAGGTAGTTGAACGCCTTGTCCAAAAACATCTTCCTTCTGAGAGTTGAGCTCACCCTCAGTCCCTCACAGTTCCACACTGCCTGCAGAGTGAGTTTCGCACGTCTTCACCAGAGACGTTTGCCAGAGGCTTCTGAGACCCAAGTTAACAATGCAGACCTGGAGGGTATCTCCAGGTGCAGTAGAGTGGTAATCTGGGAACCTCCTGTCTCAGAATACTGCTACCTTCACCCTGCCATAAGAATGCAGCTAGTTGACAGCTGGCTTCAAGGCATGCTTCCCTGTGAGAGCTAAGGACAGGGCACAACCCTTCCGCATCCTGCTTGACTGTAGAAGGAGCTGCTAAAGTCCTCATGTTAGTGGCAGGGAAAGGTTGTGCGAAAAGCATGTGGAATCGTTGTGCCTGAACCCACGTGTGTCTGAGTTGAATACAGCGATTTCCAAAGTCCTTCTTCATCAGAGTGTAGCTAGGTTCCCACTCGCATGTCCGAGTGGGTAGCAGACATCTGCCTCCCATGCATACCCACTTCTGAGAGTTGAGCTTATGGCCTGTAACCCTACCTCCTGCCTGCAGCTACCTTTCGCTTCCAAAAGGCCTAGGCTCGCTGCTTCACCGAAGTGTTGGGAGAGGTAACTGGAATCTCCCGGCACACAAGACTAGTGCCTCCAAGCTCAATCCAGCGATTTCCCAGTAATTCCTGGGGTAGACTGGTGCTACATACTAAGTTCCATAGGTGAGAAGGTAGCTGAACGCCTTGTCCAAAATCATCTTACTGCTGAGAGTTGAGCTCACCCTCAGTCCCTCACAGTTCCACACTGCCTGCAGAGTAGGTTTCCCACGTCTTCACCAGAGACTTTTGCCAGAGGCCTCTGAGACGCAAGTTAACAATGCAGACCTGGAGGGTATCTCCAGGTGCAGTAGAGTGGTAATCTGGGAACCTCCTTACTCAGAATACTGCTACCTTCACACTGTCATAAGAATGCAGCTAGTTGAGAGCTGGCTTCTAGGCATGCTTCCCTGTGAGAGCTGAGGACAGGGCAGAACCCTCCCGCACCCTGCCTGACTGTAGACGTACCTGCTAACCTCCTTATGTTAGTGGCTGGGATAGGTTGTGGGAAAAGCATGTGTAAGCATTGGGCCTGAACTCCCGTGTATCTGGGTTGAATACAGCGATTTCCAACATCCTTCTTCAATAGGAGTGTAGCTAGGTTCCAACTCCCATGTCCGAGTGGGTAGCAGATATCTGCCTCCCATGCATACACACTTCTGAGAGTTGAGCTTATGGCCTGTTACCCTACATCCTGCCTGCCGCTACCTTTCGCTTCCAAAAGGCCTAGGCTCGCTGCTTGACGCAAGTGTTGGGAGAGGTAACTGGAATCTCCCGGCACACAAGACGAGTGCCTCCAAGCTCAATCCAGCGATTTCCTAGTAATTCCTGGGGTAGACTGGTGCTACGTACTAAGTTCCATACGTGAGTAGGTAGTTGAACGCCTTGTCCAAAAACATCTTCCTTCTGAGAGTTGAGCTCACCCTCAGTCCCTCACAGTTCCACACTGCCTGCAGAGTGAGTTTCGCACGTCTTCACCAGAGACGTTTGCCAGAGGCTTCTGAGACCCAAGTTAACAATGCAGACCTGGAGGGTATCTCCAGGTGCAGTAGAGTGGTAATCTGGGAACCTCCTGTCTCAGAATACTGCTACCTTCACCCTGCCATAAGAATGCAGCTAGTTGACAGCTGGCTTCAAGGCATGCTTCCCTGTGAGAGCTAAGGACAGGGCACAACCCTCCCGCATCCTGCTTGACTGTAGAAGGAGCTGCTAACGTCCTCATGTTAGTGGCAGGGAAAGGTTGTGCGAAAAGCATGTGGAATCGTTGTGCCTGAACCCACGTGTGTTTGAGTTGAATACAGCGATTTCCAAAGTCCTTCTTCATCAGAGTGTAGCTAGGTTCCCACTCGCATGTCCGAGTGGGTAGCAGACATCTGCCTCCCATGCATACCCACTTCTGAGAGTTGAGCTTATGGCCTGTAACCCTACCTCCTGCCTGCAGCTACCTTTCGCTTCCAAAAGGCCTAGGCTCGCTGCTTCACCGAAGTGTTGGGAGAGGTAACTGGAATCTCCCGGCACACAAGACGAGTGCCTCCAAGCTCAATCCAGCGATTTCCCAGTAATTCCTGGGGTAGACTGGTGCTACATACTAAGTTCCATAGGTGAGAAGGTAGCTGAACGCCTTGTCCAAAATCATCTTACTGCTGAGAGTTGAGATCACCCTCAGTCCCTCACAGTTCCACACTGCCTGCAGAGTAGGTTTCCCACGTCTTCACCAGAGACTTTTGCCAGAGGCCTCTGAGACGCAAGTTAACAATGCAGACCTGGAGGGTATCTCCAGGTGCAGTAGAGTGGTAATCTGGGAACCTCCTTACTCAGAATACTGCTACCTTCACACTGTCATAAGAATGCAGCTAGTTGAGAGCTGGCTTCTAGGCATGCTTCCCTGTGAGAGCTGAGGACAGGGCAGAACCCTCCCGCACCCTGCCTGACTGTAGACGTACCTGCTAACCTCCTTATGTTAGTGGCTGGGATAGGTTGTGGGAAAAGCATGTGTAAGCATTGGGCCTGAACTCCCGTGTATCTGGGTTGAATACAGCGATTTCCAACATCCTTCTTCAATAGGAGTGTAGCTAGGTTCCAACTCCCATGTCCGAGTGGGTAGCAGATATCTGCCTCCCATGCATACACACTTCTGAGAGTTGAGCTTATGGCCTGTAACCCTACATCCTGCCTGCCGCTACCTTTCGCTTCCAAAAGGCCTAGGCTCGCTGCTTGACGCAAGTGTTGGGAGAGGTAACTGGAATCTCCCGGCACACAAGACGAGTGCCTCCAAGCTCAATCCAGCGATTTCCTAGTAATTCCTGGGGTAGACTGGTGCTACGTACTAAGTTCCATACGTGAGTAGGTAGTTGAACGCCTTGTCCAAAAACATCTTCCTTCTGAGAGTTGAGCTCACCCTCAGTCCCTCACAGTTCCACACTGCCTGCAGAGTGAGTTTCGCACGTCTTCACCAGAGACGTTTGCCAGAGGCTTCTGAGACGCAAGTTAACAATGCAGACCTGGAGGGTATCTCCAGGTGCAGTAGAGTGGTAATCTGGGAACCTCCTGTCTCAGAATACTGCTACCTTCACCCTGCCATAAGAATGCAGCTAGTTGACAGCTGGCTTCAAGGCATGCTTCCCTGTGAGAGCTAAGGACAGGGCACAACCCTCCCGCATCCTGCTTGACTGTAGAAGGAGCTGCTAACGTCCTCATGTTAGTGGCAGGGAAAGGTTGTGCGAAAAGCATGTGGAATCGTTGTGCCTGAACCCACGTGTGTCTGAGTTGAATACAGCGATTTCCAAAGTCCTTCTTCATCAGAGTGTAGCTAGGTTCCCACTCGCATGTCCGAGTGGGTAGCAGACATCTGCCTCCCATGCATACCCACTTCTGAGAGTTGAGCTTATGGCCTGTAACCCTACCTCCTGCCTGCAGCTACCTTTCGCTTCCAAAAGGCCTAGGCTCGCTGCTTCACCGAAGTGTTGGGAGAGGTAACTGGAATCTCCCGGCACACAAGACTAGTGCCTCCAAGCTCAATCCAGCGATTTCCCAGTAATTCCTGGGGTAGACTGGTGCTACATACTAAGTTCCATAGGTGAGAAGGTAGCTGAACGCCTTGTCCAAAATCATCTTACTGCTGAGAGTTGAGCTCACCCTCAGTCCCTCACAGTTCCACACTGCCTGCAGAGTAGGTTTCCCACGTCTTCACCAGAGACTTTTGCCAGAGGCTTCTGAGACGCAAGTTAACAATGCAGACCTGGAGGGTATCTCCAGGTGCAGTAGAGTGGTAATCTGGGAACCTCCTTACTCAGAATACTGCTACCTTCACACTGTCATAAGAATGCAGCTAGTTGAGAGCTGGCTTCTAGGCATGCTTCCCTGTGAGAGCTGAGGACAGGGCAGAACCCTCCCGCACCCTGCCTGACTGTAGACGTACCTGCTAACCTCCTTATGTTAGTGGCTGGGATAGGTTGTGGGAAAAGCATGTGTAAGCATTGGGCCTGAACTCCCGTGTATCTGAGTTGAATACAGCGATTTCCAACATCCTTCTTCAATAGGAGTGTAGCTAGGTTCCAACTCCCATGTCCGAGTGGGTAGCAGATATCTGCCTCCCATGCATACACACTTCTGAGAGTTGAGCTTATGGCCTGTAACCCTACATCCTGCCTGCCGCTACCTTTCGCTTCCAAAAGGCCTAGGCTCGCTGCTTGACGCAAGTGTTGGGAGAGGTAACTGGAATCTCCCGGCACACAAGACGAGTGCCTCCAAGCTCAATCCAGCGATTTCCTAGTAATTCCTGGGGTAGACTGGTGCTACGTACTAAGTTCCATACGTGAGTAGGTAGTTGAACGCCTTGTCCAAAAACATCTTCCTTCTGAGAGTTGAGCTCACCCTCAGTCCCTCACAGTTCCACACTGCCTGCAGAGTGAGTTTCGCACGTCTTCACCAGAGACGTTTGCCAGAGGCTTCTGAGACGCAAGTTAACAATGCAGACCTGGAGGGTATCTCCAGGTGCAGTAGAGTGGTAATCTGGGAACCTCCTGTCTCAGAATACTGCTACCTTCACCCTGCCATAAGAATGCAGCTAGTTGACAGCTGGCTTCAAGGCATGCTTCCCTGTGAGAGCTAAGGACAGGGCACAACCCTCCCGCATCCTGCTTGACTGTAGAAGGAGCTGCTAACGTCCTCATGTTAGTGGCAGGGAAAGGTTGTGCGAAAAGCATGTGGAATCGTTGTGCCTGAACCCACGTGTGTCTGAGTTGAATACAGCGATTTCCAAAGTCCTTCTTCATCAGAGTGTAGCTAGGTTCCCACTCGCATGTCCGAGTGGGTAGCAGACATCTGCCTCCCATGCATACCCACTTCTGAGAGTTGAGCTTATGGCCTGTAACCCTACCTCCTGCCTGCAGCTACCTTTCGCTTCCAAAAGGCCTAGGCTCGCTGCTTCACCGAAGTGTTGGGAGAGGTAACTGGAATCTCCCGGCACACAAGACTAGTGCCTCCAAGCTCAATCCAGCGATTTCCCAGTAATTCCTGGGGTAGACTGGTGCTACATACTAAGTTCCATAGGTGAGAAGGTAGCTGAACGCCTTGTCCAAAATCATCTTACTGCTGAGAGTTGAGCTCACCCTCAGTCCCTCACAGTTCCACACTGCCTGCAGAGTAGGTTTCCCACGTCTTCACCAGAGACTTTTGCCAGAGGCCTCTGAGACGCAAGTTAACAATGCAGACCTGGAGGGTATCTCCAGGTGCAGTAGAGTGGTAATCTGGGAACCTCCTTACTCAGAATACTGCTACCTTCACACTGTCATAAGAATGCAGCTAGTTGAGAGCTGGCTTCTAGGCATGCTTCCCTGTGAGAGCTGAGGACAGGGCAGAACCCTCCCGCACCCTGCCTGACTGTAGACGTACCTGCTAACCTCCTTATGTTAGTGGCTGGGATAGGTTGTGGGAAAAGCATGTGTAAGCATTGGGCCTGAACTCCCGTGTATCTGGGTTGAATACAGCGATTTCCAACATCCTTCTTCAATAGGAGTGTAGCTAGGTTCCAACTCCCATGTCCGAGTGGGTAGCAGATATCTGCCTCCCATGCATACACACTTCTGAGAGTTGAGCTTATGGCCTGTAACCCTACATCCTGCCTGCCGCTACCTTTCGCTTCCAAAAGGCCTAGGCTCGCTGCTTGACGCAAGTGTTGGGAGAGGTAACTGGAATCTCCCGGCACACAAACGAGTGCCTCCAAGCTCAATCAAGCGATTTCCTAGTAATTCCTGGGGTAGACTGGTGCTACGTACTAAGTTCCATACGTGAGTAGGTAGTTGAACGCCTTGTCCAAAAACATCTTCCTTCTGAGAGTTGAGCTCACCCTCAGTCCCTCACAGTTCCACACTGCCTGCAGAGTGAGTTTCGCACGTCTTCACCAGAGACGTTTGCCAGAGGCTTCTGAGACCCAAGTTAACAATGCAGACCTGGAGGGTATCTCCAGGTGCAGTAGAGTGGTAATCTGGGAACCTCCTGTCTCAGAATACTGCTACCTTCACCCTGCCATAAGAATGCAGCTAGTTGACAGCTGGCTTCAAGGCATGCTTCCCTGTGAGAGCTAAGGACAGGGCACAACCCTCCCGCATCCTGCTTGACTGTAGAAGGAGCTGCTAACGTCCTCATGTTAGTGGCAGGGAAAGGTTGTGCGAAAAGCATGTGGAATCGTTGTGCCTGAACCCACGTGTGTCTGAGTTGAATACAGCGATTTCCAAAGTCCTTCTTCATCAGAGTGTAGCTAGGTTCCCACTCGCATGTCCGAGTGGGTAGCAGACATCTGCCTCCCATGCATACCCACTTCTGAGAGTTGAGCTTATGGCCTGTAACCCTACCTCCTGCCTGCAGCTACCTTTCGCTTCCAAAAGGCCTAGGCTCGCTGCTTCACCGAAGTGTTGGCAGAGGTAACTGGAATCTCCCGGCACACAAGACTAGTGCCTCCAAGCTCAATCAAGCGATTTCCCTGTAATTCCTGGGGTAGACTGGTGCTACATACTAAGTTCCATATGTGAGAAGGTAGCTGAACGCCTTGTCCAAAATCATCTTACTGCTGAGAGTTGAGCTCACCCTCAGTCCCTCACAGTTCCACACTGCCTGCAGAGTAGGTTTCCCACGTCTTCACCAGAGACTTTTGCCAGAGGCCTCTGAGACGCAAGTTAACAATGCAGACCTGGAGGGTATCTCCAGGTGCAGTAGAGTGGTAATCTGGGAACCTCCTTACTCAGAATACTGCTACCTTCACACTGTCATAAGAATGCAGCTAGTTGAGAGCTGGCTTCTAGGCATGCTTCCCTGTGAGAGCTGAGGACAGGGCAGAACCCTCCCGCACCCTGCCTGACTGTAGACGTACCTGCTAACCTCCTTATGTTAGTGGCTGGGATAGGTTGTGGGAAAAGCATGTGTAAGCATTGGGCCTGAACTCCCGTGTATCTGAGTTGAATACAGCGATTTCCAACATCCTTCTTCAATAGGAGTGTAGCTAGGTTCCAACTCCCATGTCCGAGTGGGTAGCAGATATCTGCCTCCCATGCATACACACTTCTGAGAGTTGAGCTTATGGCCTGTAACCCTACATCCTGCCTGCCGCTACCTTTCGCTTCCAAAAGGCCTAGGCTCGCTGCTTGACGCAAGTGTTGGGAGAGGTAACTGGAATCTCCCGGCACACAAGACGAGTGCCTCCAAGCTCAATCAAGCGATTTCCTAGTAATTCCTGGGGTAGACTGGTGCTACGTACTAAGTTCCATACGTGAGTAGGTAGTTGAACGCCTTGTCCAAAAACATCTTCCTTCTGAGAGTTGAGCTCACCCTCAGTCCCTCACAGTTCCACACTGCCTGCAGAGTGAGTTTCGCACGTCTTCACCAGAGACGTTTGCCAGAGGCTTCTGAGACGCAAGTTAACAATGCAGACCTGGAGGGTATCTCCAGGTGCAGTAGAGTGGTAATCTGGGAACCTCCTGTCTCAGAATACTGCTACCTTCACCCTGCCATAAGAATGCAGCTAGTTGACAGCTGGCTTCAAGGCATGCTTCCCTGTGAGAGCTAAGGACAGGGCACAACCCTCCCGCATCCTGCTTGACTGTAGAAGGAGCTGCTAACGTCCTCATGTTAGTGGCAGGGAAAGGTTGTGCGAAAAGCATGTGGAATCGTTGTGCCTGAACCCACGTGTGTCTGAGTTGAATACAGCGATTTCCAAAGTCCTTCTTCATCAGAGTGTAGCTAGGTTCCCACTCGCATGTCCGAGTGGGGTAGCAGACATCTGCCTCCCATGCATACCCACTTCTGAGAGTTGAGCTTATGGCCTGTAACCCTACCTCTGCCTGCAGCTACCTTTCGCTTCCAAAAGGCCTAGGCTCGCTGCTTCACCGAAGTGTTGGGAGAGGTAACTGGAATCTCCCGGCACACAAGACTAGTGCCTCCAAGCTCAATCCAGCGATTTCCCAGTAATTCCTGGGGTAGACTGGTGCTACATACTAAGTTCCATAGGTGAGAAGGTAGCTGAACGCCTTGTCCAAAATCATCTTACTGCTGAGAGTTGAGCTCACCCTCAGTCCCTCACAGTTCCACACTGCCTGCAGAGTAGGTTTCCCACGTCTTCACCGGGACTTTTGCCAGAGGCCTCTGAGACGCAAGTTAACAATGCAGACCTGGAGGGTATCTCCAGGTGCAGTAGAGTGGTAATCTGGGAACCTCCTTACTCAGAATACTGCTACCTTCACACTGTCATAAGAATGCAGCTAGTTGAGAGCTGGCTTCTAGGCATGCTTCCCTGTGAGAGCTGAGGACAGGGCAGAACCCTCCCGCACCCTGCCTGACTGTAGACGTACCTGCTAACCTCCTTATGTTAGTGGCTGGGATAGGTTGTGGGAAAAGCATGTGTAAGCATTGGGCCTGAACTCCCGTGTATCTGGGTTGAATACAGCGATTTCCAACATCCTTCTTCAATAGGAGTGTAGCTAGGTTCCAACTCCCATGTCCGAGTGGGTAGCAGATATCTGCCTCCCATGCATACACACTTCTGAGAGTTGAGCTTATGGCCTGTAACCCTACATCCTGCCTGCCGCTACCTTTCGCTTCCAAAAGGCCTAGGCTCGCTGCTTGACGCAAGTGTTGGGAGAGGTAACTGGAATCTCCCGGCACACAAGACGAGTGCCTCCAAGCTCAATCCAGCGATTTCCTAGTAATTCCTGGGGTAGACTGGTGCTACGTACTAAGTTCCATACGTGAGTAGGTAGTTGAACGCCTTGTCCAAAAACATCTTCCTTCTGAGAGTTGAGCTCACCCTCAGTCCCTCACAGTTCCACACTGCCTGCAGAGTGAGTTTCGCACGTCTTCACCAGAGACGTTTACCAGAGGCTTCTGAGACGCAAGTTAACAATGCAGACCTGGAGGGTATCTCCAGGTGCAGTAGAGTGGTAATCTGGGAACCTCCTGTCTCAGAATACTGCTACTTTCACCCTGCCATAAGAATGCAGCTAGTTGACAGCTGGCTTCAAGGCATGCTTCCCTGTGAGAGCTAAGGACAGGGCACAACCCTCCCGCATCCTGCTTGACTGTAGAAGGAGCTGCTAACGTCCTCATGTTAGTGGCAGGGAAAGGTTGTGCGAAAAGCATGTGGAATCGTTGTGCCTTAACCCACGTGTGTCTGAGTTGAATACAGCGATTTCCAAAGTCCTTCTTCATCAGAGTGTAGCTAGGTTTCCACTCGCATGTACGAGTGGGTAGCAGACATCTGCCTCCCATGCATACCCACTGCTGAGAGTTGAGCTTATGGCCTGTAACCCTACCTCCTGCCTGCAGCTACCTTTCGCTTCCAAAAGGCCTAGGCTCGCTGCTTCACCGAAGTGTTGGGAGAGGTAACTGGAATCTCCCAGCACACAAGACTAGTGCCTCCAAGCTCAATCCAGCGATTTCCCAGTAATTCCTGGGGTAGACTGGTGCTACATACTAAGATCCATAGGTGAGAAGGTAGCTGAACGCCTTGTCCAAAATCATCTTACTGCTGAGAGTTGAGCTCACCCTCAGTCCCTCACAGTTCCACACTGCCTGCAGAGTAGGTTTCCCACGTCTTCACCAGAGACTTTTGCCAGAGGCCTCTGAGACGCAAGTTAACAATGCAGACCTGGAGGGTATCTCCAGGTGCAGTAGAGTGGTAATCTGGGAACCTCCTTACTCAGAATACTGCTACCTTCACACTGTCATAAGAATGCAGCTAGTTGAGAGCTGGCTTCTAGGCATGCTTCCCTGTGAGAGCTGAGGACAGGGCAGAACCCTCCCGCACCCTGCCTGACTGTAGACGTACCTGCTAACCTCCTTATGTTAGTGGCTGGGATAGGTTGTGGGAAAAGCATGTGTAAGCATTGGGCCTGAACTCCCGTGTATCTGGGTTGAATACAGCGATTTCCAACATCCTTCTTCAATAGGAGTGTAGCTAGGTTCCAACTCCCATGTCCGAGTGGGTAGCAGATATCTGCCTCCCATGCATACACACTTCTGAGAGTTGAGCTTATGGCCTGTAACCCTACATCCTGCCTGCCGCTACCTTTCGCTTCCAAAAGGCCTAGGCTCGCTGCTTGACGCAAGTGTTGGGAGAGGTAACTGGAATCTCCCGGCACACAAGACGAGTGCCTCCAAGCTCAATCCAGCGATTTCCTAGTAATTCCTGGGGTAGACTGGTGCTACGTACTAAGTTCCATACGTGAGTAGGTAGTTGAACGCCTTGTCCAAAAACATCTTCCTTCTGAGAGTTGAGCTCACCCTCAGTCCCTCACAGTTCCACACTGCCTGCAGAGTGAGTTTCGCACGTCTTCACCAGAGACGTTTGCCAGAGGCTTCTGAGACGCAAGTTAACAATGCAGACCTGGAGGGTATCTCCAGGTGCAGTAGAGTGGTAATCTGGGAACCTCCTGTCTCAGAATACTGCTACCTTCACCCTGCCATAAGAATGCAGCTAGTTGACAGCTGGCTTCAAGGCATGCTTCCCTGTGAGAGCTAAGGACAGGGCACAACCCTCCCGCATCCTGCTTGACTGTAGAAGGAGCTGCTAACGTCCTCATGTTAGTGGCAGGGAAAGGTTGTGCGAAAAGCATGTGGAATCGTTGTGCCTGAACCCACGTGTGTCTGAGTTGAATACAGCGATTTCCAAAGTCCTTCTTCATCAGAGTGTAGCTAGGTTCCCACTCGCATGTCCGAGTGGGTAGCAGACATCTGCCTCCCATGCATACCCACTTCTGAGAGTTGAGCTTATGGCCTGTAACCCTACCTCCTGCCGGCAGCTACCTTTCGCTTCCAAAAGGCCTAGGCTCGCTGCTTCACCGAAGTGTTGGGAGAGGTAACTGGAATCTCCCGGCACACAAGACTAGTGCCTCCAAGCTCAATCCAGCGATTTCCCAGTAATTCCTGGGGTAGACTGGTGCTACATACTAAGTTCCATAGGTGAGAAGGTAGCTGAACGCCTTGTCCAAAATCATCTTACTGCTGAGAGTTGAGCTCACCCTCAGTCCCTCACAGTTCCACACTGCCTGCAGAGTAGGTTTCCCACGTCTTCACCAGAGACTTTTGCCAGAGGCCTCTGAGACGCAAGTTAACAATGCAGACCTGGAGGGTATCTCCAGGTGCAGTACAGTGGTAATCTGGGAACCTCCTTACTCAGAATACTGCTACCTTCACACTGTCATAAGAATGCAGCTAGTTGAGAGCTGGCTTCTAGGCATGCTTCCCTGTGAGAGCTGAGGACAGGGCAGAACCCTCCCGCACCCTGCCTGACTGTAGACGTACCTGCTAACCTCCTTATGTTAGTGGCTGGGATAGGTTGTGGGAAAAGCATGTGTAAGCATTGGGCCTGAACTCCCGTGTATCTGGGTTGAATACAGCGATTTCCAACATCCTTCTTCAATAGGAGTGTAGCTAGGTTCCAACTCCCATGTCCGAGTGGGTAGCAGATATCTGCCTCCCATGCATACACACTTCTGAGAGTTGAGCTTATGGCCTGTAACCCTACATCCTGCCTGCCGCTACCTTTCGCTTCCAAAAGGCCTAGGCTCGCTGCTTGACGCAAGTGTTGGGAGAGGTAACTGGAATCTCCTGGCACACAAGACGAGTGCCTCCAAGCTCAATCAAGCGATTTCCTAGTAATTCCTGGGGTAGACTGGTGCTACGTACTAAGTTCCATACGTGAGTAGGTAGTTGAACGCCTTGTCCAAAAACATCTTCCTTCTGAGAGTTGAGCTCACCCTCAGTCCCTCACAGTTCCACACTGCCTGCAGAGTGAGTTTCGCACGTCTTCACCAGAGACGTTTGCCAGAGGCTTCTGAGACCCAAGTTAACAATGCAGACCTGGAGGGTATCTCCAGGTGCAGTAGAGTGGTAATCTGGGAACCTCCTGTCTCAGAATACTGCTACCTTCACCCTGCCATAAGAATGCAGCTAGTTGACAGCTGGCTTCAAGGCATGCTTCCCTGTGAGAGCTAAGGACAGGGCACAACCCTTCCGCATCCTGCTTGACTGTAGAAGGAGCTGCTAAAGTCCTCATGTTAGTGGCAGGGAAAGGTTGTGCGAAAAGCATGTGGAATCGTTGTGCCTGAACCCACGTGTGTCTGAGTTGAATACAGCGATTTCCAAAGTCCTTCTTCATCAGAGTGTAGCTAGGTTCCCACTCGCATGTCCGAGTGGGTAGCAGACATCTGCCTCCCATGCATACCCACTTCTGAGAGTTGAGCTTATGGCCTGTAACCCTACCTCCTGCCTGCAGCTACCTTTCGCTTCCAAAAGGCCTAGGCTCGCTGCTTCACCGAAGTGTTGGGAGAGGTAACTGGAATCTCCCGGCACACAAGACTAGTGCCTCCAAGCTCAATCCAGCGATTTCCCAGTAATTCCTGGGGTAGACTGGTGCTACATACTAAGTTCCATAGGTGAGAAGGTAGCTGAACGCCTTGTCCAAAATCATCTTACTGCTGAGAGTTGAGCTCACCCTCAGTCCCTCACAGTTCCACACTGCCTGCAGAGTAGGTTTCCCACGTCTTCACCAGAGACTTTTGCCAGAGGCCTCTGAGACGCAAGTTAACAATGCAGACCTGGAGGGTATCTCCAGGTGCAGTAGAGTGGTAATCTGGGAACCTCCTTACTCAGAATACTGCTACCTTCACACTGTCATAAGAATGCAGCTAGTTGAGAGCTGGCTTCTAGGCATGCTTCCCTGTGAGAGCTGAGGACAGGGCAGAACCCTCCCGCACCCTGCCTGACTGTAGACGTACCTGCTAACCTCCTTATGTTAGTGGCTGGGATAGGTTGTGGGAAAAGCATGTGTAAGCATTGGGCCTGAACTCCCGTGTATCTGGGTTGAATACAGCGATTTCCAACATCCTTCTTCAATAGGAGTGTAGCTAGGTTCCAACTCCCATGTCCGAGTGGGTAGCAGATATCTGCCTCCCATGCATACACACTTCTGAGAGTTGAGCTTATGGCCTGTTACCCTACATCCTGCCTGCCGCTACCTTTCGCTTCCAAAAGGCCTAGGCTCGCTGCTTGACGCAAGTGTTGGGAGAGGTAACTGGAATCTCCCGGCACACAAGACGAGTGCCTCCAAGCTCAATCCAGCGATTTCCTAGTAATTCCTGGGGTAGACTGGTGCTACGTACTAAGTTCCATACGTGAGTAGGTAGTTGAACGCCTTGTCCAAAAACATCTTCCTTCTGAGAGTTGAGCTCACCCTCAGTCCCTCACAGTTCCACACTGCCTGCAGAGTGAGTTTCGCACGTCTTCACCAGAGACGTTTGCCAGAGGCTTCTGAGACCCAAGTTAACAATGCAGACCTGGAGGGTATCTCCAGGTGCAGTAGAGTGGTAATCTGGGAACCTCCTGTCTCAGAATACTGCTACCTTCACCCTGCCATAAGAATGCAGCTAGTTGACAGCTGGCTTCAAGGCATGCTTCCCTGTGAGAGCTAAGGACAGGGCACAACCCTCCCGCATCCTGCTTGACTGTAGAAGGAGCTGCTAACGTCCTCATGTTAGTGGCAGGGAAAGGTTGTGCGAAAAGCATGTGGAATCGTTGTGCCTGAACCCACGTGTGTTTGAGTTGAATACAGCGATTTCCAAAGTCCTTCTTCATCAGAGTGTAGCTAGGTTCCCACTCGCATGTCCGAGTGGGTAGCAGACATCTGCCTCCCATGCATACCCACTTCTGAGAGTTGAGCTTATGGCCTGTAACCCTACCTCCTGCCTGCAGCTACCTTTCGCTTCCAAAAGGCCTAGGCTCGCTGCTTCACCGAAGTGTTGGGAGAGGTAACTGGAATCTCCCGGCACACAAGACGAGTGCCTCCAAGCTCAATCCAGCGATTTCCCAGTAATTCCTGGGGTAGACTGGTGCTACATACTAAGTTCCATAGGTGAGAAGGTAGCTGAACGCCTTGTCCAAAATCATCTTACTGCTGAGAGTTGAGATCACCCTCAGTCCCTCACAGTTCCACACTGCCTGCAGAGTAGGTTTCCCACGTCTTCACCAGAGACTTTTGCCAGAGGCCTCTGAGACGCAAGTTAACAATGCAGACCTGGAGGGTATCTCCAGGTGCAGTAGAGTGGTAATCTGGGAACCTCCTTACTCAGAATACTGCTACCTTCACACTGTCATAAGAATGCAGCTAGTTGAGAGCTGGCTTCTAGGCATGCTTCCCTGTGAGAGCTGAGGACAGGGCAGAACCCTCCCGCACCCTGCCTGACTGTAGACGTACCTGCTAACCTCCTTATGTTAGTGGCTGGGATAGGTTGTGGGAAAAGCATGTGTAAGCATTGGGCCTGAACTCCCGTGTATCTGGGTTGAATACAGCGATTTCCAACATCCTTCTTCAATAGGAGTGTAGCTAGGTTCCAACTCCCATGTCCGAGTGGGTAGCAGATATCTGCCTCCCATGCATACACACTTCTGAGAGTTGAGCTTATGGCCTGTAACCCTACATCCTGCCTGCCGCTACCTTTCGCTTCCAAAAGGCCTAGGCTCGCTGCTTGACGCAAGTGTTGGGAGAGGTAACTGGAATCTCCCGGCACACAAGACGAGTGCCTCCAAGCTCAATCCAGCGATTTCCTAGTAATTCCTGGGGTAGACTGGTGCTACGTACTAAGTTCCATACGTGAGTAGGTAGTTGAACGCCTTGTCCAAAAACATCTTCCTTCTGAGAGTTGAGCTCACCCTCAGTCCCTCACAGTTCCACACTGCCTGCAGAGTGAGTTTCGCACGTCTTCACCAGAGACGTTTGCCAGAGGCTTCTGAGACGCAAGTTAACAATGCAGACCTGGAGGGTATCTCCAGGTGCAGTAGAGTGGTAATCTGGGAACCTCCTGTCTCAGAATACTGCTACTTTCACCCTGCCATAAGAATGTAGCTAGTTGACAGCTGGCTTCAAGGCATGCTTCCCTGTGAGAGCTAAGGACAGGGCACAACCCTCCCGCATCCTGCTTGACTGTAGAAGGAGCTGCTAACGTCCTCATGTTAGTGGCAGGGAAAGGTTGTGCGAAAAGCATGTGGAATCGTTGTGCCTGAACCCACGTGTGTCTGAGTTGAATACAGCGATTTCCAAAGTCCTTCTTCATCAGAGTGTAGCTAGGTTTCCACTCGCATGTACGAGTGGGTAGCAGACATCTGCCTCCCATGCATACCCACTTCTGAGAGTTGAGCTTATGGCCTGTAACCCTACCTCCTGCCTGCAGCTACCTTTCGCTTCCAAAAGGCCTAGGCTCGCTGCTTCACCGAAGTGTTGGGAGAGGTAACTGGAATCTCCCGGCACACAAGACTAGTGCCTCCAAGCTCAATCCAGCGATTTCCCAGTAATTCCTGGGGTAGACTGGTGCTACATACTAAGTTCCATAGGTGAGAAGGTAGCTGAACGCCTTGTCCAAAATCATCTTACTGCTGAGAGTTGAGCTCACCCTCAGTCCCTCACAGTTCCACACTGCCTGCAGAGTAGGTTTCCCACGTCTTCACCAGAGACTTTTGCCAGAGGCCTCTGAGACGCAAGTTAACAATGCAGACCTGGAGGGTATCTCCAGGTGCAGTAGAGTGGTAATCTGGGAACCTCCTTACTCAGAATACTGCTACCTTCACACTGTCATAAGAATGCAGCTAGTTGAGAGCTGGCTTCTAGGCATGCTTCCCTGTGAGAGCTGAGGACAGGGCAGAACCCTCCCGCACCCTGCCTGACTGTAGACGTACCTGCTAACCTCCTTATGTTAGTGGCTGGGATAGGTTGTGGGAAAAGCATGTGTAAGCATTGGGCCTGAACTCCCGTGTATCTGGGTTGAATACAGCGATTTCCAACATCCTTCTTCAATAGGAGTGTAGCTAGGTTCCAACTCCCATGTCCGAGTGGGTAGCAGATATCTGCCTCCCATGCATACACACTTCTGAGAGTTGAGCTTATGGCCTGTAACCCTACATCCTGCCTGCCGCTACCTTTCGCTTCCAAAAGGCCTAGGCTCGCTGCTTGACGCAAGTGTTGGGAGAGGTAACTGGAATCTCCCGGCACACAAGCCGAGTGCCTCCAAGCTCAATCAAGCGATTTCCTAGTAATTCCTGGGGTAGACTGGTGCTACGTACTAAGTTCCATACGTGAGTAGGTAGTTGAACGCCTTGTCCAAAAACATCTTCCTTCTGAGAGTTGAGCTCACCCTCAGTCCCTCACAGTTCCACACTGCCTGCAGAGTGAGTTTCGCACGTCTTCACCAGAGACGTTTGCCAGAGGCTTCTGAGACGCAAGTTAACAATGCAGACCTGGAGGGTATCTCCAGGTGCAGTAGAGTGGTAATCTGGGAACCTCCTGTCTCAGAATACTGCTACCTTCACCCTGCCATAAGAATGCAGCTAGTTGACAGCTGGCTTCAAGGCATGCTTCCCTGTGAGAGCTAAGGACAGGGCACAACCCTCCCGCATCCTGCTTGACTGTAGAAGGAGCTGCTAACGTCCTCATGTTAGTGGCAGGGAAAGGTTGTGCGAAAAGCATGTGGAATCGTTGTTCCTGAACCCACGTGTGTCTGAGTTGAATACAGCGATTTCCAAAGTCCTTCTTCATCAGAGTGTAGCTAGGTTCCCACTCGCATGTCCGAGTGGGTAGCAGACATCTGCCTCCCATGCATACCCACTTCTGAGAGTTGAGCTTATGGCCTGTAACCCTACCTCCTGCCTGCAGCTACCTTTCGCTTCCAAAAGGCCTAGGCTCGCTGCTTCACCGAAGTGTTGGGAGAGGTAACTGGAATCTCCCGGCACACAAGACGAGTGCCTCCAAGCTCAATCCAGCGATTTCCCAGTAATTCCTGGGGTAGACTGGTGCTACATACTAAGTTCCATAGGTGAGAAGGTAGCTGAACGCCTTGTCCAAAATCATCTTACTGCTGAGAGTTGAGCTCACCCTCAGTCCCTCACAGTTCCACACTGCCTGCAGAGTAGGTTTCCCACGTCTTCACCAGAGACTTTTGCCAGAGGCTTCTGAGACGCAAGTTAACAATGCACACCTGGAGGGTATCTCCAGGTGCAGTAGAGTGGTAATCTGGGAACCTCCTGTCTCAGAATACTGCTACCTTCACCCTGCCATAAGAATGCAGCTAGTTGAGAGCTGGCTTCTAGGCATGCTTCCCTGTGAGAGCTGAGGACAGGGCAGAACCCTCCCGCACCCTGCCTGACTGTAGACGTACCTGCTAACCTCCTTATGTTAGTGGCTGGGATAGGTTGTGGGAAAAGCATGTGTAAGCATTGGGCCTGAACTCCCGTGTATCTGAGTTGAATACAGCGATTTCCAACATCCTTCTTCAATAGGAGTGTAGCTAGGTTCCAACTCCCATGTCCGAGTGGGTAGCAGATATCTGCCTCCCATGCATACACACTTCTGAGAGTTGAGCTTATGGCCTGTAACCCTACATCCTGCCTGCCGCTACCTTTCGCTTCCAAAAGGCCTAGGCTCGCTGCTTGACGCAAGTGTTGGGAGAGGTAACTGGAATCTCCCGGCACACAAGACGAGTGCCTCCAAGCTCAATCCAGCGATTTCCTAGTAATTCCTGGGGTAGACTGGTGCTACGTACTAAGTTCCATACGTGAGTAGGTAGTTGAACGCCTTGTCCAAAAACATCTTCCTTCTGAGAGTTGAGCTCACCCTCAGTCCCTCACAGTTCCACACTGCCTGCAGAGTGAGTTTCGCACGTCTTCACCAGAGACGTTTGCCAGAGGCTTCTGAGACGCAAGTTAACAATGCAGACCTGGAGGGTATCTCCAGGTGCAGTAGAGTGGTAATCTGGGAACCTCCTGTCTCAGAATACTGCTACCTTCACCCTGCCATAAGAATGCAGCTAGTTGACAGCTGGCTTCAAGGCATGCTTCCCTGTGAGAGCTAAGGACAGGGCACAACCCTCCCGCATCCTGCTTGACTGTAGAAGGAGCTGCTAACGTCCTCATGTTAGTGGCAGGGAAAGGTTGTGCGAAAAGCATGTGGAATCGTTGTGCCTGAACCCACGTGTGTCTGAGTTGAATACAGCGATTTCCAAAGTCCTTCTTCATCAGAGTGTAGCTAGGTTCCCACTCGCATGTCCGAGTGGGTAGCAGACATCTGCCTCCCATGCATACCCACTTCTGAGAGTTGAGCTTATGGCCTGTAACCCTACCTCCTGCCTGCAGCTACCTTTCGCTTCCAAAAGGCCTAGGCTCGCTGCTTCACCGAAGTGTTGGGAGAGGTAACTGGAATCTCCCGGCACACAAGACGAGTGCCTCCAAGCTCAATCCAGCGATTTCCCAGTAATTCCTGGGGTAGACTGGTGCTACATACTAAGTTCCATAGGTGAGAAGGTAGCTGAACGCCTTGTCCAAAATCATCTTACGGCTGAGAGTTGAGCTCACCCTCAGTCCCTCACAGTTCCACACTGCCTGCAGAGTAGGTTTCCCACGTCTTCACCAGAGACTTTTGCCAGAGGCTTCTGAGACGCAAGTTAACAATGCAGACCTGGAGGGTATCTCCAGGTGCAGTAGAGTGGTAATCTGGGAACCTCCTTACTCAGAATACTGCTACCTTCACACTGTCATAAGAATGCAGCTAGTTGAGAGCTGGCTTCTAGGCATGCTTCCCTGTGAGAGCTGAGGACAGGGCAGAACCCTCCCGCACCCTGCCTGACTGTAGACGTACCTGCTAACCTCCTTATGTTAGTGGCTGGGATAGGTTGTGGGAAAAGCATGTGTAAGCATTGGGCCTGAACTCCCGTGTATCTGAGTTGAATACAGCGATTTCCAACATCCTTCTTCAATAGGAGTGTAGCTAGGTTCCAACTCCCATGTCCGAGTGGGTAGCAGATATCTGCCTCCCATGCATACACACTTCTGAGAGTTGAGCTTATGGCCTGTAACCCTACATCCTGCCTGCCGCTACCTTTCGCTTCCAAAAGGCCTAGGCTCGCTGCTTGACGCAAGTGTTGGGAGAGGTAACTGGAATCTCCCGGCACACAAGACGAGTGCCTCCAAGCTCAATCCAGCGATTTCCTAGTAATTCCTGGGGTAGACTGGTGCTACGTACTAAGTTCCATACGTGAGTAGGTAGTTGAACGCCTTGTCCAAAAACATCTTCCTTCTGAGAGTTGAGCTCACCCTCAGTCCCTCACAGTTCCACACTGCCTGCAGAGTGAGTTTCGCACGTCTTCACCAGAGACGTTTGCCAGAGGCTTCTGAGACGCAAGTTAACAATGCAGACCTGGAGGGTATCTCCAGGTGCAGTAGAGTGGTAATCTGGGAACCTCCTGTCTCAGAATACTGCTACCTTCAAACTGCCATAAGAATGCAGCTAGTTGACAGCTGGCTTCAAGGCATGCTTCCCTGTGAGAGCTAAGGACAGGGCACAACCCTCCCGCATCCTGCTTGACTGTAGAAGGAGCTGCTAACGTCCTCATGTTAGTGGCAGGGAAAGGTTGTGCGAAAAGCATGTGGAATCGTTGTGCCTGAACCCACGTGTGTCTGAGTTGAATACAGCGATTTCCAAAGTCCTTCTTCATCAGAGTGTAGCTAGGTTCCCACTCGCATGTCCGAGTGGGTAGCAGACTTCTGCCTCCCATGCATACCCACTTCTGAGAGTTGAGCTTATGGCCTGTAACCCTACCTCCTGCCTGCAGCTACCTTTCGCTTCCAAAAGGCCTAGGCTCGCTGCTTCACCGAAGTGTTGGGAGAGGTAACTGGAATCTCCCGGCACACAAGACGAGTGCCTCCAAGCTCAATCCAGCGATTTCCCAGTAATTCCTGGGGTAGACTGGTGCTACATACTAAGTTCCATAGGTGAGAAGGTAGCTGAACGCCTTGTCCAAAATCATCTTACTGCTGAGAGTTGAGCTCACCCTCAGTCCCTCACAGTTCCACACTGCCTGCAGAGTAGGTTTCCCACGTCTTCACCAGAGACTTTTGCCAGAGGCCTCTGAGACGCAAGTTAACAATGCAGACCTGGAGGGTATCTCCAGGTGCAGTAGAGTGGTAATCTGGGAACCTCCTTACTCAGAATACTGCTACCTTCACACTGTCATAAGAATGCAGCTAGTTGAGAGCTGGCTTCTAGGCATGCTTCCCTGTGAGAGCTGAGGACAGGGCAGAACCCTCCCGCACCCTGCCTGACTGTAGACGTACCTGCTAACCTCCTTATGTTAGTGGCTGGGATAGGTTGTGGGAAAAGCATGTGTAAGCATTGGGCCTGAACTCCCGTGTATCTGAGTTGAATACAGCGATTTCCAACATCCTTCTTCAATAGGAGTGTAGCTAGGTTCCAACTCCCATGTCCGAGTGGGTAGCAGACATCTGCCTCCCATGCATACCCACTTCTGAGAGTTGAGCTTATGGCCTGTAACCCTACCTCCTGCCTGCAGCTACCTTTCGCTTCCAAAAGGCCTAGGCTCGCTGCTTCACCGAAGTGTTGGGAGAGGTAACTGGAATCTCCCGGCACACAAGACGAGTGCCTCCAAGCTCAATCCAGCGATTTCCCAGTAATTCCTGGGGTAGACTGGTGCTACATACTAAGTTCCATAGGTGAGAAGGTAGCTGAACGCCTTGTCCAAAATCATCTTACTGCTGAGAGTTGAGCTCACCCTCAGTCCCTCACAGTTCCACACTGCCTGCAGAGTAGGTTTCCCACGTCTTCACCAGAGACTTTTGCCAGAGGCTTCTGAGACGCAAGTTAACAATGCAGACCTGGAGGGTATCTCCAGGTGCAGTAGAGTGGTAATCTGGGAACCTCCTGTCTCAGAATACTGCTACCTTCACCCTGCCATAAGAATGCAGCTAGTTGACAGCTGGCTTCAAGGCATGCTTCCCTGTGAGAGCTAAGGACAGGGCACAACCCTCCCGCATCCTGCTTGACTGTAGAAGGAGCTGCTAACGTCCTCATGTTAGTGGCAGGGAAAGGTTGTGCGAAAAGCATGTGGAATCGTTGTGCCTGAACCCACGTGTGTCTGAGTTGAATACAGCGATTTCCAAAGTCCTTCTTCATCAGAGTGTAGCTAGGTTCCCACTCGCATGTCCGAGTGGGTAGCAGACATCTGCCTCCCATGCATACCCACTTCTGAGAGTTGAGCTTATGGCCTGTAACCCTACCTCCTGCCTGCAGCTACCTTTCGCTTCCAAAAGGCCTAGGCTCGCTGCTTCACCGAAGTGTTGGGAGAGGTAACTGGAATCTCCCGGCACACAAGACGAGTGCCTCCAAGCTCAATCCAGCGATTTCCCAGTAATTCCTGGGGTAGACTGGTGCTACATACTAAGTTCCATAGGTGAGAAGGTAGCTGAACGCCTTGTCCAAAATCATCTTACTGCTGAGAGTTGAGCTCACCCTCAGTCCCTCACAGTTCCACACTGCCTGCAGAGTAGGTTTCCCACGTCTTCACCAGAGACTTTTGCCAGAGGCCTCTGAGACGCAAGTTAACAATGCAGACCTGGAGGGTATCTCCAGGTGCAGTAGAGTGGTAATCTGGGAACCTCCTTACTCAGAATACTGCTACCTTCACACTGTCATAAGAATGCAGCTAGTTGAGAGCTGGCTTCTAGGCATGCTTCCCTGTGAGAGCTGAGGACAGGGCAGAACCCTCCCGCACCCTGCCTGACTGTAGACGTACCTGCTAACCTCCTTATGTTAGTGGCTGGGATAGGTTGTGGGAAAAGCATGTGTAAGCATTGGGCCTGAACTCCCGTGTATCTGAGTTGAATACAGCGATTTCCAACATCCTTCTTCAATAGGAGTGTAGCTAGGTTCCAACTCCCATGTCCGAGTGGGTAGCAGATATCTGCCTCCCATGCATACACACTTCTGAGAGTTGAGCTTATGGCCTGTAACCCTACATCCTGCCTGCCGCTACCTTTCGCTTCCAAAAGGCCTAGGCTCGCTGCTTGACGCAAGTGTTGGGAGAGGTAACTGGAATCTCCCGGCACACAAGACGAGTGCCTCCAAGCTCAATCCAGCGATTTCCTAGTAATTCCTGGGGTAGACTGGTGCTACGTACTAAGTTCCATACGTGAGTAGGTAGTTGAACGCCTTGTCCAAAAACATCTTCCTTCTGAGAGTTGAGCTCACCCTCAGTCCCTCACAGTTCCACACTGCCTGCAGAGTGAGTTTCGCACGTCTTCACCAGAGACGTTTGCCAGAGGCTTCTGAGACGCAAGTTAACAATGCAGACCTGGAGGGTATCTCCAGGTGCAGTAGAGTGGTAATCTGGGAACCTCCTGTCTCAGAATACTGCTACCTTCACCCTGCCATAAGAATGCAGCTAGTTGACAGCTGGCTTCAAGGCATGCTTCCCTGTGAGAGCTAAGGACAGGGCACAACCCTCCCGCATCCTGCTTGACTGTAGAAGGAGCTGCTAACGTCCTCATGTTAGTGGCAGGGAAAGGTTGTGCGAAAAGCATGTGGAATCGTTGTGCCTGAACCCACGTGTGTCTGAGTTGAATACAGCGATTTCCAAAGTCCTTCTTCATCAGAGTGTAGCTAGGTTCCCACTCGCATGTCCGAGTGGGTAGCAGACTTCTGCCTCCCATGCATACCCACTTCTGAGAGTTGAGCTTATGGCCTGTAACCCTACCTCCTGCCTGCAGCTACCTTTCGCTTCCAAAAGGCCTAGGCTCGCTGCTTCACCGAAGTGTTGGGAGAGGTAACTGGAATCTCCCGGCACACAAGACGAGTGCCTCCAAGCTCAATCCAGCGATTTCCCAGTAATTCCTGGGGTAGACTGGTGCTACATACTAAGTTCCATAGGTGAGAAGGTAGCTGAACGCCTTGTCCAAAATCATCTTACTGCTGAGAGTTGAGCTCACCCTCAGTCCCTCACAGTTCCACACTGCCTGCAGAGTAGGTTTCCCACGTCTTCACCAGAGACTTTTGCCAGAGGCCTCTGAGACGCAAGTTAACAATGCAGACCTGGAGGGTATCTCCAGGTGCAGTAGAGTGGTAATCTGGGAACCTCCTTACTCAGAATACTGCTACCTTCACACTGTCATAAGAATGCAGCTAGTTGAGAGCTGGCTTCTAGGCATGCTTCCCTGTGAGAGCTGAGGACAGGGCAGAACCCTCCCGCACCCTGCCTGACTGTAGACGTACCTGCTAACCTCCTTATGTTAGTGGCTGGGATAGGTTGTGGGAAAAGCATGTGTAAGCATTGGGCCTGAACTCCCGTGTATCTGAGTTGAATACAGCGATTTCCAACATCCTTCTTCAATAGGAGTGTAGCTAGGTTCCAACTCCCATGTCCGAGTGGGTAGCAGACATCTGCCTCCCATGCATACCCACTTCTGAGAGTTGAGCTTATGGCCTGTAACCCTACCTCCTGCCTGCAGCTACCTTTCGCTTCCAAAAGGCCTAGGCTCGCTGCTTCACCGAAGTGTTGGGAGAGGTAACTGGAATCTCCCGGCACACAAGACGAGTGCCTCCAAGCTCAATCCAGCGATTTCCCAGTAATTCCTGGGGTAGACTGGTGCTACATACTAAGTTCCATAGGTGAGAAGGTAGCTGAACGCCTTGTCCAAAATCATCTTACTGCTGAGAGTTGAGCTCACCCTCAGTCCCTCACAGTTCCACACTGCCTGCAGAGTAGGTTTCCCACGTCTTCACCAGAGACTTTTGCCAGAGGCTTCTGAGACGCAAGTTAACAATGCAGACCTGGAGGGTATCTCCAGGTGCAGTAGAGTGGTAATCTGGGAACCTCCTGTCTCAGAATACTGCTACCTTCACCCTGCCATAAGAATGCAGCTAGTTGACAGCTGGCTTCAAGGCATGCTTCCCTGTGAGAGCTAAGGACAGGGCACAACCCTCCC
Source organism: Canis aureus (assembly GCF_053574225.1). NCBI lineage: Eukaryota > Metazoa > Chordata > Mammalia > Carnivora > Canidae > Canis > Canis aureus. The sequence goes on along the minus strand of NC_135627.1, from coordinate 63,132,032 downwards.
GCATCCTGCTTGACTGTAGAAGGAGCTGCTAACGTCCTCATGTTAGTGGCAGGGAAAGGTTGTGCGAAAAGCATGTGGAATCGTTGTGCCTGAACCCACGTGTGTCTGAGTTGAATACAGCGATTTCCAAAGTCCTTCTTCATCAGAGTGTAGCTAGGTTCCCACTCGCATGTCCGAGTGGGTAGCAGACATCTGCCTCCCATGCATACCCACTTCTGAGAGTTGAGCTTATGGCCTGTAACCCTACCTCCTGCCTGCAGCTACCTTTCGCTTCCAAAAGGCCTAGGCTCGCTGCTTCACCGAAGTGTTGGGAGAGGTAACTGGAATCTCCCGGCACACAAGACGAGTGCCTCCAAGCTCAATCCAGCGATTTCCCAGTAATTCCTGGGGTAGACTGGTGCTACATACTAAGTTCCATAGGTGAGAAGGTAGCTGAACGCCTTGTCCAAAATCATCTTACTGCTGAGAGTTGAGCTCACCCTCAGTCCCTCACAGTTCCACACTGCCTGCAGAGTAGGTTTCCCACGTCTTCACCAGAGACTTTTGCCAGAGGCCTCTGAGACGCAAGTTAACAATGCAGACCTGGAGGGTATCTCCAGGTGCAGTAGAGTGGTAATCTGGGAACCTCCTTACTCAGAATACTGCTACCTTCACACTGTCATAAGAATGCAGCTAGTTGAGAGCTGGCTTCTAGGCATGCTTCCCTGTGAGAGCTGAGGACAGGGCAGAACCCTCCCGCACCCTGCCTGACTGTAGACGTACCTGCTAACCTCCTTATGTTAGTGGCTGGGATAGGTTGTGGGAAAAGCATGTGTAAGCATTGGGCCTGAACTCCCGTGTATCTGAGTTGAATACAGCGATTTCCAACATCCTTCTTCAATAGGAGTGTAGCTAGGTTCCAACTCCCATGTCCGAGTGGGTAGCAGATATCTGCCTCCCATGCATACACACTTCTGAGAGTTGAGCTTATGGCCTGTAACCCTACATCCTGCCTGCCGCTACCTTTCGCTTCCAAAAGGCCTAGGCTCGCTGCTTGACGCAAGTGTTGGGAGAGGTAACTGGAATCTCCCGGCACACAAGACGAGTGCCTCCAAGCTCAATCCAGCGATTTCCTAGTAATTCCTGGGGTAGACTGGTGCTACGTACTAAGTTCCATACGTGAGTGGGTAGTTGAACGCCTTGTCCAAAAACATCTTCCTTCTGAGAGTTGAGCTCACCCTCAGTCCCTCACAGTTCCACACTGCCTGCAGAGTGAGTTTCGCACGTCTTCACCAGAGACGTTTGCCAGAGGCTTCTGAGACGCAAGTTAACAATGCAGACCTGGAGGGTATCTCCAGGTGCAGTAGAGTGGTAATCTGGGAACCTCCTGTCTCAGAATACTGCTACCTTCACCCTGCCATAAGAATGCAGCTAGTTGACAGCTGGCTTCAAGGCATGCTTCCCTGTGAGAGCTAAGGACAGGGCACAACCCTCCCGCATCCTGCTTGACTGTAGAAGGAGCTGCTAACGTCCTCATGTTAGTGGCAGGGAAAGGTTGTGCGAAAAGCATGTGGAATCGTTGTGCCTGAACCCACGTGTGTCTGAGTTGAATACAGCGATTTCCAAAGTCCTTCTTCATCAGAGTGTAGCTAGGTTCCCACTCGCATGTCCGAGTGGGTAGCAGACATCTGCCTCCCATGCATACCCACTTCTGAGAGTTGAGCTTATGGCCTGTAACCCTACCTCCTGCCTGCAGCTACCTTTCGCTTCCAAAAGGCCTAGGCTCGCTGCTTCACCGAAGTGTTGGGAGAGGTAACTGGAATCTCCCGGCACACAAGACTAGTGCCTCCAAGCTCAATCCAGCGATTTCCCTGTAATTCCTGGGGTAGACTGGTGCTACATACTAAGTTCCATAGGTGAGAAGGTAGCTGAACGCCTTGTCCAAAATCATCTTACTGCTGAGAGTTGAGCTCACCCTCAGTCCCTCACAGTTCCACACTGCCTGCAGAGTAGGTTTCCCACGTCTTCACCAGAGACTTTTGCCAGAGGCCTCTGAGACGCAAGTTAACAATGCAGACCTGGAGGGTATCTCCAGGTGCAGTAGAGTGGTAATCTGGGAACCTCCTGTCTCAGAATACTGCTACCTTCACCCTGCCATAAGAATGCAGCTAGTTGAGAGCTGGCTTCTAGGCATGCTTCCCTGTGAGAGCTGAGGACAGGGCAGAACCCTCCCGCACCCTGCCTGACTGTAGACGTACCTGCTAACCTCCTTATGTTAGTGGCTGGGATAGGTTGTGGGAAAAGCATGTGTAAGCATTGGGCCTGAACTCCCGTGTATCTGAGTTGAATACAGCGATTTCCAACATCCTTCTTCAATAGGAGTGTAGCTAGGTTCCAACTCCCATGTCCGAGTGGGTAGCAGATATCTGCCTCCCATGCATACACACTTCTGAGAGTTGAGCTTATGGCCTGTAACCCTACATCCTGCCTGCCGCTACCTTTCGCTTCCAAAAGGCCTAGGCTCGCTGCTTGACGCAAGTGTTGGGAGAGGTAACTGGAATCTCCCGGCACACAAGACGAGTGCCTCCAAGCTCAATCCAGCGATTTCCTAGTAATTCCTGGGGTAGACTGGTGCTACGTACTAAGTTCCATACGTGAGTAGGTAGTTGAACGCCTTGTCCAAAAACATCTTCCTTCTGAGAGTTGAGCTCACCCTCAGTCCCTCACAGTTCCACACTGCCTGCAGAGTGAGTTTCGCACGTCTTCACCAGAGACGTTTGCCAGAGGCTTCTGAGACGCAAGTTAACAATGCAGACCTGGAGGGTATCTCCAGGTGCAGTAGAGTGGTAATCTGGGAACCTCCTGTCTCAGAATACTGCTACCTTCACCCTGCCATAAGAATGCAGCTAGTTGACAGCTGGCTTCAAGGCATGCTTCCCTGTGAGAGCTAAGGACAGGGCACAACCCTCCCGCATCCTGCTTGACTGTAGAAGGAGCTGCTAACGTCCTCATGTTAGTGGCAGGGAAAGGTTGTGCGAAAAGCATGTGGAATCGTTGTGCCTGAACCCACGTGTGTCTGAGTTGAATACAGCGATTTCCAAAGTCCTTCTTCATCAGAGTGTAGCTAGGTTCCCACTCGCATGTCCGAGTGGGTAGCAGACATCTGCCTCCCATGCATACCCACTTCTGAGAGTTGAGCTTATGGCCTGTAACCCTACCTCCTGCCTGCAGCTACCTTTCGCTTCCAAAAGGCCTAGGCTCGCTGCTTCCCCGAAGTGTTGGGAGAGGTAACTGGAATCTCCCGGCACACAAGACTAGTGCCTCCAAGCTCAATCCAGCGATTTCCCAGTAATTCCTGGGGTAGACTGGTGCTACATACTAAGTTCCATATGTGAGAAGGTAGCTGAACGCCTTGTCCAAAATCATCTTACTGCTGAGAGTTGAGCTCACCCTCAGTCCCTCACAGTTCCATACTGCCTGCAGAGTAGGTTTCCCACGTCTTCACCAGAGACTTTTGCCAGAGGCTTCTGAGACGCAAGTTAACAATGCAGACCTGGAGGGTATCTCCAGGTGCAGTAGAGTGGTAATCTGGGAACCTCCTTACTCAGAATACTGCTACCTTCACACTGTCATAAGAATGCAGCTAGTTGAGAGCTGGCTTCCAGGCATGCTTCCCTGTGAGAGCTGAGGACAGGGCAGAACCCTCCCGCACCCTGCCTGACTGTAGACGTACCTGCTAACCTCCTTATGTTAGTGGCTGGGATAGGTTGTGGGAAAAGCATGTGTAAGCATTGGGCCTGAACTCCCGTGTATCTGAGTTGAATACAGCGATTTCCAACATCCTTCTTCAATAGGAGTGTAGCTAGGTTCCAACTCCCATGTCCGAGTGGGTAGCAGACATCTGCCTCCCATGCATACACACTTCTGAGAGTTGACCTTATGGCCTGTAACCCTACATCCTGCCTGCCGCTACCTTTCGCTTCCAAAAGGCCTAGGCTCGCTGCTTGACGCAAGTGTTGGGAGAGGTAACTGGATCTCCCGGCACACAAGCCGAGTGCCTCCAAGCTCAATCAAGCGATTTCCTAGTAATTCCTGGGGTAGACTGGTACTAGGTACTAAGTTCCATACGTGAGTAGGTAGTTGAACGCCTTGTCCAAAAACATCTTACTTCTGAGAGTTGAGCTCACCCTCAGTCCCTCACAGTTCCACACTGCCTACAGAGTGAGTTTCGCAGGTTTTCACCAGAGACGTTTGCCAGAGGCTTCTGAGACGCAAGTTAACAATGCAGACCTGGAGGGTATCTCCAGGTGCAGTAGAGTGGTAATCTGGGAACCTCCTGTCTCAGAATACTGCTACCTTCACCCTGCCATAAGAATGCAGCTAGTTGACAGCTGGCCTCAAGGCATGCTTCTCTGTGAGAGCTAAGGACAGGGCACAACCCTCCCGCATCCTGCTTGACTGTAGAAGGAGCTGCTAACGTCCTCATGTTAGTGGCAGGGAAAGGTTGTGCGAAAAGCATGTGGAATCGTTGTGCCTGAACCCACGTGTATCTGAGTTGAATACAGCGATTTCCAAAGTCCTTCTTCATCAGAGTGTAGCTAGGTTCCCACTCGCATGTCCGAGTGGGTAGCAGACATCTGCCTCCCATGCATACCCACTTCTGAGAGATGAGCTTATGGCCTGTAACCCTACCTCCTGACTGCAGCTACCTTTCGCTTCCAAAAGGCCTAGGCTCGCTGCTTCACCGAAGTGTTGGGAGAGGTAACTGGAATCTCCCGGCACACAAGACTAGTGCCTCCAAGCTCAATCCAGCGATTTCCCAGTAATTCCTGGGGTAGACTGGTGCTACATACTAAGTTCCATATGTGAGAAGGTAGCTGAACGCCTTGTCCAAAATCATCTTACTGCTGAGAGTTGAGCTCACCCTCAGTCCCTCACAGTTCCACACTGCCTGCAGAGTAGGTTTCCCACGTCTTCACCAGAGACTTTTGCCAGAGGCTTCTGAGACGCAAGTTAACAATGCAGACCTGGAGGGTATCTCCAGGTGCAGTAGAGTGGTAATCTGGGAACCTCCTTACTCAGAATACTGCTACCTTCACACTGTCATAAGAATGCAGCTAGTTGAGAGCTGGCTTCTAGGCATGCTTCCCTGTGAGAGCTGATGACAGGGCAGAACCCTCCCGCACCCTGCCTGACTGTAGACGTACCTGCTAACCTCCTTATGTTAGTGGCTGGGATAGGTTGTGGGAAAAGCATGTGTAAGCATTGGGCCTGAACTCCCGTGTATCTGAGTTGAATACAGCGATTTCCAACATCCTTCTTCAATAGGAGTGTAGCTAGGTTCCAACTCCCATGTCCGAGTGGGTAGCAGACATCTGCCTCCCATGCATACACACTTCTGAGAGTTGACCTTATGGCCTGTAACCCTACATCCTGCCTGCCGCTACCTTTCGCTTCCAAAAGGCCTAGGCTCGCTGCTTGACGCAAGTGTTGGGAGAGGTAACTGGATCTCCAGGCACACAAGCCGAGTGCCTCCAAGCTCAATCAAGCGATTTCCTAGTAATTCCTGGGGTAGACTGGTACTAGGTACTAAGTTCCATACGTGAGTAGGTAGTTGAACGCCTTGTCCAAAAACATCTTACTTCTGAGAGTTGAGCTCACCCTCAGTCCCTCACAGTTCCACACTGCCTGCAGAGTGAGTTTCGCAGGTCTTCACCAGAGACGTTTGCCAGAGGCTTCTGAGACGCAAGTTAACAATGCAGACCTGGAGGGTATCTCCAGGTGCAGTAGAGTGGTAATCTGGGAACCTTCTGTCTCAGAATACTGCTACCTTCACCCTGCCATAAGAATGCAGCTAGTTGACAGCTGGCCTCAAGGCATGCTTCTCTGTGAGAGCTAAGGACAGGGCACAACCCTCCCGCATCCTGCTTGACTGTAGAAGGAGCTGCTAACGTCCTCATGTTAGTGGCAGGGAAAGGTTGTGCGAAAAGCATGTGGAATCGTTGTGCCTGAACCCACGTGTATCTGAGTTGAATACAGCGATTTCCAAAGTCCTTCTTCATCAGAGTGTAGCTAGGTTCCCACTCGCATGTCCGAGTGGGTAGCAGACATCTGCCTCCCATGCATACCCACTTCTGAGAGTTGAGCTTATGGCCTGTAACCCTACCTCCTGACTGCAGCTACCTTTCGCTTCCAAAAGGCCTAGGCTCGCTGCTTCACCGAAGTGTTGGGAGAGGTAACTGGAATCTCCCGGCACACAAGACTAGTGCCTCCAAGCTCAATCCAGCGATTTCCCAGTAATTCCTGGGGTAGACTGGTGCTACATACTAAGTTCCATATGTGAGAAGGTAGCTGAACGCCTTGTCCAAAATCATCTTACTGCTGAGAGTTGAGCTCACCCTCAGTCCCTCACAGTTCCACACTGCCTGCAGAGTAGGTTTCCCACGTCTTCACCAGAGACTTTTGCCAGAGGCTTCTGAGACGCAAGTTAAAAATGCAGACCTGGAGGGTATCTCCAGGTGCAGTAGAGTGGTAATCTGGGAACCTCCTGTCTCAGAATACTGCTACCTTCACACTGTCATAAGAATGCAGCTAGTTGAGAGCTGGCTTCTAGGCATGCTTCCCTGTGAGAGCTGAGGACAGGGCAGAACCCTCCCGCACCCTGCCTGACTGTAGACGTACCTGCTAACCTCCTTATGTTAGTGGCTGGGATAGGTTGTGGGAAAAGCAAGTGTAAGCATTGGGCCTGAACTCCCGTGTATCTGAGTTGAATACAGCGATTTCCAACATCCTTCTTCAATAGGAGTGTAGCTAGGTTCCAACTCCCATGTCCGAGTGGGTAGCAGACATCTGCCTCCCATGCATACACACTTCTGAGAGTTGACCTTATGGCCTGTAACCCTACATCCTGCCTGCCGCTACCTTTCGCTTCCAAAAGGCCTAGGCTCGCTGCTTGACGCAAGTGTTGGGAGAGGTAACTGGATCTCCCGGCACACAAGCCGAGTGCCTCCAAGCTCAATCAAGCGATTTCCTAGTAATTCCTGGGGTAGACTGGTACTAGGTACTATGTTCCATACGTGAGTAGGTAGTTGAACGCCTTGTCCAAAAACATCTTACTTCTGAGAGATGAGCTCACCCTCAGTCCCTCACAGTTCCACACTGCCTGCAGAGTGAGTTTCGCAGGTCTTCACCAGAGACGTTTGCCAGAGGCTTCTGAGACGCAAGTTAACAATGCAGACCTGGAGGGTATCTCCAGGTGCAGTAGAGTGGTAATCTGGGAACCTCCTGTCTCAGAATACTGCTACCTTCACCCTGCCATAAGAATGCAGCTAGTTGACAGCTGGCCTCAAGGCATGCTTCCCTGTGAGAGCTAAGGACAGGGCCCAACCCTCCCGCATCCTGCTTGACTGTAGAAGGAGCTGCTAACGTCCTCATGTTAGTGGCAGGGAAAGGTTGTGAGAAAAGCATGTGGAATCGTTGTGCCTGAACCCACGTGTATCTGAGTTGAATACAGCGATTTCCAAAGTCCTTCTTCATCAGAGTGTAGCTAGGTTCCCACTCGCATGTCCGAGTGGGTAGCAGACATCTGCCTCCCATGCATACCCACTTCTGAGAGTTGAGCTTATGGCCTGTAACCCTACCTCCTGACTGCAGCTACCTTTCGCTTCCAAAAGGCCTAGGCTCGCTGCTTCACCGAAGTGTTGGGAGAGGTAACTGGAATCTCCCGGCACACAAGACTAGTGCCTCCAAGCTCAATCCAGCGATTTCCCAGTAATTCCTGGAGTAGACTGGTGCTACATACTAAGTTCCATATGTGAGAAGGTAGCTGAACGCCTTGTCCAAAGTCATCTTACTGCTGAGAGTTGAGCTCACCCTCAGTCCCTCACAGTTCCACACTGCCTGCAGAGTAGGTTTCCCACGTCTTCACCAGAGACTTTTGCCAGAGGCTTCTGAGACGCAAGTTAACAATGCAGACCTGGAGGGTATCTCCAGGTGCAGTAGAGTGGTAATCTGGGAACCTCCTTACTCAGAATACTGCTACCTTCACACTGTCATAAGAATGCAGCTAGTTGAGAGCTGGCTTCTAGGCATGCTTCCCTGTGAGAGCTGAGGACAGGGCAGAACCCTCCCGCACCCTGCCTGACTGTAGACGTACCTGCTAACCTCCTTATGTTAGTGGCTGGGATAGGTTGTGGGAAAAGCATGTGTAAGCATTGGGCCTGAACTCCCGTGTATCTGAGTTGAATACAGCGATTTCCAACATCCTTCTTCAATAGGAGTGTAGCTAGGTTCCAACTCCCATGTCCGAGTGGGTAGCAGACATCTGCCTCCCATGCATACACACTTCTGAGAGTTGACCTTATGGCCTGTAACCCTACATCCTGCCTGCCGCTACCTTTCGCTTCCAAAAGGCCTAGGCTCGCTGCTTGACGCAAGTGTTGGGAGAGGTAACTGGAATCTCCCGGCACACAAGCCGAGTGCCTCCAAGCTCAATCAAGCGATTTCCTACTAATTCCTGGGGTAGACTGGTGCTAGGTACTAAGTTCCATACGTGAGTGGGTAGTTGAACGCCTTGTCCAAAAACATCTTACTTCTGAGAGTTGAGCTCACCCTCAGTCCCTCACAGTTCCACACTGCCTGCAGAGTGAGTTTCGCACGTCTTCACCAGAGACGTTTGCCAGAGGCTTCTGAGACGCAAGTTAACAATCCAGACCTGGAAGGTATCTCCAGGTGCAGTAGAGTGGTAATCTGGGAACCTCCTGTCTCAGAATACTGCTACCTTCACCCTGCCATAAGAATGCAGCTAGTTGACAGCTGGCCTCAAGGCATGCTTCCCTGTGAGAGCTAAGGACAGGGCCCAACCCTCCCGCATCCTGCTTGACTGTAGAAGGAGCTGCTAACGTCCTCATGTTAGTGGCAGGGAAAGGTTGTGCGAAAAGCATGTGGAATCGTTGTGCCTGAACCCACGTGTATCTGAGTTGAATACAGCGATTTCCAAAGTCCTTCTTCATCAGAGTGTAGCTAGGTTCCCACTCGCATGTCCGAGTGGGTAGCAGACATCTGCCTCCCATGCATACCCACTTCTGAGAGTTGAGCTTATGGCCTGTAACCCTACCTCCTGACTGCAGCTACCTTTCGCTTCCAAAAGGCCTAGGCTCGCTGCTTCACCGAAGTGTTGGGAGAGGTGTCTGGAATCTCCCGGCACACAAGACTAGTGCCTCCAAGCTCAATCCAGCGATTTCCCAGTAATTCCTGGGGTAGACTGGTGCTACATACTAAGTTCCATATGTGAGAAGGTAGCTGAACGCCTTGTCCAAAATCATCTTACTGCTGAGAGTTGAGCTCACCCTCAGTCCCTCACAGTTCCACACTGCCTGCAGAGTAGGTTTCCCACGTCTTCACCAGAGACTTTTGCCAGAGGCTTCTGAGACGCAAGTTAACAATGCAGACCTGGAGGGTATCTCCAGGTGCAGTAGAGTGGTAATCTGGGAACCTCCTGTCTCAGAATACTGCTACCTTCACACTGTCATAAGAATGCAGCTAGTTGAGAGCTGGCTTCTAGGCATGCTTCCCTGTGAGAGCTGAGGACAGGGCAGAACCCTCCCGCACCCTGCCTGACTGTAGACGTACCTGCTAACCTCCTTATGTTAGTGGCTGGGATAGGTTGTGGGAAAAGCAAGTGTAAGCATTGGGCCTGAACTCCCGTGTATCTGAGTTGAATACAGCGATTTCCAACATCCTTCTTCAATAGGAGTGTAGCTAGGTTCCAACTCCCATGTCCGAGTGGGTAGCAGACATCTGCCTCCCATGCATACACACTTCTGAGAGTTGACCTTATGGCCTGTAACCCTACATCCTGCCTGCCGCTACCTTTCGCTTCCAAAAGGCCTAGGCTCGCTGCTTGACGCAAGTGTTGGGAGAGGTAACTGGATCTCCCGGCACACAAGCCGAGTGCCTCCAAGCTCAATCAAGCGATTTCCTAGTAATTCCTGGGGTAGACTGGTACTAGGTACTATGTTCCATACGTGAGTAGGTAGTTGAACGCCTTGTCCAAAAACATCTTACTTCTGAGAGTTGAGCTCACCCTCAGTCCCTCACAGTTCCACACTGCCTGCAGAGTGAGTTTCGCAGGTCTTCACCAGAGACGTTTGCCAGAGGCTTCTGAGACGCAAGTTAACAATGCAGACCTGGAGGGTATCTCCAGGTGCAGTAGAGTGGTAATCTGGGAACCTCCTGTCTCAGAATACTGCTACCTTCACCCTGCCATAAGAATGCAGCTAGTTGACAGCTGGCCTCAAGGCATGCTTCCCTGTGAGAGCTAAGGACAGGGCCCAACCCTCCCGCATCCTGCTTGACTGTAGAAGGAGCTGCTAACGTCCTCATGTTAGTGGCAGGGAAAGGTTGTGCGAAAAGCATGTGGAATCGTTGTGCCTGAACCCACGTGTATCTGAGTTGAATACAGCGATTTCCAAAGTCCTTCTTCATCAGAGTGTAGCTAGGTTCCCACTCGCATGTCCGAGTGGGTAGCAGACATCTGCCTCCCATGCATACCCACTTCTGAGAGTTGAGCTTATGGCCTGTAACCCTACCTCCTGACTGCAGCTACCTTTCGCTTCCAAAAGGCCTAGGCTCGCTGCTTCACCGAAGTGTTGGGAGAGGTAACTGGAATCTCCCGGCACACAAGACTAGTGCCTCCAAGCTCAATCCAGCGATTTCCCAGTAATTCCTGGAGTAGACTGGTGCTACATACTAAGTTCCATATGTGAGAAGGTAGCTGAACGCCTTGTCCAAAGTCATCTTACTGCTGAGAGTTGAGCTCACCCTCAGTCCCTCACAGTTCCACACTGCCTGCAGAGTAGGTTTCCCACGTCTTCACCAGAGACTTTTGCCAGAGGCTTCTGAGACGCAAGTTAACAATGCAGACCTGGAGGGTATCTCCAGGTGCAGTAGAGTGGTAATCTGGGAACCTCCTTACTCAGAATACTGCTACCTTCACACTGTCATAAGAATGCAGCTAGTTGAGAGCTGGCTTCTAGGCATGCTTCCCTGTGAGAGCTGAGGACAGGGCAGAACCCTCCCGCACCCTGCCTGACTGTAGACGTACCTGCTAACCTCCTTATGTTAGTGGCTGGGATAGGTTGTGGGAAAAGCATGTGTAAGCATTGGGCCTGAACTCCCGTGTATCTGAGTTGAATACAGCGATTTCCAACATCCTTCTTCAATAGGAGTGTAGCTAGGTTCCAACTCCCATGTCCGAGTGGGTAGCAGACATCTGCCTCCCATGCATACACACTTCTGAGAGTTGACCTTATGGCCTGTAACCCTACATCCTGCCTGCCGCTACCTTTCGCTTCCAAAAGGCCTAGGCTCGCTGCTTGACGCAAGTGTTGGGAGAGGTAACTGGAATCTCCCGGCACACAAGCCGAGTGCCTCCAAGCTCAATCAAGCGATTTCCTACTAATTCCTGGGGTAGACTGGTGCTAGGTACTAAGTTCCATACGTGAGTGGGTAGTTGAACGCCTTGTCCAAAAACATCTTACTTCTGAGAGTTGAGCTCACCCTCAGTCCCTCACAGTTCCACACTGCCTGCAGAGTGAGTTTCGCACGTCTTCACCAGAGACGTTTGCCAGAGGCTTCTGAGACGCAAGTTAACAATCCAGACCTGGAAGGTATCTCCAGGTGCAGTAGAGTGGTAATCTGGGAACCTCCTGTCTCAGAATACTGCTACCTTCACCCTGCCATAAGAATGCAGCTAGTTGACAGCTGGCCTCAAGGCATGCTTCCCTGTGAGAGCTAAGGACAGGGCCCAACCCTCCCGCATCCTGCTTGACTGTAGAAGGAGCTGCTAACGTCCTCATGTTAGTGGCAGGGAAAGGTTGTGCGAAAAGCATGTGGAATCGTTGTGCCTGAACCCACGTGTATCTGAGTTGAATACAGCGATTTCCAAAGTCCTTCTTCATCAGAGTGTAGCTAGGTTCCCACTCGCATGTCCGAGTGGGTAGCAGACATCTGCCTCCCATGCATACCCACTTCTGAGAGTTGAGCTTATGGCCTGTAACCCTACCTCCTGACTGCAGCTACCTTTCGCTTCCAAAAGGCCTAGGCTCGCTGCTTCACCGAAGTGTTGGGAGAGGTAACTGGAATCTCCCGGCACACAAGACTAGTGCCTCCAAGCTCAATCCAGCGATTTCCCAGTAATTCCTGGGGTAGACTGGTGCTACATACTAAGTTCCATATGTGAGAAGGTAGCTGAACGCCTTGTCCAAAATCATCTTACTGCTGAGAGTTGAGCTCACCCTCAGTCCCTCACAGTTCCACACTGCCTGCAGAGTAGGTTTCCCACGTCTTCACCAGAGACTTTTGCCAGAGGCTTCTGAGACGCAAGTTAACAATGCAGACCTGGAGGGTATCTCCAGGTGCAGTAGAGTGGTAATCTGGGAACCTCCTGTCTCAGAATACTGCTACCTTCACACTGTCATAAGAATGCAGCTAGTTGAGAGCTGGCTTCTAGGCATGCTTCCCTGTGAGAGCTGAGGACAGGGCAGAACCCTCCCGCACCCTGCCTGACTGTAGACGTACCTGCTAACCTCCTTATGTTAGTGGCTGGGATAGGTTGTGGGAAAAGCAAGTGTAAGCATTGGGCCTGAACTCCCGTGTAACTGAGTTGAATACAGCGATTTCCAACATCCTTCTTCAATAGGAGTGTAGCTAGGTTCCAACTCCCATGTCCGAGTGGGTAGCAGACATCTGCCTCCCATGCATACACACTTCTGAGAGTTGACCTTATGGCCTGTAACCCTACATCCTGCCTGCCGCTACCTTTCGCTTCCAAAAGGCCTAGGCTCGCTGCTTGACGCAAGTGTTGGGAGAGGTAACTGGATCTCCCGGCACACAAGCCGAGTGCCTCCAAGCTCAATCAAGCGATTTCTTAGTAATTCCTGGGGTAGACTGGTACTAGGTACTAAGTTCCATACGTGAGTAGGTAGTTGAACGCCTTGTCCAAAAACATCTTACTTCTGAGAGTTGAGCTCACCCTCAGTCCCTCACAGTTCCACACTGCCTGCAGAGTGAGTTTCGCAGGTCTTCACCAGAGACGTTTGCCAGAGGCTTCTGAGACGCAAGTTAACAATGCAGACCTGGAGGGTATCTCCAGGTGCAGTAGAGTGGTAATCTGGGAACCTCCTGTCTCAGAATACTGCTACCTTCACCCTGCCATAAGAATGCAGCTAGTTGACAGCTGGCCTCAAGGCATGCTTCCCTGTGAGAGCTAAGGACAGGGCCCAACCCTCCCGCATCCTGCTTGACTGTAGAAGGAGCTGCTAACGTCCTCATGTTAGTGGCAGGGAAAGGTTGTGCGAAAAGCATGTGGAATCGTTGTGCCTGAACCCACGTGTATCTGAGTTGAATACAGCGATTTCCAAAGTCCTTCTTCATCAGAGTGTAGCTAGGTTCCCACTCGCATGTCCGAGTGGGTAGCAGACATCTGCCTCCCATGCATACCCACTTCTGAGAGTTGAGCTTATGGCCTGTAACCCTACCTCCTGACTGCAGCTACCTTTCGCTTCCAAAAGGCCTAGGCTCGCTGCTTCACCGAAGTGTTGGGAGAGGTAACTGGAATCTCCCGGCACACAAGACTAGTGCCTCCAAGCTCAATCCAGCGATTTCCCAGTAATTCCTGGAGTAGACTGGTGCTACATACTAAGTTCCATATGTGAGAAGGTAGCTGAACGCCTTGTCCAAAGTCATCTTACTGCTGAGAGTTGAGCTCACCCTCAGTCCCTCACAGTTCCACACTGCCTGCAGAGTAGGTTTCCCACGTCTTCACCAGAGACTTTTGCCAGAGGCTTCTGAGACGCAAGTTAACAATGCAGACCTGGAGGGTATCTCCAGGTGCAGTAGAGTGGTAATCTGGGAACCTCCTTACTCAGAATACTGCTACCTTCACACTGTCATAAGAATGCAGCTAGTTGAGAGCTGGCTTCTAGGCATGCTTCCCTGTGAGAGCTGAGGACAGGGCAGAACCCTCCCGCACCCTGCCTGACTGTAGACGTACCTGCTAACCTCCTTATGTTAGTGGCTGGGATAGGTTGTGGGAAAAGCATGTGTAAGCATTGGGCCTGAACTCCCGTGTATCTGAGTTGAATACAGCGATTTCCAACATCCTTCTTCAATAGGAGTGTAGCTAGGTTCCAACTCCCATGTCCGAGTGGGTAGCAGACATCTGCCTCCCATGCATACACACTTCTGAGAGTTGACCTTATGGCCTGTAACCCTACATCCTGCCTGCCGCTACCTTTCGCTTCCAAAAGGCCTAGGCTCGCTGCTTGACGCAAGTGTTGGGAGAGGTAACTGGAATCTCCCGGCACACAAGCCGAGTGCCTCCAAGCTCAATCAAGCGATTTCCTACTAATTCCTGGGGTAGACTGGTGCTAGGTACTAAGTTCCATACGTGAGTGGGTAGTTGAACGCCTTGTCCAAAAACATCTTACTTCTGAGAGTTGAGCTCACCCTCAGTCCCTCACAGTTCCACACTGCCTGCAGAGTGAGTTTCGCAGGTCTTCACCAGAGACGTTTGCCAGAGGCTTCTGAGACGCAAGTTAACAATGCAGACCTGGAGGGTATCTCCAGGTGCAGTAGAGTGGTAATCTGGGAACCTCCTGTCTCAGAATACTGCTACCTTCACCCTGCCATAAGAATGCAGCTAGTTGACAGCTGGCCTCAAGGCATGCTTCCCTGTGAGAGCTAAGGACAGGGCCCAACCCTCCCGCATCCTGCTTGACTGTAGAAGGAGCTGCTAACGTCCTCATGTTAGTGGCAGGGAAAGGTTGTGCGAAAAGCATGTGGAATCGTTGTGCCTGAACCCACGTGTATCTGAGTTGAATACAGCGATTTCCAAAGTCCTTCTTCATCAGAGTGTAGCTAGGTTCCCACTCGCATGTCCGAGTGGGTAGCAGACATCTGCCTCCCATGCATACCCACTTCTGAGAGTTGAGCTTATGGCCTGTAACCCTACCTCCTGACTGCAGCTACCTTTCGCTTCCAAAAGGCCTAGGCTCGCTGCTTCACCGAAGTGTTGGGAGAGGTAACTGGAATCTCCCGGCACACAAGACTAGTGCCTCCAAGCTCAATCCAGCGATTTCCCAGTAATTCCTGGAGTAGACTGGTGCTACATACTAAGTTCCATATGTGAGAAGGTAGCTGAACGCCTTGTCCAAAGTCATCTTACTGCTGAGAGTTGAGCTCACCCTCAGTCCCTCACAGTTCCACACTGCCTGCAGAGTAGGTTTCCCACGTCTTCACCAGAGACTTTTGCCAGAGGCTTCTGAGACGCAAGTTAACAATGCAGACCTGGAGGGTATCTCCAGGTGCAGTAGAGTGGTAATCTGGGAACCTCCTTACTCAGAATACTGCTACCTTCACACTGTCATAAGAATGCAGCTAGTTGAGAGCTGGCTTCTAGGCATGCTTCCCTGTGAGAGCTGAGGACAGGGCAGAACCCTCCCGCACCCTGCCTGACTGTAGACGTACCTGCTAACCTCCTTATGTTAGTGGCTGGGATAGGTTGTGGGAAAAGCATGTGTAAGCATTGGGCCTGAACTCCCGTGTATCTGAGTTGAATACAGCGATTTCCAACATCCTTCTTCAATAGGAGTGTAGCTAGGTTCCAACTCCCATGTCCGAGTGGGTAGCAGACATCTGCCTCCCATGCATACACACTTCTGAGAGTTGACCTTATGGCCTGTAACCCTACATCCTGCCTGCCGCTACCTTTCGCTTCCAAAAGGCCTAGGCTCGCTGCTTGACGCAAGTGTTGGGAGAGGTAACTGGAATCTCCCGGCACACAAGCCGAGTGCCTCCAAGCTCAATCAAGCGATTTCCTAGTAATTCCTGGGGTAGACTGGTGCTAGGTACTAAGTTCCATACGTGAGTGGGTAGTTGAACGCCTTGTCCAAAAACATCTTACTTCTGAGAGTTGAGCTCACCCTCAGTCCCTCACAGTTCCACACTGCCTGCAGAGTGAGTTTCGCACGTCTTCACCAGAGACGTTTGCCAGAGGCTTCTGAGACGCAAGTTAACAATCCAGACCTGGAAGGTATCTCCAGGTACAGTAGAGTGGTAATCTGGGAACCTCCTGTCTCAGAATACTGCTACCTTCACCCTGCCATAAGAATGCAGCTAGTTGACAGCTGGCTTCAAGGCATGCTTCCCTGTGAGAGCTAAGGACAGGGCCCAACCCTCCCGCATCCTGCTTGACTGTAGAAGGAGCTGCTAACGTCCTCATGTTAGTGGCAGGGAAAGGTTGTGCGAAAAGCATGTGGAATCGTTGTGCCTGAACCCACGTGTATATGAGTTGAATACAGCGATTTCCAAAGTCCTTCTTCATCAGAGTGTAGCTAGGTTCCCACTCGCATGTCCGAGTGGGTAGCAGACATCTGCCTCCCATGCATACCTACTTCTGAGAGTTGAGCTTATGGCCTGTAACCCTACCTCCTGACTGCAGCTACCTTTCGCTTCCAAAAGGCCTAGGCTCGCTGCTTCACCGAAGTGTTGGGAGAGGTAACTGGAATCTCTCGGCACACAAGACTAGTGCCTCCAAGCTCAATCCAGCGATTTCCCAGTAATTCCTGGGGTAGACTGGTGCTACATACTAAGTTCCATATGTGAGAAGGTAGCTGAACGCCTTGTCCAAAATCATCTTACTGCTGAGAGTTGAGCTCACCCTCAGTCCCTCACAGTTCCATACTGCCTGCAGAGTAGGTTTCCCACGTCTTCACCAGAGACTTTTGCCAGAGGCTTCTGAGACGCAAGTTAACAATGCAGACCTGGAGGGTATCTCCAGGTGCAGTAGAGTGGTAATCTGGGAACCTCCTGTCTCAGAATACTGCTACCTTCACACTGTCATAAGAATGCAGCTAGTTGAGAGCTGGCTTCTAGGCATGCTTCCCTGTGAGAGCTGAGGACAGGGCAGAACCCTCCCGCACCCTGCCTGACTGTAGACGTACCTGCTAACCTCCTTATGTTAGTGGCTGGGATAGGTTGTGGGAAAAGCAAGTGTAAGCATTGGGCCTGAACTCCCGTGTATCTGAGTTGAATACAGCGATTTCCAACATCCTTCTTCAAAAGGAGTGTAGCTAGGTTCCAACTCCCATATCCGAGTGGGTAGCAGACATCTGCCTCCCATGCATACACACTTCTGAGAGTTGACCTTATGGCCTGTAACCCTACATCCTGCCTGCCGCTACCTTTCGCTTCCAAAAGGCCTAGGCTCGCTGCTTGACGCAAGTGTTGGGAGAGGTAACTGGATCTCCCGGCACACAAGCCGAGTGCCTCCAAGCTCAATCAAGCGATTTCCTAGTAATTCCTGGGGTAGACTGGTACTAGGTACTAAGTTCCATACGTGAGTAGGTATTTGAACTCCTTGTCCAAAAACATCTTACTTCTGAGAGTTGAGCTCACCCTCAGTCCCTCACAGTTCCACACTGCCTGCAGAGTGAGTTTCGCAGGTCTTCACCAGAGACGTTTGCCAGAGGCTTCTGAGACGCAAGTTAACAATGCAGACCTGGAGGGTATCTCCAGGTGCAGTAGAGTGGTAATCTGGGAACCTCCTGTCTCAGAATACTGCTACCTTCACCCTGCCATAAGAATGCAGCTAGTTGACAGCTGGCCTCAAGGCATGCTTCCCTGTGAGAGCTAAGGACAGGGCCCAACCCTCCCTCATCCTGCTTGACTGTAGAAGGAGCTGCTAACGTCCTCATGTTAGTGGCAGGGAAAGGTTGTGCGAAAAGCATGTGGAATCGTTGTGCCTGAACCCACGTGTATCTGAGTTGAATACAGCGATTTCCAAAGTCCTTCTTCATCAGAGTGTAGCTAGGTTCCCACTCGCATGTCCGAGTGGGTAGCAGACATCTGCCTCCCATGCATACCCACTTCTGAGAGTTGAGCTTATGGCCTGTAACCCTACCTCCTGCCTGCAGCTACCTTTCGCTTCCAAAAGGCCTAGGCTCGCTGCTTCACCGAAGTGTTGGGAGAGGTAACTGGAATCTCCCGGCACACAAGACTAGTGCCTCCAAGCTCAATCCAGCGATTTCCCAGTAATTCCTGGAGTAGACTGGTGCTACATACTAAGTTCCATATGTGAGAAGGTAGCTGAACGCCTTGTCCAAAGTCATCTTACTGCTGAGAGTTGAGCTCACCCTCAGTCCCTCACAGTTCCACACTGCCTGCAGAGTAGGTTTCCCACGTCTTCACCAGAGACTTTTGCCAGAGGCTTCTGAGACGCAAGTTAACAATGCAGACCTGGAGGGTATCTCCAGGTGCAGTAGAGTGGTAATCTGGGAACCTCCTGTCTCAGAATACTGCTACCTTCACACTGTCATAAGAATGCAGCTAGTTGAGAGCTGGCTTCTAGGCATGCTTCCCTGTGAGAGCTGAGGACAGGGCAGAACCCTCCCGCACCCTGCCTGACTGTAGACGTACCTGCTAACCTCCTTATGTTAGTGGCTGGGATAGGTTGTGGGAAAAGCATGTGTAAGCATTGGGCCTGAACTCCCGTGTATCTGAGTTGAATACAGCGATTTCCAACATCCTTCTTCAATAGGAGTGTAGCTAGGTTCCAACTCCCATGTCCGAGTGGGTAGCAGACATCTGCCTCCCATGCATACACACTTCTGAGAGTTGATCTTATGGCCTGTAACCCTACATCCTGCATGCTGCTACCTTTCGCTTCCAAAAGGCCTAGGCTCGCTGCTTGACGCAAGTGTTGGGAGAGGTAACTGGAATCTCCCGGCACACAAGCCGAGTGCCTCCAAGCTCAATCAAGCGATTTCCTAGTAATTCCTGGGGTAGACTGGTGCTAGGTACTAAGTTCCATACGTGAGTAGGTAGTTGAACGCCTTGTCCAAAAACATCTTACTTCTGAGAGTTGAGCTCACCCTCAGTCCCTCACAGTTCCACACTGCCTGCAGAGTGAGTTTCGCAGGTCTTCACCAGAGACGTTTGCCAGAGGCTTCTGAGACGCAAGTTAACAATGCAGACCTGGAGGGTATCTCCAGGTGCAGTAGAGTGGTAATCTGGGAACCTCCTGTCTCAGAATACTGCTACCTTCACCCTGCCATAAGAATGCAGCTAGTTGACAGCTGGCTTCAAGGCATGCTTCCTGTGAGAGCTAAGGACAGGGCCCAACCCTCCCGCATCCTGCTTGACTGTAGAAGGAGCTGCTAACGTCCTCATGTTAGTGGCAGGGAAAGGTTGTGCGAAAAGCATGTGGAATCGTTGTGCCTGAACCCACGTGTATCTGAGTTGAATACAGCGATTTCCAAAGTCCTTCTTCATCAGAGTGTAGCTAGGTTCCCACTCGCATGTCCGAGTGGGTAGCAGACATCTGCCTCCCATGCATACCCACTTCTGAGAGTTGAGCTTATGGCCTGTAACCCTACCTCCTGACTGCAGCTACCTTTCGCTTCCAAAAGGCCTAGGCTCGCTGCTTCACCGAAGTGTTGGGAGAGGTAACTGGAATCTCCCGGCACACAAGACTAGTGCCTCCAAGCTCAATCCAGCGATTTCCCAGTAATTCCTGGGGTAGACTGGTGCTACATACTAAGTTCCATATGTGAGAAGGTAGCTGAACGCCTTGTCCAAAATCATCTTACTGCTGAGAGTTGAGCTCACCCTCAGTCCCTCACAGTTCCATACTGCCTGCAGAGTAGGTTTCCCACGTCTTCACCAGAGACTTTTGCCAGAGGCTTCTGAGACGCAAGTTAACAATGCAGACCTGGAGGGTATCTCCAGGTGTAGTAGAGTGGTAATCTGGGAACCTCCTGTCTCAGAATACTGCTACCTTCACACTGTCATAAGAATGCAGCTAGTTGAGAGCTGGCTTCTAGGCATGCTTCCCTGTGAGAGCTGAGGACAGGGCAGAACCCTCCCGCACCCTGCCTGACTGTAGACGTACCTGCTAACCTCCTTATGTTAGTGGCTGGGATAGGTGTGGGAAAAACAAGTGTAAGCATTGGGCCTGAACTCCCGTGTATCTGAGTTGAATACAGCGATTTCCAACATCCTTCTTCAATAGGAGTGTAGCTAGGTTCCAACTCCCATGTCCGAGTGGGTAGCAGACATCTGCCTCCCATGCATACACACTTCTGAGAGTTGACCTTATGGCCTGTAACCCTACATCCTGCCTGCCGCTACCTTTCGCTTCCAAAAGGCCTAGGCTCGCTGCTTGACGCAAGTGTTGGGAGAGGTAACTGGAATCTCCCGGCACACAAGCCGAGTGCCTCCAAGCTCAATCAAGCGATTTCCTAGTAATTCCTGGGTTAGACTGGTGCTAGGTACTAAGTTCCATACGTGAGTGGGTAGTTGAACGCCTTGTCCAAAAACATCTTACTTCTGAGAGTTGAGCTCACCCTCAGTCCCTCACAGTTCCACACTGCCTGCAGAGTGAGTTTCGGACGTCTTCACCAGAGACGTTTGCCAGAGGCTTCTGAGACGCAAGTTAACAATCCAGACCTGGAAGGTATCTCCAGGTACAGTAGAGTGGTAATCTGGGAACCTCCTGTCTCAGAATACTGCTACCTTCACCCTGCCATAAGAATGCAGCTAGTTGACAGCTGGCTTCAAGGCATGCTTCCCTGTGAGAGCTAAGGACAGGGCCCAACCCTCCCGCATCCTGCTTGACTGTAGAAGGAGCTGCTAACGTCCTCATGTTAGTGGCAGGGAAAGGTTGTGCGAAAAGCATGTGGAATCGTTGTGCCTGAACCCACGTGTATCTGAGTTGAATACAGCGATTTCCAAAGTCCTTCTTCATCAGAGTGTAGCTAGGTTCCCACTCGCATGTCCGAGTGGGTAGCAGACATCTGCCTCCCATGCATACCCACTTCTGAGAGTTGAGCTTATGGCCTGTAACCCTACCTCCTGACTGCAGCTACCTTTCGCTTCCAAAAGGCCTAGGCTCGCTGCTTCACCGAAGTGTTGGGAGAGGTAACTGGAATCTCTCGGCACACAAGACTAGTGCCTCCAAGCTCAATCCAGCGATTTCCCAGTAATTCCTGGGGTAGACTGGTGCTACATACTAAGTTCCATATGTGAGAAGGTAGCTGAACGCCTTGTCCAAAATCATCTTACTGCTGAGAGTTGAGCTCACCCTCAGTCCCTCACAGTTCCATACTGCCTGCAGAGTAGGTTTCCCACGTCTTCACCAGAGACTTTTGCCAGAGGCTTCTGAGACGCAAGTTAACAATGCAGACCTGGAGGGTATCTCCAGGTGCAGTAGAGTGGTAATCTGGGAACCTCCTGTCTCAGAATACTGCTACCTTCACACTGTCATAAGAATGCAGCTAGTTGAGAGCTGGCTTCTAGGCATGCTTCCCTGTGAGAGCTGAGGACAGGGCAGAACCCTCCCGCACCCTGCCTGACTGTAGACGTACCTGCTAACCCCCTTATGTTAGTGGCTGGGATAGGTTGTGGGAAAAGCAAGTGTAAGCATTGGGCCTGAACTCCCGTGTATCTGAGTTGAATACAGCGATTTCCAACATCCTTCTTCAATAGGAGTGTAGCTAGGTTCCAACTCCCATGTCCGAGTGGGTAGCAGACATCTGCCTCCCATGCATACACACTTCTGAGAGTTGACCTTATGGCCTATAACCCTACATCCTGCCTGCCGCTACCTTTCGCTTCCAAAAGGCCTAGGCTCGCTGCTTGACGCAAGTGTTGGGAGAGGTAACTGGAATCTCCCGGCACACAAGACTAGTGCCTCCAAGCTCAATCCAGCGATTTCCCAGTAATTCCTGGAGTAGACTGGTGCTACATACTAAGTTCCATATGTGAGAAGGTAGCTGAACGCCTTGTCCAAAGTCATCTTACTGCTGAGAGTTGAGCTCACCCTCAGTCCCTCACAGTTCCACACTGCCTGCAGAGTAGGTTTCCCACGTCTTCACCAGAGACTTTTGCCAGAGGCTTCTGAGACGCAAGTTAACAATGCAGACCTGGAGGGTATCTCCAGGTGCAGTAGAGTGGTAATCTGGGAACCTCCTTACTCAGAATACTGCTACCTTCACACTGTCATAAGAATGCAGCTAGTTGAGAGCTGGCTTCTAGGCATGCTTCCCTGTGAGAGCTGAGGACAGGGCAGAACCCTCCCGCACCCTGCCTGACTGTAGACGTACCTGCTAACCTCCTTATGTTAGTGGCTGGGATAGGTTGTGGGAAAAGCATGTGTAAGCATTGGGCCTGAACTCCCGTGTATCTGAGTTGAATACAGCGATTTCCAACATCCTTCTTCAATAGGAGTGTAGCTAGGTTCCAACTCCCATGTCCGAGTGGGTAGCAGACATCTGCCTCCCATGCATACACACTTCTGAGAGTTGATCTTATGGCCTGTAACCCTACATCCTGCATGCTGCTACCTTTCGCTTCCAAAAGGCCTAGGCTCGCTGCTTGACGCAAGTGTTGGGAGAGGTAACTGGAATCTCCCGGCACACAAGCCGAGTGCCTCCAAGCTCAATCAAGCGATTTCCTAGTAATTCCTGGGGTAGACTGGTGCTAGGTACTAAGTTCCATACGTGAGTAGGTAGTTGAACGCCTTGTCCAAAAACATCTTACTTCTGAGAGTTGAGCTCACCCTCAGTCCCTCACAGTTCCACACTGCCTGCAGAGTGAGTTTCGCACGTCTTCACCAGAGACGTTTGCCAGAGGCTTCTGAGACGCAAGTTAACAATCCAGACCTGGAAGGTATCTCCAGGTACAGTAGAGTGGTAATCTGGGAACCTCCTGTCTCAGAATACTGCTACCTTCACCCTGCCATAAGAATGCAGCTAGTTGACAGCTGGCTTCAAGGCATGCTTCCTGTGAGAGCTAAGGACAGGGCACAACCCTCCCGCATCCTGCTTGACTGTAGAAGGAGCTGCTAACGTCCTCATGTTAGTGGCAGGGAAAGGTTGTGCGAAAAGCATGTGGAATCGTTGTGCCTGAACCCACGTGTATCTGAGTTGAATACAGCGATTTCCAAAGTCCTTCTTCATCAGAGTGTAGCTAGGTTCCCACTCGCATGTCCGAGTGGGTAGCAGACATCTGCCTCCCATGCATACCCACTTCTGAGAGTTGAGCTTATGGCCTGTAACCCTACCTCCTGACTGCAGCTACCTTTCGCTTCCAAAAGGCCTAGGCTCGCTGCTTCACCGAAGTGTTGGGAGAGGTAACTGGAATCTCTCGGCACACAAGACTAGTGCCTCCAAGCTCAATCCAGCGATTTCCCAGTAATTCCTGGGGTAGACTGGTGCTACATACTAAGTTCCATATGTGAGAAGGTAGCTGAACGCCTTGTCCAAAATCATCTTACTGCTGAGAGTTGAGCTCACCCTCAGTCCCTCACAGTTCCATACTGCCTGCAGAGTAGGTTTCCCACGTCTTCACCAGAGACTTTTGCCAGAGGCTTCTGAGACGCAAGTTAACAATGCAGACCTGGAGGGTATCTCCAGGTGCAGTAGAGTGGTAATCTGGGAACCTCCTGTCTCAGAATACTGCTACCTTCACACTGTCATAAGAATGCAGCTAGTTGAGAGCTGGCTTCTAGGCATGCTTCCCTGTGAGAGCTGAGGACAGGGCAGAACCCTCCCGCACCCTGCCTGACTGTAGACGTACCTGCTAACCTCCTTATGTTAGTGGCTGGGATAGGTTGTGGGAAAAGCATGTGTAAGCATTGGGCCTGAACTCCCGTGTATCTGAGTTGAATACAGCGATTTCCAACATCCTTCTTCAATAGGAGTGTAGCTAGGTTCCAACTCCCATGTCCGAGTGGGTAGCAGACATCTGCCTCCCATGCATACACACTTCTGAGAGTTGACCTTATGGCCTGTAACCCTACATCCTGCATGCTGCTACTTTTCGCTTCCAAAAGGCCTAGGCTCGCTGCTTGACGCAAGTGTTGGGAGAGGTAACTGGAATCTCCCGGCACACAAGCCGAGTGCCTCCAAGCTCAATCAAGCGATTTCCTAGTAATTCCTGGGGTAGACTGGTGCTAGGTACTAAGTTCCATACGTGAGTGGGTAGTTGAACGCCTTGTCCAAAAACATCTTACTTCTGAGAGTTGAGCTCACCCTCAGTCCCTCACAGTTCCACACTGCCTGCAGAGTGAGTTTCGCAGGTCTTCACCAGAGACGTTTGCCAGAGGCTTCTGAGACGCAAGTTAACAATGCAGACCTGGAGGGTATCTCCAGGTGCAGTAGAGTGGTAATCTGGGAACCTCCTGTCTCAGAATACTGCTACCTTCACCCTGCCATAAGAATGCAGCTAGTTGACAGCTGGCCTCAAGGCATGCTTCCCTGTGAGAGCTAAGGACAGGGCCCAACCCTCCCGCATCCTGCTTGACTGTAGAAGGAGCTGCTAACGTCCTCATGTTAGTGGCAGGGAAAGGTTGTGCGAAAAGCATGTGGAATCGTTGTGCCTGAACCCACGTGTATCTGAGTTGAATACAGCGATTTCCAAAGTCCTTCTTCATCAGAGTGTAGCTAGGTTCCCACTCGCATGTCCGAGTGGGTAGCAGACATCTGCCTCCCATGCATACCCACTTCTGAGAGTTGAGCTTATGGCCTGTAACCCTACCTCCTGACTGCAGCTACCTTTCGCTTCCAAAAGGCCTAGGCTCGCTGCTTCACCGAAGTGTTGGGAGAGGTAACTGGAATCTCCCGGCACACAAGACTAGTGCCTCCAAGCTCAATCCAGCGATTTCCCAGTAATTCCTGGGGTAGACTGGTGCTACATATAAGTTCCATATGTGAGAAGGTAGCTGAACGCTTTGTCCAAAGTCATCTTACTGCTGAGAGTTGAGCTCACCCTCAGTCCCTCACAGTTCCACACTGCCTGCAGAGTAGGTTTCCCACGTCTTCACCAGAGACTTTTGCCAGAGGCTTCTGAGACGCAAGTTAACAATGCAGACCTGGAGGGTATCTCCAGGTGCAGTAGAGTGGTAATCTGGGAACCTCCTTACTCAGAATACTGCTACTTTCACACTGTCATAAGAATGCAGCTAGTTGAGAGCTGGCTTCTAGGCATGCTTCCCTGTGAGAGCTGAGGACAGGGCAGAACCCTCCCGCACCCTGCCTGACTGTAGACGTACCTGCTAACCTCCTTATGTTAGTGGCTGGGATAGGTTGTGGGAAAAGCATGTGTAAGCATTGGGCCTGAACTCCCGTGTATCTGAGTTGAATACAGCGATTTCCAACATCCTTCTTCAATAGGAGTGTAGCTAGGTTCCAACTCCCATGTCCGAGTGGGTAGCAGACATCTGCCTCCCATGCATACACACTTCTGAGAGTTGACCTTATGGCCTGTAACCCTACATCCTGCATGCTGCTACCTTTCGCTTCCAAAAGGCCTAGGCTCGCTGCTTGACGCAAGTGTTGGGAGAGGTAACTGGAATCTCCCGGCACACAAGCCGAGTGCCTCCAAGCTCAATCAAGCGATTTCCTAGTAATTCCTGGGGTAGACTGGTGCTAGGTACTAAGTTCCATACGTGAGTGGGTAGTTGAACGCCTTGTCCAAAAACATCTTACTTCTGAGAGTTGAGCTCACCCTCAGTCCCTCACAGTTCCACACTGCCTGCAGAGTGAGTTTCGCAGGTCTTCACCAGAGACGTTTGCCAGAGGCTTCTGAGACGCAAGTTAACAATGCAGACCTGGAGGGTATCTCCAGGTGCAGTAGAGTGGTAATCTGGGAACCTCCTGTCTCAGAATACTGCTACCTTCACCCTGCCATAAGAATGCAGCTAGTTGACAGCTGGCCTCAAGGCATGCTTCCCTGTGAGAGCTAAGGACAGGGCCCAACCCTCCCGCATCCTGCTTGACTGTAGAAGGAGCTGCTAACGTCCTCATGTTAGTGGCAGGGAAAGGTTGTGAGAAAAGCATGTGGAATCGTTGTGCCTGAACCCACGTGTATCTGAGTTGAATACAGCGATTTCCAAAGTCCTTCTTCATCAGAGTGTAGCTAGGTTCCCACTCGCATGTCCGAGTGGGTAGCAGACATCTGCCTCCCATGCATACCCACTTCTGAGAGTTGAGCTTATGGCCTGTAACCCTACCTCCTGACTGCAGCTACCTTTCGCTTCCAAAAGGCCTAGACTCGCTGCTTCACCGAAGTGTTGGGAGAGGTAACTGGAATCTCTCGGCACACAAGACTAGTGCCTCCAAGCTCAATCCAGCGATTTCCCAGTAATTCCTGGGGTAGACTGGTGCTACATACTAAGTTCCATATGTAAGAAGGTAGCTGAACGCCTTGTCCAAAATCATCTTACTGCTGAGAGTTGAGCTCACCCTCAGTCCCTCACAGTTCCACACTGCCTGCAGAGTAGGTTTCCCACGTCTTCACCAGAGACTTTTGCCAGAGGCTTCTGAGACGCAAGTTAACAATGCAGACCTGGAGGGTATCTCCAGGTGCAGTAGAGTGGTAAACTGGGAACCTCCTTACTCAGAATACTGCTACCTTCACACTGTCATAAGAATGCAGCTAGTTGAGAGCTGGCTTCTAGGCATGCTTCCCTGTGAGAGCTGAGGACAGGGCACAACCCTCCCGCACCCTGCCTGACTGTAGACGTACCTGCTAACCTCCTTATGTTAGTGGCTGGGATAGGTTGTGGGAAAAGTATGTGTAAGCATTGGGCCTGAACTCCCGTGTATCTGAGTTGAATACAGCGATTTCCAACATCCTTCTTCAATAAGAGTGTAGCTAGGTTCCAACTCCCATGTCCGAGTGGGTAGCAGACATCTGCCTCCCATGCATACACACTTCTGAGAGTTGACCTTATGGCCTGTAACCCTACATCCTGCCTGCCGCTACCTTTCGCTTCCAAAAAGCCTAGGCTCGCTGCTTGACGCAAGTGTTGGGAGAGGTAACTGGATCTCCCGGCACACAAGCCGAGTGCCTCCAAGCTCAATCAAGCGATTTCCTAGTAATTCCTGGGGTAGACTGGTACTAGGTACTAAGTTCCATACGTGAGTAGGTAGTTGAACGCCTTGTCCAAAAACATCTTACTTCTGAGAGTTGAGCTCACCCTCAGTCCCTCACAGTTCCACACTGCCTGCAGAGTGAGTTTTGCAGGTCTTCACCAGAGACGTTTGCCAGAGGCTTCTGAGACGCAAGTTAACAATGCAGACCTGGAGGGTATCTCCAGGTGCAGTAGAGTGGTAATCTGGGAACCTCCTGTCTCAGAATACTGCTACCTTCACCCTGCCATAAGAATGCAGCTAGTTGACAGCTGGCTTCAAGGCATGCTTCCCTGTGAGAGCTAAGGACAGGGCACAACCCTCCCGCATCCTGCTTGTCTGTAGAAGGAGCTGTTAACGTCCTCATGTTAGTGGCAGGGAAAGGTTGTGAGAAAAGCATGTGGAATCGTTGTGCCTGAACTCCCGTGTATCTGAGTTGAATACAGCGATTTCCAAAGTCCTTCTTCATCAGAGTGTAGCTAGGTTCCCACTCGCATGTCCGAGTGGGTAGCAGACATCTGCCTCCCATGCATACCCACTTCTGAGAGTTGAGCTTATGGCCTGTAACCCTACCTCCTGACTGCAGCTACCTTTCGCTTCCAAAAGGCCTAGGCTCGCTGCTTCACCGAAGTGTTGGGAGAGGTAACTGGAATCTCCCGGCACACAAGACTAGTGCCTCCAAGCTCAATCCAGCGATTTCCCAGTAATTCCTGGGGTAGACTGGTGCTACATACTAAGTTCCATATGTGAGAAGGTAGCTGAACGCCTTGTCCAAAATCATCTTACTGCTGAGAGTTGAGCTCACCCTCAGTCCCTCACAGTTCCACACTGCCTGCAGAGTAGGTTTCCCACGTCTTCACCAGAGACTTTTGCCAGAGGCTTCTGAGACGCAAGTTAACAATGCAGACCTGGAGGGTATCTCCAGGTGCAGTAGAGTGGTAATCTGGGAACCTCCTGTCTCAGAATACTGCTACCTTCACACTGTCATAAGAATGCAGCTAGTTGAGAGCTGGCTTCTAGGCATGCTTCCCTGTGAGAGCTGAGGACAGGGCAGAACCCTCCCGCACCCTGCCTGACTGTAGACGTACCTGCTAACCTCCTTATGTTAGTGGCTGGGATAGGTTGTGGGAAAAGCATGTGTAAGCATTGGGCCTGAACTCCCGTGTATCTGAGTTGAATACAGCGATTTCCAACATCCTTCTTCAATAGGAGTGTAGCTAGGTTCCAACTCCCATGTCCGAGTGGGTAGCAGACATCTGCCTCCCATGCATACACACTTCTGAGAGTTGAGCTTATGGCCTGTACCCTACATCCTGCCTGCCCCTACCTTTCGATTCCAAAAGGCCTAGGCTCGCTGCTTGACGCAAGTGTTGGGAGAGGTAACTGGAATCTCCCGGCACACAAGCCGAGTGCCTCCAAGCTCAATCAAGCGATTTCCTAGTAATTCCTGGGGTAGACTGGAGCTACGTCCTAAGTTCCATACGTGAGTGGGTAGTTGAACGCCTTGTCCAAAAACATCTTACTTCTGAGAGTTGAGCTCACCCGCAGTCCCTCACAGTTCCACACTGCCTGCAGAGTGAGTTTCGCACGTCTTCACCAGAGACGTTTGCCAGAGGCTTCTGAGACGCAAGTTAACAATCCAGACCTGGAAGGTATCTCCATGTACAGTAGAGTGGTAATCTGGGAACCTCCTGTCTCAGAATACTGCTACCTTCACCCTGCCATAAGAATGCAGATAGTTGACAGCTGGCTTCAAGGCATGCTTCCCTGTGAGAGCTAAGGACAGGGCACAACCCTCCCGCATCCTGCTTGACTGTAGAAGGAGCTGCTAACGTCCTCATGTTAGTGGCAGGGAAAGGTTGTGCGAAAAGCATGTGGAATCGTTGTGCCTGAACCCACGTGTATCTGAGTTGAATACAGCGATTTCCAAAGTCCTTCTTCATCAGAGTGTAGCTAGGTTCCCACTCGCATGTCCGAGTGGGTAGCAGACATCTGCCTCCCATGCATACCCACTTCTGAGAGTTGAGCTTATGGCCTGTAACCCTACCTCCTGACTGCAGCTACCTTTCGCTTCCAAAAGGCCTAGGCTCGCTGCTTCACCGAAGTGTTGGGAGAGGTAACTGGAATCTCCCGGCACACAAGACTAGTGCCTCCAAGCTCAATCCAGCGATTTCCCAGTAATTCCTGGGGTAGACTGGTGCTACATACTAAGTTCCATATGTGAGAAGGTAGCTGAACGCCTTGTCCAAAGTCATCTTACTGCTGAGAATTGA
This sequence comes from Canis aureus, assembly GCF_053574225.1. Lineage (NCBI taxonomy): Eukaryota > Metazoa > Chordata > Mammalia > Carnivora > Canidae > Canis > Canis aureus. Next base: position 63,102,808 of record NC_135627.1, on the reverse strand, counting down.
GCTCACCCTCAGTCCCTCACAGTTCCACACTACCTGCAGAGTAGGTTTCCCACGTCTTCACCAGAGACTTTTGCCAGAGGCTTCTGAGACGCAAGTTAACAATGCAGACCTGGAGTGTATCTCCAGGTGCAGTAGAGTGGTAATCTGGGAACCTCCTTACTCAGAATACTGCTACTTTCACACTGTCATAAGAATGCAGCTAGTTGAGAGCTGGCTTCTAGGCATGCTTCCCTGTGAGAGCTGAGGACAGGGCAGAACCCTCCCGCACCCTGCCTGACTGTAGACGTACCTGCTAACCTCCTTATGTTAGTGGCTGGGATAGGTTGTGGGAAAAGCATGTGTAAGCATTGGGCCTGAACTCCCGTGTAACTGAGTTGAATACAGCGATTTCCAACATCCTTCTTCAATAGGAGTGTAGCTAGGTTCCAACTCCCATGTCCGAGTGGGTAGCAGACATCTGCCTCCCATGCATACACACTTCTGAGAGTTGACCTTATGGCCTGTAACCCTACATCCTGCCTGCCGCTACCTTTCGCTTCCAAAAGGCTTAGGCTCGCTGTTTGACGCAAGTGTTGGGAGAGGTAACTGGAATCTCCCGGCACACAAGCCGAGTGCCTCCAAGCTCAATCAAGCGATTTCCTAGTAATTCCTGGGGTAGACTGGTACTAGGTACTAAGTTCCATACGTGAGTAGGTAGTTGAACGCCTTGTCCAAAAACATCTTACTTCTGAGAGTTGAGCTCACCCTCAGTCCCTCACAGTTCCACACTGCCTGCAGAGTGAGTTTCGCACGTCTTCACCAGAGACGTTTGCCAGAGGCTTCTGAGACGCAAGTTAACAATCCAGACCTGGAAGGTATCTCCAGGTACAGTAGAGTGGTAATCTGGGAACCTCCTGTCTCAGAATACTGCTACCTTCACCCTGCCATAAGAATGCAGCTAGTTGACAGCTGGCTTCAAGGCATGCTTCCTGTGAGAGCTAAGGACAGGGCCCAACCCTCCCGCAATCTGCTTGACTGTAGAAGGAGCTGCTAACGTCCTCATGTTAGTGACAGGGAAAGGTTGTGCGAAAAGCATGTGGAATCGTTGTGCCTGAACCCACGTGTATCTGAGTTGAATACAGCGATTTCCAAAGTCCTTCTTCATCAGAGTGTAACTAGGTTCCCACTCGCATGTCCGAGTGGGTAGCAGACATCTGCCTCCCATGCATACCCACTTCTGAGAGTTGAGCTTATGGCCTGTAACCCTACCTCCTGACTGCAGCTACCTTTCGCTTCCAAAAGGCCTAGGCTCGCTGCTTCACCGAAGTGTTGGGAGAGGTAACTGGAATCTCTCGGCACACAAGACTAGTGCCTCCAAGCTCAATCCAGCGATTTCCCAGTAATTCCTGGGGTAGACTGGTGCTACATACTAAGTTCCATATGTGAGAAGGTAGCTGAACGCCTTGTCCAAAATCATCTTACTGCTGAGAGTTGAGCTCACCCTCAGTCCCTCACAGTTCCATACTGCCTGCAGAGTAGGTTTCCCACGTCTTCACCAGAGACTTTTGCCAGAGGCTTCTGAGACGCAAGTTAACAATGCAGACCTGGAGGGTATCTCCAGGTGCAGTAGAGTGGTAATCTGGGAACCTCCTGTCTCAGAATACTGCTACCTTCACACTGTCATAAGAATGCAGCTAGTTGAGAGCTGGCTTCTAGGCAAACTTCCCTGTGAGAGCTGAGGACAGGGCAGAACCCTCCCGCACCCTGCCTGACTGTAGACGTACCTGCTAACCTCCTTATGTTAGTGGCTGGGATAGGTTGTGGGAAAAGCAAGTGTAAGCATTGGGCCTGAACTCCCGGGTATCTGAGTTGAATACAGCGATTTCCAACATCCTTCTTCAATAGGAGTGTAGCTAGGTTCCAACTCCCATGTCCGAGTGGGTAGCAGACATCTGCCTCCCATGCATACACACTTCTGAGAGTTGACCTTATGGCCTGTAACCCTACATCCTGCCTGCCGCTACCTTTCGCTTCCAAAAGGCCTAGGCTCGCTGCTTGACGCAAGTGTTGGGAGAGGTAACTGGATCTCCCGGCACACAAGCCGAGTGCCTCCAAGCTCAATCAAGCGATTTCCTAGTAATTCCTGGGGTAGACTTGTACTAGGTACTAAGTTCCATACGTGAGTAGGTAGTTGAACGCCTTGTCCAAAAACATCTTACTTCTGAGAGTTGAGCTCACCCTCAGTCCCTCACAGTTCCACACTGCCTGCAGAGTGAGTTTCGCACGTCTTCACCAGAGACGTTTGCCAGAGGCTTCTGAGACGCAAGTTAACAATGCAGACCTGGAGGGTATCTCCAGGTGCAGTAGAGTGGTAATCTGGGAACCTCCTGTCTCAGAATACTGCTACCTTCACCCTGCCATAAGAATGCAGCTAGTTGACAGCTGGCCTCAAGGCATGCTTCCCTGTGAGAGCTAAGGACAGGGCCCAACCCTCCCGCATCCTGCTTGACTGTAGAAGGAGCTGCTAACGTCCTCATGTTAGTGGCAGGGAAAGGTTGGGCGAAAAGCATGTGGAATCGTTGTGCCTGAACCCACGTGTATCTGAGTTGAATACAGCGATTTCCAAAGTCCTTCTTCATCAGAGTGTAGCTAGGTTCCCACTCGCATGTCCGAGTGGGTAGCAGACATCTGCCTCCCATGCATACCCACTTCTGAGAGTTGAGCTTATGGCCTGTAACCCTACCTCCTGACTGCAGCTACCTTTCGCTTCCAAAAGGCCTAGGCTCGCTGCTTCACCGAAGTGTTGGGAGAGGTAACTGGAATCTCCCGGCACACAAGACTAGTGCCTCCAAGCTCAATCCAGCGATTTCCCAGTAATTCCTGGGGTAGACTGGTGCTACATACTAAGTTCCATATGTGAGAAGGTAGCTGAACGCCTTGTCCAAAATCATCTTACTGCTGAGAGTTGAGCTCACCCTCAGTCCCTCACAGTTCCACACTGCCTGCAGAGTAGGTTTCCCACGTCTTCACCAGAGACTTTTGCCAGAGGCTTCTGAGACGCAAGTTAACAATGCAGACCTGGAGGGTATCTCCAGGTGCAGTAGAGTGGTAATCTGGGAACCTCCTTACTCAGAATACTGCTACCTTCACACTGTCATAAGAATGCAGCTAGTTGAGAGCTGGCTTCTAGGAATGCTTCCCTGTGAGAGCTGAGGACAGGGCAGAACCCTCCCGCACCCTGCCTGACTGTAGACGTACCTGCTAACCTCCTTATGTTAGTGGCTGGGATAGGTTGTGGGAAAAGTATGTGTAAGCATTGGGCCTGAACTCCCGTGTATCTGAGTTGAATACAGCGATTTCCAACATCCTTCTTCAATAGGAGTGTAGCTAGGTTCCAACTCCCATGTCCGAGTGGGTAGCAGACATCTGCCTCCCATGCATACACACTTCTGAGAGTTGACCTTATGGCCTGTAACCCTACATCCTGCCTGCCGCTACCTTTCGCTTCCAAAAGGCCTAGGCTCGCTGCTTGACGCAAGTGTTGGGAGAGGTAACTGGAATCTCCCGGCACACAAGTCGAGTGCCTCCAAGCTCAATCAAGCGATTTCCTAGTAATTCCTGGGGTAGACTGGTGCTAGGTACTAAGTTCCATACGTGAGTGGGTAGTTGAACGCCTTGTCCAAAAACATCTTACTTCTGAGAGTTGAGCTCACCCTCAGTCCCTCACAGTTGCACACTGCCTGCAGAGTGAGTTTCGCACGTCTTCACCAGAGACGTTTGCCAGAGGCTTCTGAGACGCAAGTTAACAATGCAGACCTGGAGGGTATCTCCAGGTGCAGTAGAGTGGTAATCTGGGAACCTCCTGTCTCAGAATACTGCTACCTTCACCCTGCCATAAGAATGCAGCTAGTTGACAGCTGGCTTCAAGGCATGCTTCCTGTGAGAGCTAAGGACAGGGCCCAACCCTCCCGCATCCTGCTTGACTGTAGAAGGAGCTGCTAACGTCCTCATGTTAGTGGCAGGGAAAGGTTGTGCGAAAAGCATGTGGAATCGTTGTGCCTGAACCCACGTGTATCTGAGTTGAATACAGCGATTTCCAAAGTCCTTCTTCATCAGAGTGTAGCTAGGTTCCCACTCGCATGTCCGAGTGGGTAGCAGACATCTGCCTCCCATGCATACCCACTTCTGAGAGTTGAGCTTATGGCCTGTAACCCTACCTCCTGACTGCAGCTACCTTTCGCTTCCAAAAGGCCTAGGCTCGCTGCTTCACCGAAGTGTTGGGAGAGGTAACTGGAATCTCTCGGCACACAAGACTAGTGCCTCCAAGCTCAATCCAGCGATTTCCCAGTAATTCCTGGGGTAGACTGGTGCTACATACTAAGTTCCATATGTGAGAAGGTAGCTGAACGCCTTGTCCAAAATCATCTTACTGCTGAGAGTTGAGCTCACCCTCAGTCCCTCACAGTTCCATACTGACTGCAGAGTAGGTTTCCCACGTCTTCACCAGAGACTTTTGCCAGAGGCTTCTGAGACGCAAGTTAACAATGCAGACCTGGAGGGTATCTCCAGGTGCAGTAGAGTGGTAATCTGGGAACCTCCTGTCTCAGAATACTGCTACCTTCACACTGTCATAAGAATGCAGCTAGTTGAGAGCTGGCTTCTAGGCATGCTTCCCTGTGAGAGCTGAGGACAGGGCAGAACCCTCCCGCACCCTGCCTGACTGTAGACGTACCTGCTAACCTCCTTATGTTAGTGGCTGGGATAGGTTGTGGGAAAAGCAAGTGTAAGCATTGGGCCTGAACTCCCGTGTATCTGAGTTGAATACAGCGATTTCCAACATCCTTCTTCAATAGGAGTGTAGCTAGGTTCCAACTCCCATGTCCGAGTGGGTAGCAGACATCTGCCTCCCAGGCATACACACTTCTGAGAGTTGACCTTATGGCCTGTAACCCTACATCCTGCCTGCCGCTACCTTTCGCTTCCAAAAGGCCTAGGCTCGCTGCTTGACGCAAGTGTTGGGAGAGGTAACTGGAATCTCCCGGCACACAAGCCGAGTGCCTCCAAGCTCAATCAAGCGATTTCCTAGTAATTCCTGGGGTAGACTGGTACTAGGTACTAAGTTCCATACGTGAGTGGGTAGTTGAACGCCTTGTCCAAAAACATCTTACTTCTGAGAGTTGAGCTCACCCTCAGTCCCTCACAGTTCCACACTGCCTGCAGAGTGAGTTTCGCACGTCTTCACCAGAGACGTTTGCCAGAGGCTTCTGAGACGCAAGTTAACAATCCAGACCTGGAAGGTATCTCCAGGTACAGTAGAGTGGTAATCTGGGAACCTCCTGTCTCAGAATACTGCTACCTTCACCCTGCCATAAGAATGCAGCTAGTTGACAGCTGGCTTCAAGGCATGCTTCCCTGTGAGAGCTAAGGACAGGGCCCAACCCTCCCGCATCCTGCTTGACTGTAGAAGGAGCTGCTGACGTCCTCATGTTAGTGGCAGGGAAAGGTTGTGCGAAAAGCATGTGGAATCGTTGTGCCTGAACCCACGTGTATCTGAGTTGAATACAGCGATTTCCAAAGTCCTTCTTCATCAGAGTGTAGCTAGGTTCCCACTCGCATGTCCGAGTGGGTAGCAGACATCTGCCCCCCCTGCATACCCACTTCTGAGAGTTGAGCTTATGGCCTGTAACCCTACCTCCTGCCTGCAGCTACCTTTCGCTTCCAAAAGGCCTAGGCTCGCTGCTTCACCGAAGTGTTGGGAGAGGTAACTGGAATCTCCCGGCACACAAGACTAGTGCCTCCAAGCTCAATCCAGCGATTTCCCAGTAATTCCTGGGGTAGACTGGTGCTACATACTAAGTTCCATATGTGAGAAGGTAGCTGAACGCCTTGTCCAAAATCATCTTACTGCTGAGAGTTGAGCTCACCCTCAGTCCCTCACAGTTCCACACTGCCTGCAGAGTAGGTTTCCCACGTCTTCACCAGAGACTTTTGCCAGAGGCTTCTGAGACGCAAGTTAACAATGCAGACCTGGAGGGTATCTCCAGGTGCAGTAGAGTGGTAATCTGGGAACCTCCTTACTCAGAATACTGCTACCTTCACACTGTCATAAGAATGCAGCTAGTTGACAGCTGGCTTCTAGGCATGCTTCCCTGTGAGAGCTGAGGACAGGGCAGAACCCTCCCGCACCCTGCCTGACTGTAGACGTACCTGCTAACCTCCTTATGTTAGTGGCTGGGATAGGTTGTGGGAAAAGCATGTGTAAGCATTGGGCCTGAACTCCCGTGTATCTGAGTTGAATACAGCGATTTCCAACATCCTTCTTCAATAGGAGTGTAGCTAGGTTCCAACTCCCATGTCCGAGTGGGTAGCAGACATCTGCCTCCCATGCATACACACTTCTGAGAGTTGAGCTTATGGCCTGTACCCTACATCCTGCCTGCCGCTACCTTTCGCTTCCAAAAGGCCTAGGCTCGCTGCTTGACGCAAGTGTTGGGAGAGGTAACTGGAATCTCCCGGCACACAAGCCGAGTGCCTCCAAGCTCAATCAAGCGATTTCCTAGTAATTCCTGGGGTAGACTGGTGCTAGGTACTAAGTTCCATACGTGAGTAGGTAGTTGAACGCCTTGTCCAAAAACATCTTACTTCTGAGAGTTGAGCTCACCCTCAGTCCCTCACAGTTCCACACTGCCTGCAGAGTTTCGCACGTCTTCACCAGAGACGTTTGCCAGAGGCTTCTGAGACGCAAGTTAACAATGCAGACCTGGAGGGTGTCTCCAGGTGCAGTAGAGTGGTAATCTGGGAACCTCCTGTCTCAGAATACTGCTACCTTCACCCTGCCATAAGAATGCAGCTAGTTGACAGCTGGCTTCAAGGCATGCTTCCCTGTGAGAGCTAAGGACAGGGCACAACCCTCCCGCATCCTGCTTGACTGTAGAAGGAGCTGCTAACGTCCTCATGTTAGTGGCAGGGAAAGGTTGTGAGAAAAGCATGAGGAATCGTTGTGCCTGAACCCACGTGTATCTGAGTTGAATACAGCGATTTCCAAAGTCCTTCTTCATCAGAGTGTAGCTAGGTTCCCACTCGCATGTCCGAGTGGGTAGCAGACATCTGCCCCCCCTGCATACCCACTTCTGAGAGTTGAGCTTATGGCCTGTAACCCTACCTCCTGCCTGCAGCTACCTTTCGCTTCCAAAAGGCCTAGGCTCGCTGCTTCACCGAAGTGTTGGGAGAAGTAACTGGAATCTCCCGGCACACAAGACTAGTGCCTCCAAGCTCAATCCAGCGATTTCCCAGTAATTCCTGGGGTAGACTGGTGCTACATACTAAGTTCCATATGTGAGAAGGTAGCTGAACGCCTTGTCCAAAATCATCTTACTGCTGAGAGTTGACCTCACCCTCAGTCCCTCACAGTTCCACACTGCCTGCAGAGTAGGTTTCCCACGTCTTCACCAGAGACTTTTGCCAGAGGCTTCTGAGACGCAAGTTAACAATGCAGACCTGGAGGGTATCTCCAGGTGCAGTAGAGTTGTAATCTGGGAACCTCCTTACTCAGAATACTGCTACCTTCACACTGTCATAAGAATGCAGCTAGTTGAGAGCTGGCTTCTAGGCATGCTTCCCTGTGAGAGCTGAGGACAGGGCAGAACCCTCCCGCACCCTGCCTGACTGTAGACTTACCTGCTAACCTCCTTATGTTAGTGGCTGGGATAGGTTGTGGGAAAAGCATGTGTAAGCATTGGGCCTGAACTCCCGTGTATCTGAGTTGAATACAGCGATTTCCAACATCCTTCTTCAATAGGAGTGTAGCTAGGTTCCAACTCCCATGTCCGAGTGGGTAGCAGACATCTGCCTCCCATGCATACACACTTCTGAGAGTTGAGCTTATGGCCTGTACCCTACATCCTGCCTGCCGCTACCTTTCGCTTCCAAAAGGCCTAGGCTCGCTGCTTGACGCAAGTGTTGGGAGAGGTAACTGGAATCTCCCGGAACACAAGCCGAGTGCCTCCAAGCTCAATCAAGCGATTTCCTAGTAATTCCTGGGGTAGACTGGTGCTACGTACTAAGTTCCATACGTGAGTGGGTAGTTGAACGCCTTGTCCAAAAACATCTTACTTCTGAGAGTTGAGCTCACCCTCAGTCCCTCACAGTTCCACACTGCCTGCAGAGTGAGTTTCGCACGTCTTCACCAGAGACGTTTGCCAGAGGCTTCTGAGACGCAAGTTAACAATGCAGACCTGGAGGGTGTCTCCAGGTGCAGTAGAGTGGTAATCTGGGAACCTCCTGTCTCAGAATACTGCTACCTTCACCCTGCCATAAGAATGCAGCTAGTTGACAGCTGGCTTCAAGGCATGCTTCCCTGTGAGAGCTAAGGACAGGGCACAACCCTCCCGCATCCTGCTTGACTGTAGAAGGAGCTGCTAACGTCCTCATGTTAGTGGCAGGGAAAGGTTGTGAGAAAAGCATGTGGAATCGTTGTGCCTGAACCCACGTGTATCTGAGTTGAACACAGCGATTTCCAAAGTCCTTCTTCATCAGAGTGTAGCTAGGTTCCCACTCGCATGTCCGAGTGGGTAGCAGACATCTGCCCCCCCTGCATACCCACTTCTGAGAGTTGAGCTTATGGCCTGTAACCCTACCTCCTGCCTGCAGCTACCTTTCGCTTCCAAAAGGCCTAGGCTCGCTGCTTCACCGAAGTGTTGGGAGAGGTAACTGGAATCTCCCGGCACACAAGACTAGTGCCTCCAAGCTCAATCCAGCGATTTCCCAGTAATTCCTGGGGTAGACTGGTGCTACATACTAAGTTCCATATGTGAGAAGGTAGCTGAACGCCTTGTCCAAAATCATCTTACTGCTGAGAGTTGAGCTCACCCTCAGTCCCTCACAGTTCCACACTGCCTGCAGAGTAGGTTTCCCACGTCTTCACCAGAGACTTTTGCCAGAGGCTTCTGAGACGCAAGTTAACAATGCAGACCTGGAGGGTATCTCCAGGTGCAGTAGAGTGGTAATCTGGGAACCTCCTTACTCAGAATACTGCTACCTTCACACTGTCATAAGAATGCAGCTAGTTGACAGCTGGCTTCTAGGCATGCTTCCCTGTGAGAGCTGAGGACAGGGCAGAACCCTCCCGCACCCTGCCTGACTGTAGACGTACCTGCTAACCTCCTTATGTTAGTGGCTGGGATAGGTTGTGGGAAAAGCATGTGTAAGCATTGGGCCTGAACTCCCGTGTATCTGAGTTGAATACAGCGATTTCCAACATCCTTCTTCAATAGGAGTGTAGCTAGGTTCCAACTCCCATGTCCGAGTGGGTAGCAGACATCTGCCTCCCATGCATACACACTTCTGAGAGTTGAGCTTATGGCCTGTACCCTACATCCTGCCTGCCGCTACCTTTCGCTTCCAAAAGGCCTAGGCTCGCTGCTTGACGCAAGTGTTGGGAGAGGTAACTGGAATCTCCCGGCACACAAGCCGAGTGCCTCCAAGCTCAATCAAGCGATTTCCTAGTAATTCCTGGGGTAGACTGGTGCTAGGTACTAAGTTCCATACGTGAGTAGGTAGTTGAACGCCTTGTCCAAAAACATCTTACTTCTGAGAGTTGAGCTCACCCTCAGTCCCTCACAGTTCCACACTGCCTGCAGAGTGAGTTTCGCACGTCTTCACCAGAGACGTTTGCCAGAGGCTTCTGAGACGCAAGTTAACAATGCAGACCTGGAGGGTGTCTCCAGGTGCAGTAGAGTGGTAATCTGGGAACCTCCTGTCTCAGAATACTGCTACCTTCACCCTGCCATAAGAATGCAGCTAGTTGACAGCTGGCTTCAAGGCATGCTTCCCTGTGAGAGCTAAGGACAGGGCACAACCCTCCCGCATCCTGCTTGACTGTAGAAGGAGCTGCTAACGTCCTCATGTTAGTGGCAGGGAAAGGTTGTGAGAAAAGCATGTGGAATCGTTGTGCCTGAACCCACGTGTATCTGAGTTGAACACAGCGATTTCCAAAGTCCTTCTTCATCAGAGTGTAGCTAGGTTCCCACTCGCATGTCCGAGTGGGTAGCAGACATCTGCCCCCCCTGCATACCCACTTCTGAGAGTTGAGCTTATGGCCTGTAACCCTACCTCCTGCCTGCAGCTACCTTTCGCTTCCAAAAGGCCTAGGCTCGCTGCTTCACCGAAGTGTTGGGAGAGGTAACTGGAATCTCCCGGCACACAAGACTAGTGCCTCCAAGCTCAATCCAGCGATTTCCCAGTAATTCCTGGAGTAGACTGGTGCTACATACTAAGTTCCATATGTGAGAAGGTAGCTGAACGCCTTGTCCAAAATCATCTTACTGCTGAGAGTTGAGCTTACCCTCAGTCCCTCACAGTTCCACACTGCCTGCAGAGTAGGTTTCCCACGTCTTCACCAGAGACTTTTGCCAGAGGCTTCTGAGACGCAAGTTAACAATGCAGACCTGGAGGGTATCTCCAGGTGCAGTAGAGTGGTAATCTGGGAACCTCCTTACTCAGAATACTGCTACCTTCACACTGTCATAAGAATGCAGCTAGTTGACAGCTGGCTTCTAGGCATGCTTCCCTGTGAGAGCTGAGGACAGGGCAGAACCCTCCCGCACCCTGCCTGACTGTAGACGTACCTGCTAACCTCCTTATGTTAGTGGCTGGGATAGGTTGTGGGAAAAGCATGTGTAAGCATTGGGCCTGAACTCCCGTGTATCTGAGTTGAATACAGCGATTTCCAACATCCTTCTTCAATAGGAGTGTAGCTAGGTTCCAACTCCCATGTCCGAGTGGGTAGCAGACATCTGCCTCCCATGCATACACACTTCTGAGAGTTGAGCTTATGGCCTGTACCCTACATCCTGCCTGCCGCTACCTTTCGCTTCCAAAAGGCCTAGGCTCGCTGCTTGACGCAAGTGTTGGGAGAGGTAACTGGAATCTCCCGGCACACAAGCCGAGTGCCTCCAAGCTCAATCAAGCGATTTCCTAGTAATTCCTGGGGTAGACTGGTGCTAGGTACTAAGTTCCATACGTGAGTAGGTAGTTGAACGCCTTGTCCAAAAACATCTTACTTCTGAGAGTTGAGCTCACCCTCAGTCCCTCACAGTTCCACACTGCCTGCAGAGTGAGTTTCGCACGTCTTCACCAGAGACGTTTGCCAGAGGCTTCTGAGACGCAAGTTAACAATGCAGACCTGGAGGGTGTCTCCAGGTGCAGTAGAGTGGTAATCTGGGAACCTCCTGTCTCAGAATACTGCTACCTTCACCCTGCCATAAGAATGCAGCTAGTTGACAGCTGGCTTCAAGGCATGCTTCCCTGTGAGAGCTAAGGACAGGGCACAACCCTCCCGCATCCTGCTTGACTGTAGAAGGAGCTGCTAACGTCCTCATGTTAGTGGCAGGGAAAGGTTGTGAGAAAAGCATGTGGAATCGTTGTGCCTGAACCCACGTGTATCTGAGTTGAACACAGCGATTTCCAAAGTCCTTCTTCATCAGAGTGTAGCTAGGTTCCCACTCGCATGTCCGAGTGGGTAGCAGACATCTGCCCCCCCTGCATACCCACTTCTGAGAGTTGAGCTTATGGCCTGTAACCCTACCTCCTGCCTGCAGCTACCTTTCGCTTCCAAAAGGCCTAGGCTCGCTGCTTCACCGAAGTGTTGGGAGAGGTAACTGGAATCTCCCGGCACACAAGACTAGTGCCTCCAAGCTCAATCCAGCGATTTCCCAGTAATTCCTGGAGTAGACTGGTGCTACATACTAAGTTCCATATGTGAGAAGGTAGCTGAACGCCTTGTCCAAAATCATCTTACTGCTGAGAGTTGAGCTCACCCTCAGTCCCTCACAGTTCCACACTGCCTGCAGAGTAGGTTTCCCACGTCTTCACCAGAGACTTTTGCCAGAGGCTTCTGAGACGCAAGTTAACAATGCAGACCTGGAGGGTATCTCCAGGTGCAGTAGAGTGGTAATCTGGGAACCTCCTTACTCAGAATACTGCTACCTTCACACTGTCATAAGAATGCAGCTAGTTGACAGCTGGCTTCTAGGCATGCTTCCCTGTGAGAGCTGAGGACAGGGCAGAACCCTCCCGCACCCTGCCTGACTGTAGACGTACCTGCTAACCTCCTTATGTTAGTGGCTGGGATAGGTTGTGGGAAAAGCATGTGTAAGCATTGGGCCTGAACTCCCGTGTATCTGAGTTGAATACAGCGATTTCCAACATCCTTCTTCAATAGGAGTGTAGCTAGGTTCCAACTCCCATGTCCGAGTGGGTAGCAGACATCTGCCTCCCATGCATACACACTTCTGAGAGTTGAGCTTATGGCCTGTACCCTACATCCTGCCTGCCGCTACCTTTCGCTTCCAAAAGGCCTAGGCTCGCTGCTTGACGCAAGTGTTGGGAGAGGTAACTGGAATCTCCCGGCACACAAGCCGAGTGCCTCCAAGCTCAATCAAGCGATTTCCTAGTAATTCCTGGGGTAGACTGGTGCTAGGTACTAAGTTCCATACGTGAGTAGGTAGTTGAACGCCTTGTCCAAAAACATCTTACTTCTGAGAGTTGAGCTCACCCTCAGTCCCTCACAGTTCCACACTGCCTGCAGAGTGAGTTTCGCACGTCTTCACCAGAGACGTTTGCCAGAGGCTTCTGAGACGCAAGTTAACAATGCAGACCTGGAGGGTGTCTCCACGTGCAGTAGAGTGGTAATCTGGGAACCTCCTGTCTCAGAATACTGCTACCTTCACCCTGCCATAAGAATGCAGCTAGTTGACAGCTGGCTTCAAGGCATGCTTCCCTGTGAGAGCTAAGGACAGGGCACAACCCTCCCGCATCCTGCTTGACTGTAGAAGGAGCTGCTAACGTCCTCATGTTAGTGGCAGGGAAAGGTTGTGAGAAAGCATGAGGAATCGTTGTGCCTGAACCCACGTGTATCTGAGTTGAATACAGCGATTTCCAAAGTCCTTCTTCATCAGAGTGTAGCTAGGTTCCCACTCGCATGTCCGAGTGGGTAGCAGACATCTGCACCCCCTGCATACCCACTTCTGAGAGTTGAGCTTATGGCCTGTAACCCTACCTCCTGCCTGCAGCTACCTTTCGCTTCCAAAAGGCCTAGGCTCGCTGCTTCACCGAAGTGTTGGGAGAGGTAACTGGAATCTCCCGGCACACAAGACTAGTGCCTCCAAGCTCAATCCAGCGATTTCCCAGTAATTCCTGGGGTAGACTGGTGCTACATACTAAGTTCCATATGTGAGAAGGTAGCTGAACGCCTTGTCCAAAATCATCTTACTGCTGAGAGTTGAGCTCACCCTCAGTCCCTCACAGTTCCACACTGCCTGCAGAGTAGGTTTCCCACGTCTTCACCAGAGACTTTTGCCAGAGGCTTCTGAGACGCAAGTTAACAATGCAGACCTGGAGGGTATCTCCAGGTGCAGTAGAGTTGTAATCTGGGAACCTCCTTACTCAGAATACTGCTACCTTCACACTGTCATAAGAATGCAGCTAGTTGAGAGCTGGCTTCTAGGCATGCTTCCCTGTGAGAGCTGAGGACAGGGCAGAACCCTCCCGCACCCTGCCTGACTGTAGACGTACCTGCTAACCTCCTTATGTTAGTGGCTGGGATAGGTTGTGGGAAAAGCATGTGTAAGCATTGGGCCTGAACTCCCGTGTATCTGAGTTGAATACAGCGATTTCCAACATCCTTCTTCAATAGGAGTGTAGCTAGGTTCCAACTCCCATGTCCGAGTGGGTAGCAGACATCTGCCTCCCATGCATACACACTTCTGAGAGTTGAGCTTATGGCCTGTACCCTACATCCTGCCTGCCGCTACCTTTCGCTTCCAAAAGGCCTAGGCTCGCTGCTTGACGCAAGTGTTGGGAGAGGTAACTGGAATCTCCCGGCACACAAGCCGAGTGCCTCCAAGCTCAATCAAGCGATTTCCTAGTAATTCCTGGGGTAGACTGGTGCTACGTACTAAGTTCCATACGTGAGTGGGTAGTTGAACGCCTTGTCCAAAAACATCTTACTTCTGAGAGTTGAGCTCACCCTCAGTCCCTCACAGTTCCACACTGCCTGCAGAGTGAGTTTCGCACGTCTTCACCAGAGACGTTTGCCAGAGGCTTCTGAGACGCAAGTTAACAATGCAGACCTGAAGGGTATCTCCAGGTGCAGTAGAGTGGTAATCTGGGAACCTCCTGTCTCAGAATACTGCTACCTTCACCCTGCCATAAGAATGCAGCTAGTTGACAGCTGGCTTCAAGGCATGCTTCCCTGTGAGAGCTAAGGACAGGGCACAACCCTCCCGCATCCTGCTTGACTGTAGAAGGAGCTGCTAACGTCCTCATGTTAGTGGCAGGGAAAGGTTGTGAGAAAAGCATGTGGAATCGTTGTGCCTGAACCCACGTGTATCTGAGTTGAATACAGCGATTTCCAAAGTCCTTCTTCATCAGAGTGTAGCTAGGTTCCCACTCGCATGTCCGAGTGGGTAGCAGACATCTGCCCCCCCTGCATACACACTTCTGAGAGTTGAGCTTATGGCCTGTAACCCTACCTCCTGCCTGCAGCTACCTTTCGCTTCCAAAAGGCCTAGGCTCGCTGCTTCACCGAAGTGTTGGGAGAGGTAACTGGAATCTCCCGGCACACAAGACTAGTGCCTCCAAGCTCAATCCAGCGATTTCCCAGTAATTCCTGGGGTAGACTGGTGCTACATACTAAGTTCCATATGTGAGAAGGTAGCTGAACGCCTTGTCCAAAATCATCTTACTGCTGAGAGTTGAGCTCACCCTCAGTCCCTCACAGTTCCACACTGCCTGCAGAGTAGGTTTCCCACGTCTTCACCAGAGACTTTTGCCAGAGGCTTCTGAGACGCAAGTTAACAATGCAGACCTGGAGGGTATCTCCAGGTGCAGTAGAGTGGTAATCTGGGAACCTCCTTACTCAGAATACTGCTACCTTCACACTGTCATAAGAATGCAGCTAGTTGAGAGCTGGCTTCTAGGCATGCTTCCTGTGAGAGCTGAGGACAGGGCAGAACCCTCCCGCACCCTGCCTGACTGTAGACATACCTGCTAACCTCCTTATGTTAGTGGCTGGGATAGGTTGTGGGAAAAGCATGTGTAAGCATTGGGCCTGAACTCCCGTGTATCTGAGTTGAATACAGCGATTTCCAACATCCTTCTTCAATAGGAGTGTAGCTAGGTTCCAACTCCCATGTCCGAGTGGGTAGCAGACATCTGCCTCCCATGCATACACACTTCTGAGAGTTGACCTTATGGCCTGTACCCTACATCCTGCCTGCCGCTACCTTTCGCTTCCAAAAGGCCTAGGCTCGCTGCTTGACGCAAGTGTTGGGAGAGGTAACTGGAATCTCCCGGCACACAAGCCGAGTGCCTCCAAGCTCAATCAAGCGATTTCCTAGTAATTCCTGGGGTAGACTGGGGCTAGGTACTAAGTTCCATACGTGAGTAGGTAGTTGAACGCCTTGTCCAAAAACATCTTACTTCTGAGAGTTGAGCTCACCCTCAGTCCCTCACAGTTCCACACTGCCTGCAGAGTGAGTTTCGCACGTCTTCACCAGAGACGTTTGCCAGAGGCTTCTGAGACGCAAGTTAACAATGCAGACCTGGAGGGTGTCTCCAGGTGCAGTAGACTGGTAATCTGGGAACCTCCTGTCTCAGAATACTGCTACCTTCACCCTGCCATAAGAATGCAGCTAGTTGACAGCTGGCTTCAAGGCATGCTTCCCTGTGAGAGCTAAGGACAGGGCACAACCCTCCCGCATCCTGCTTGACTGTAGAAGGAGCTGCTAACGTCCTCATGTTAGTGGCAGGGAAAGGTTGTGAGAAAAGCATGTGGAATCGTTGTGCCTGAACCCACGTGTATCTGAGTTGAATACAGCGATTTCCAAAGTCCTTCTTCATCAGAGTGTAGCTAGGTTCCCACTCGCATGTCCGAGTGGGTAGCAGACATCTGCCTCCCATGCATACCCACTTCTGAGAGTTGAGCTTATGGCCTGTAACCCTACCTCCTGACTGCAGCTACCTTTCGCTTCCAAAAGGCCTAGGCTCGCTGCTTCACCGAAGTGTTGGGAGAGGTAACTGGAATCTCCCGGCACACAAGACTAGTGCCTCCAAGCTCAATCCAGCGATTTCCCAGTAATTCCTGGGGTAGACTGGTGCTACATACTAAGTTCCATATGTGAGAAGGTAGCTGAACGCCTTGTCCAAAATCATCTTACTGCTGAGAGTTGAGCTCACCCTCAGTCCCTCACAGTTCCACACTGCCTGCAGAGTAGGTTTCCCACGTCTTCACCAGAGACTTTTGCCAGAGGCTTCTGAGACGCAAGTTAACAATGCAGACCTGGAGGGTATCTCCAGGTGCAGTAGAGTGGTAATCTGGGAACCTCCTTACTCAGAATACTGCTACCTTCACACTGTCATAAGAATGCAGCTAGTTGACAGCTGGCTTCTAGGCATGCTTCCCTGTGAGAGCTGAGGACAGGGCAGAACCCTCCCGCACCCTGCCTGACTGTAGACGTACCTGCTAACCTCCTTATGTTAGTGGCTGGTATAGGTTGTGGGAAAAGCATGTGTAAGCATTGGGCCTGAACTCCCGTGTATCTGAGTTGAATACAGCGATTTCCAACATCCTTCTTCAATAGGAGTGTAGCTAGGTTCCAACTCCCATGTCCGAGTGGGTAGCAGACATCTGCCTCCCATGCATACACACTTCTGAGAGTTCATCTTATGGCCTGTACCCTACATCCTGCCTGCCGCTACCTTTCGCTTCCAAAAGGCCTAGGCTCGCTGCTTGACGCAAGTGTTGGGAGAGGTAACTGGAATCTCCCGGCACACAAGCCGAGTGCCTCCAAGCTCAATCAAGCGATTTCCTAGTAATTCCTGGGGTAGACTGGGGCTAGGTACTAAGTTCCATACGTGAGTAGGTAGTTGAACGCCTTGTCCAAAAACATCTTACTTCTGAGAGTTGAGCTCACCCTCAGTCCCTCACAGTTCCACACTGCCTGCAGAGTGAGTTTCGCACGTCTTCACCAGAGACGTTTGCCAGAGGCTTCTGATACGCAAGTTAACAATGCAGACCTGGAGGGTGTCTCCAGGTGCAGTAGAGTGGTAATCTGGGAACCTCCTGTCTCAGAATACTGCTACCTTCACCCTGCCATAAGAATGCAGCTAGTTGACAGCTGGCTTCAAGGCATGCTTCCCTGTGAGAGCTAAGCACAGGGCACAACCCTCCCGCATCCTGCTTGACTGTAGAAGGAGCTGCTAACGTCCTCATGTTAGTGGCAGGGAAAGGTTGTGAGAAAAGCATGTGGAATCGTTGTGCCTGAACCCACGTGTATCTGAGTTGAATACAGCGATTTCCAAAGTCCTTCTTCATCAGAGTGTAGCTAGGTTCCCACTCGCATGTCCGAGTGGGTAGCAGACATCTGCCCCCCCTGCATACCCACTTCTGAGAGTTGAGCTTATGGCCTGTAACCCTACCTCCTGCCTGCAGCTACCTTTCGCTTCCAAAAGGCCTAGGCTCGCTGCTTCACCGAAGTGTTGGGAGAGGTAACTGGAATCTCCCGGCACACAAGACTAGTGCCTCCAAGCTCAATCCAGCGATTTCCCAGTAATTCCTGGGGTAGACTGGTGCTACATACTAAATTCCATATGTGAGAAGGTAGCTGAACGCCTTGTCCAAAATCATCTTACTGCTGAGAGTTGAGCTCACCCTCAGTCCCTCACAGTTCCACACTGCCTGCAGAGTAGGTTTCCCACGTCTTCACCAGAGACTTTTGCCAGAGGCTTCTGAGACGCAAGTTAACAATGCAGACCTGGAGGGTATCTCCAGGTGCAGTAGAGTGGTAATCTGGGAACCTCCTTACTCAGAATACTGCTACCTTCACACTGTCATAAGAATGCAGCTAGTTGAGAGCTGGCTTCTAGGCATGCTTCCCTGTGAGAGCTGAGGACAGGGCAGAACCCTCCCGCACCCTGCCTGACTGTAGACGTACCTGCTAACCTCCTTATGTTAGTGGCTGGGATACGTTGCGGGAAAAGCATGTGTAAGCATTGGGCCTGAACTCCCGTGTATCTGAGTTGAATACAGCGATTTCCAACATCCTTCTTCAATAGGAGTGTAGCTAGGTTCCAACTCCCGTGTCCGAGTGGGTAGCAGACATATGCCTCCCATGCATACACACTTCTGAGAGTTGAGCTTATGGCCTGTAACCCTACCTCCTGCCTGCAGCTACCTTTCGCTTCCAAAAGGCCTAGGCTCGCTGCTTCACCGAAGTGTTGGGAGAGGTAACTGGAATCTCCCGGCACACAAGACTAGTGCCTCCAAGCTCAATCCAGCGATTTCCCAGTAATTCCTGGGGTAGACTGGTGCTACATACTAAGTTCCATATGTGAGAAGGTAGCTGAACGCCTTGTCCAAAATCATCTTACTGCTGAGAGTTGAGCTCACCCTCAGTCCCTCACAGTTCCACACTGCCTGCAGAGTAGGTTTCCCACGTCTTCACCAGAGACTTTTGCCAGAGGCTTCTGAGACGCAAGTTAACAATGCAGACCTGGAGGGTATCTCCAGGTGCAGTAGAGTGGTAATCTGGGAACCTCCTTACTCAGAATACTGCTACCTTCACACTGTCATAAGAATGCAGCTAGTTGAGAGCTGGCTTCTAGGCATGCTTTCCTGTGAGAGCTGAGGACAGGGCAGAACCCTCCCGCACCCTGCCTGACTGTAGACGTACCTGCTAACCTCCTTATGTTAGTGGCTGGGATAGGTTGTGGGAAAAGCATGTGTAAGCATTGGGCCTGAACTCCCGTGTATCTGAGTTGAATACAGCGATTTCCAACATCCTTCTTCCATAGGAGTGTAGCTAGGTTCCAACTCCCATGTCCGAGTGGGTAGCAGACATCTGCCTCCCATGCATACACACTTCTGAGAGTTGAGCTTATGGCCTGTACCCTACATCCTGCCTGCCGCTACCTTTCGCTTCCAAAAGGCCTAGGCTCGCTGCTTGACGCAAGTGTTGGGAGAGGTAACTGGAATCTCCCGGCACACAAGCCGAGTGCCTCCAAGCTCAATCAAGCGATTTCCTAGTAATTCCTGGGGTAGACTGGTGCTACGTACTAAGTTCCATACGTGAGTGGGTAGTTGAACGCCTTGTCCAAAAACATCTTACTTCTGAGAGTTGAGCTCACCCTCAGTCCCTCACAGTTCCACACTGCCTGCAGAGTGAGTTTCGCACGTCTTCACCAGAGACGTTTGCCAGAGGCTTCTGAGACGCAAGTTAACGATGCAGACCTGGAGGGTATCTCCAGGTGCAGTAGAGTGGTAATCTGGGAACCTCCTGTCTCAGAATACTGCTACCTTCACCCTGCCATAAGAATGCAGCTAGTTGACAGCTGGCTTCAAGGCATGCTTCCCTGTGAGAGCTAAGGACAGGGCACAACCCTCCCGCATCCTGCTTGACTGTAGAAGGAGCTGCTAACGTCCTCATGTTAGTGGCAGGGAAAGGTTGTGAGAAAAGCATGTGGAATCGTTGTGCCTGAACCCACGTGTATCTGAGTTGAATACAGCGATTTCCAAAGTCCTTCTTCATCAGAGTGTAGCTAGGTTCCCACTCGCATGTCCGAGTGGGTAGCAGACATCTGCCCCCCCTGCATACCCACTTCTGAGAGTTGAGCTTATGGCCTGTACGCCTACCTCCTGCCTGCAGCTACCTTTCGCTTCCAAAAGGCCTAGGCTCGCTGCTTCACCGAAGTGTTGGGAGAGGTAACTGGAATCTCCCGGCACACAAGACTAGTGCCTCCAAGCTCAATCCAGCGATTTCCCAGTAATTCCTGGGGTAGACTGGTGCTACATACTAAATTCCATATGTGAGAAGGTAGCTGAACGCCTTGTCCAAAATCATCTTACTGCTGAGAGTTGAGCTCACCCTCAGTCCCTCACAGTTCCACACTGCCTGCAGAGTAGGTTTCCCACGTCTTCACCAGAGACTTTTGCCAGAGGCTTCTGAGACGCAAGTTAACAATGCAGACCTGGAGGGTATCTCCAGGTGCAGTAGAGTGGTAATCTGGGAACCTCCTTACTCAGAATACTGCTACCTTCACACTGTCATAAGAATGCAGCTAGTTGAGAGCTGGCTTCTAGGCAAGCTTCCCTGTGAGAGCTGAGGACAGGGCAGAACCCTCCCGCATCCTGCCTGACTGTAGACGTAGCTGCTAACCTCCTTATGTTAGTGGCTGGGATGGGTTGCGGGAAAAGCATGTGTAAGCATTGGGCCTGAACTCCCGTGTATCTGAGTTGAATACAGCGATTTCCAACATCCTTCTTCCATAGGAGTGTAGCTAGGTTCCAACTCCCATGTCCCAGTGGGTAGCAGACATCTGCCTCCTATGCATACACACTTCTGAGAGTTGAGCTTATGGCCTGTAACCCTACAAGCTGCCTGCCGCTACCTTTCGCTTCCAAAAGGCCTAGGCTCGCTGCTTGACGCAAGTGTTGGGAGAGATAACTGGAATCTCCCGGCACACAAGCCGAGTGCCTCCAAGCTCAATCAAGCGATTTCCTAGTAATTCCTGGGGTAGACTGGTGCTAGGTACTAAGTTCCATACGTGAGTATGTAGTTGAACGCCTTGTCCAAAAACATCTTACTTCTGAGAGTTGAGCTCACCCTCAGTCCCTCACAGTTCCACACTGCCTGCAGAGTGAGTTTCGCACGTCTTCACCAGAGACGTTTGCCAGAGGCTTCTGAGACGCAAGTTAACAATGCAGACCTGGAGGGTATCTCCAGGTGCAGTAGAGTGGTAATCTGGGAACCTCCTGTCTCATAATACTGCTACCTTCACCCTGCCATAAGAATGCAGCTAGTTGACAGCTGGCTTCAAGGCATGCTTCCCTGTGAGAGCTAAGGACAGGGCACAACCCTCCCGCATCCTGCTTGACTGTAGAAGGAGCTGCTAACGTCCTCATGTTAGTGGCAGGGAAAGGTTGTGAGAAAACCATGTGGAATCGTTGTGCCTGAACCCACGTGTATCTGAGTTGAATACAGCGATTTCCAAAGTCCTTCTTCATCAGAGTGTAGCTAGGTTCCCACTCGCATGTCCGAGTGGGTAGCAGACATCTGCCCCCCCTGCATACCCACTTCTGAGAGTTGAGCTTATGGCCTGTAACCCTACCTCCTGCCTGCAGCTACCTTTCGCTTCCAAAAGGCCTAGGCTCGCTGCTTCACCGAAGTGTTGGGAGAGGTAACTGGAATCTCCCGGCACACAAGACTAGTGCCTCCAAGCTCAATCCAGCGATTTCCCAGTAATTCCTGGGGTAGACTGGTGCTACATACTAAGTTCCATATGTGAGAAGGTAGCTGAACGCCTTGTCCAAAATCATCTTACTGCTGAGAGTTGAGCTCACCCTCAGTCCCTCACAGTTCCACACTGCCTGCAGAGTAGGTTTCCCACGTCTTCACCAGAGACTTTTGCCAGAGGCTTCTGAGACGCAAGTTAACAATGCAGACCTGGAGGGTATCTCCAGGTGCAGTAGAGTGGTAATCTGGGAACCTCCTTACTCAGAATACTGCTACCTTCACACTGTCATAAGAATGCAGCTAGTTGAGAGCTGGCTTCTAGGCAAGCTTCCCTGTGAGAGCTGAGGACAGGGCAGAACCCTCCCGCATCCTGCCTGACTGTAGAAGTACCTGCTAACCTCCTTATGTTAGTGGCTGGGATGGGTTGCGGGAAAAGCATGTGTAAGCATTGGGCCTGAACTCCCGTGTATCTGAGTTGAATACAGCGATTTCCAACATCCTTCTTCCATAGGAGTGTAGCTAGGTTCCAACTCCCATGTCCGAGTGGGTAGCAGACATCTGCCTCCCATGCATACACAATTCTGAGAGTTGAGCTTATGGTCTGTAACCCTACATGCTGCCTGCCGCTACCTTTCGCTTCCAAAAGGCCTAGGCTCGCTGCTTGACGCAAGTGTTGGGAGAGGTAACTGGAATCTCCCGGCACACAAGACGAGTGCCTACAAGCTCAATCAAGCGATTTCCTAGTAATTCCTGGGGTAGACTGGTGCTACATACTAAGTTCCATACGTGAGTATGTAGTTGAACGCCTTGTCCAAAAACATCTTACTTCTGAGAGTTGAGCTCACCCTCAGTCCCTCACAGTTCCACACTGCCTGCAGAGGGAGTTTCGCACGTCTTCACCAGAGACGTTTTCCAGAGGCTTCTGAGACGCAAGTTAACAATGCAGACCTGGAGGGTATCTCCAGGTCCAGTAGAGTGGTAACCTGGGAACCTCCTGTCTCAGAATCCTGTTACCTTCACCCTGCCATAAGAATGCAGCTAGTTGACAGCTGGCTTCAAGACATGCTTCCCTGTGAGAGCTAAGGACAGGGCACAACCCTCCCGCATCCTGCTTGACTGTAGAAGGAGCTGCTAAAGTCCTCATGTTAGTGGCAGGGAAAGGTTGTGAGAAAAGCATGTGGAATCGTTGTGCCTGAACCCACGTGTATCTGAGTTGAATACAGCGATTTCCAAAGTCCTTCTTCATCAGAGTGTAGCTAGGTTCCCACTCGCATGTCCGAGAGGGTAGCAGACATCTGCCCCCCCTGCATACACACTTCTGAGAGTTGAGCTTATGGCCTGTAACCCTACCTCCTGACTGCAGCTACCTTTCGCTTCCAAAAGGCCTAGGCTCGCTGCTTCACCGAAGTGTTGGGAGAGGTAACTGGAATCTCCCGGCACACAAGACTAGTGCCTCCAAGCTCAATCCAGCGATTTCCCAGTAATTCCTGGGGTAGACTGGTGCTACATACTAAGTTCCATATGTGAGAAGGTAGCTGAACGCCTTGTCCAAAATCATCTTACTGCTGAGAGTTGAGCTCACCCTCAGTCCCTCACAGTTCCACACTGCCTGCAGAGTAGGTTTCCCACGTCTTCACCAGAGACTTTTGCCAGAGGCTTCTGAGACGCAAGTTAACAATGCAGACCTGGAGGGTATCTCCAGGTGCAGTAGAGTGGTAATCTGGGAACCTCCTTACTCAGAATACTGCTACCTTCACACTGTCATAAGAATGCAGCTAGTTGAGAGCTGGCTTCTAGGCATGCTTCCCTGTGAGAGCTGAGGACAGGGCAGAACCCTCCCGCACCCTGCCTGACTGTAGACGTACCTGCTAACCTCCTTATGTTAGTGGCTGGGATAGGTTGTGGGAAAAGCATGTGTAAGCATTGGGCCTGAACTCCCGTGTATCTGAGTTGAATACAGCGATTTCCAACATCCTTCTTCAATAGGAGTGTAGCTAGGTTCCAACTCCCATGTCCGAGTGGGTAGCAGACATCTGCCTCCCATGCATACACACTTCTGAGAGTTGAGCTTATGGCCTGTACCCTACATCCTGCCTGCCGCTACCTTTCGCTTCCAAAAGGCCTAGGCTCGCTGCTTGACGCAAGTGTTGTAGAGGTAACTGGAATCTCCCGGCACACAAGACGAGTGCCTCCAAGCTCAATCAAGCGATTTCCTAGTAATTCCTGGGGTAGACTGGTGCTACGTACTAAGTTCCATACGTGAGTGGGTAGTTGAACGCCTTGTCCAAAAACATCTTACTTCTGAGAGTTGAGCTCACCCTCAGTCCCTCACAGTTCCACACTGCCTGCAGAGTGAGTTTCGCACGTCTTCACCAGAGACGTTTGCCAGAGGCTTCTGAGACGCAAGTTAACAATGCAGACCTGGAGGGTATCTCCAGGTGCAGTAGAGTGGTAATCTGGGAACCTCCTGTCTCAGAATACTGCTACCTTCACCCTGCCATAAGAATGCAGCTAGTTGACAGCTGGCTTCAAGGCATGCTTCCCTGTGAGAGCTAAGGACAGGGCACAACCCTCCCGCATCCTGCTTGACTGTAGAAGGAGCTGCTAACGTCCTCATGTTAGTGGCAGGGAAAGGTTGTGAGAAAAGCATGTGGAATCGTTGTGCCTGAACCCACGTGTATCTGAGTTGAATACAGCGATTTCCAAAGTCCTTCTTCATCAGAGTGTAGCTAGGTTCCCACTCGCATGTCCGAGTGGGTAGCAGACATCTGCCCCCCCTGCATACCCACTTCTGAGAGTTGAGCTTATGGCCTGTAACCCTACCTCCTGCCTGCAGCTACCTTTCGCTTCCAAAAGGCCTAGGCTCGCTGCTTCACCGAAGTGTTGGGAGAGGTAACTGGAATCTCCCGGCACACAAGACTAGTGCCTCCAAGCTCAATCCAGCGATTTCCCAGTAATTCCTGGGGTAGACTGGTGCTACATACTAAGTTCCATATGTGAGAAGGTAGCTGAACGCCTTGTCCAAAATCATCTTACTGCTGAGAGTTGAGCTCACCCTCAGTCCCTCACAGTTCCACACTGCCTGCAGAGTGAGTTTCCCACGTCTTCACCAGAGACTTTTGCCAGAGGCTTCTGAGACGCAAGTTAACAATGCACACCTGGACGGTATCTCCAGGTGCAGTAGAGTGGTAATCTGGGAACCTCCTTACTCAGAATACTGCTACCTTCACACTGTCATAAGAATGCAGCTAGTTGAGAGCTGGCTTCTAGGCAAGCTTCCCTGTGAGAGCTGAGGACAGGGCAGAACCCTCCCGCATCCTGCCTGACTGTAGACGTACCTGCTAACCTCCTTATGTTAGTGGCTGGGATGGGTTGCGGGAAAAGCATGTGTAAGCATTGGGCCTGAACTCCCGTGTATCTGAGTTGAATACAGCGATTTCCAACATCCTTCTTCCATAGGAGTGTAGCTAGGTTCCAACTCCCATGTCCGAGTGGGTAGCAGACATCTGCCTCCCATGCATACACACTTCTGAGAGTTGAGCTTATGGCCTGTAACCCTACATCCTGCCTGCCGCTACCTTTCGCTTCCAAAAGGCCTAGGCTCGCTGCTTGACGCAAGTGTTGGGAGAGGTACCTGGAATCTCCCGGCACACAAGCCGAGTGCCTCCAAGCTCAATCAAGCGATTTCCTAGTAATTCCTTGGCTAGACTGGTGCTACATACTAAGTTCCATACGTGAGTATGTAGTTGAACGCCTTGTCCAAAAACATCTTACTTCTGAGAGTTGAGCTCACCCTCAGTCCCTCACAGTTCCACACTGCCTGCAGAGTGAGTTTCGCACGTCTTCACCAGAGACGTTTGCCAGAGGCTTCTGAGACGCAAGTTAACAATGCAGACCTGGAGGGTATCTCCAGGTCCAGTAGAGTGGTAACCTGGGAACCTCCTGTCTCAGAATACTGCTACCTTCACTCTGCCATAAGAATGCAGCTAGTTGACAGCTGGCTTCAAGGCCTGCTTCCCTGTGAGAGCTAAGGACAGGGCACAACCCTCCCGCATCCTGCTTGACTGTAGAAGGAGCTGCTAACGTCCTCATGTTAGTGGCAGGGAAACGTTGTGAGAAAAGCATGTGGAATCGTTGTGCCTGAACCCACGTGTATCTGAGTTGAATACAGCGATTTCCAAAGTCCTTCTTCATCAGAGTGTAGCTAGGTTCCCACTCGCATGTCCGAGTGGGTAGCAGACATCTGCCCCCCCTGCATACCCACTTCTGAGAGTTGAGCTTATGGCCTGTAACCCTACCTCCTGCCTGCAGCTACCTTTCGCTTCCAAAAGGCCTAGGCTCGCTGCTTCACCGAAGTGTTGGGAGAGGTAACTGGAATCTCCCGGCACACAAGACTAGTGCCTCCAAGCTCAATCCAGCGATTTCCCAGTAATTCCTGGGGTAGACTGGTGCTACATACTAAGTTCCATATGTGAGAAGGTAGCTGAACGCCTTGTCCAAAATCATCTTACTGCTGAGAGTTGAGCTCACCCTCAGTCCCTCACAGTTCCACACTGCCTGCAGAGTAGGTTTCCCACGTCTTCACCAGAGACTTTTGCCAGAGGCTTCTGAGACGCAAGTTAACAATGCAGACCTGGAGGGTATCTCCAGGTGCAGTAGAGTGGTAATCTGGGAACCTCCTTACTCAGAATACTGCTACTTTCACACTGTCATAAGAATGCAGCTAGTTGAGAGCTGGCTTCTAGGCATGCTTCCCTGTGAGAGCTGAGGACAGGGCAGAACCCTCCCGCACCCTGCCTGACTGTAGACATACCTGCTAACCTCCTTATGTTAGTGGCTGGGATAGGTTGTGGGAAAAGCATGTGTAAGCATTGGGCCTGAACTCCCGTGTATCTGAGTTGAATACAGCGATTTCCAACATCCTTCTTCAATAGGAGTGTAGCTAGGTTCCAACTCCCATGTCCGAGTGGGTAGCAGACATATGCCTCCCATGCATACACACTTCTGAGAGTTGAGCTTATGGCCTGTACCCTACATCCTGCCTGCCGCTACCTTTCGCTTCCAAAAGGCCTAGGCTCGCTGCTTGACGCAAGTGTTGGGAGAGGTAACTGGAATCTCCCGGCACACAAGCCGAGTGCCTCCAAGCTCAATCAAGCGATTTCCTAGTAATTCCTGGGGTAGACTGGTGCTAGGTACTAAGTTCCATACGTGAGTAGGTAGTTGAACGCCTTGTCCAAAAACATCTTACTTCTGAGAGTTGAGCTCACCCTCAGTCCCTCACAGTTCCACACTGCCTGCAGAGTGAGTTTCGCACGTCTTCACCAGAGACGTTTGCCAGAGGCTTCTGAGACGCAAGTTAACAATGCAGACCTGGAGGGTATCTCCAGGTGCAGTAGAGTGGTAATCTGGGAACCTCCTGTCTCAGAATACTGCTACCTTCACCCTGCCATAAGAATGCAGCTAGTTGACAGCTGGCTTCAAGGCCTGCTTCCCTGTGAGAGCTAAGGACAGGGCACAACCCTCCCGCATCCTGCTTGACTGTAGAAGGAGCTGCTAACGTCCTCATGTTAGTGGCAGGGAAACGTTGTGAGAAAAGCATGTGGAATCGTTGTGCCTGAACCCACGTGTATCTGAGTTGAATACAGCGATTTCCAAAGTCCTTCTTCATCAGAGTGTAGCTAGGTTCCCACTCGCTTGTCCGAGTGGGTAGCAGACATCTGCCTCCCATGTATACACACTTCTGAGAGTTGAGCTTATGGCCTGTACGCCTACCTCCTGCCTGCAGCTACCTTTCGCTTCCAAAAGGCCTA
This sequence comes from Canis aureus, assembly GCF_053574225.1. Classification (NCBI taxonomy): domain Eukaryota; kingdom Metazoa; phylum Chordata; class Mammalia; order Carnivora; family Canidae; genus Canis; species Canis aureus. The sequence continues at coordinate 63,075,729 of NC_135627.1, read as the reverse complement.
GGCTCGCTGCTTCACCGAAGTGTTGAGAGAGGTAACTGGAATCTCCCGGCACACAAGACTAGTGCCACCAAGCTCAATCCAGCGATTTCCCAGTAATTCCTGGGGTAGACTGGTGCTACATACTAAGTTCCATATGTGAGAAGGTAGCTGAACGCCTTGTCCAAAATCATCTTACTGCTGAGAGTTGAGCTCACCCTCAGTCCCTCACAGTTCCACACTGCCTGCAGAGTGAGTTTCCCACGTCTTCACCAGAGACTTTTGCCAGAGGCTTCTGAGACGCAAGTTAACAATGCAGACCTGGAGGGTATCTCCAGGTGCAGTAGAGTGGTAATCTGGGAACCTCCTTACTCAGAATACTGCTACCTTCACACTGTCATAAGAATGCAGGTAGTTGAGAGCTGGCTTCTAGGCAAGCTTCCCTGTGAGAGCTGAGGACAGGGCAGAACCCTCCCGCATCCTGCCTGACTGTAGACGTACCTGCTAACCTCCTTATGTTAGTGGCTGGGATACGTTGCGGGAAAAGCATGTGTAAGCATTGGGCCTGAACTCCCGTGTATCTGAGTTGAATACAGCGATTTCCAACATCCTTCTTCAATAGGAGTGTAGCTAGGTTCCAACTCCCGTGTCCGAGTGGGTAGCAGACATATGCCTCCCATGCATACACACTTCTGAGAGTTGAGCTTATGGCCTGTAACCCTACCTCCTGCCTGCAGCTACCTTTCGCTTCCAAAAGGCCTAGGCTCGCTGCTTCACCGAAGTGTTGGGAGAGGTAACTGGAATCTCCCGGCACACAAGACTAGTGCCTCCAAGCTCAATCCAGCGATTTCCCAGTAATTCCTGGGGTAGACTGGTGCTACATACTAAGTTCCATATGTGAGAAGGTAGCTGAACGCCTTGTCCAAAATCATCTTACTGCTGAGAGTTGAGCTCACCCTCAGTCCCTCACAGTTCCACACTGCCTGCAGAGTAGGTTTCCCACGTCTTCACCAGAGACTTTTGCCAGAGGCTTCTGAGACGCAAGTTAACAATGCAGACCTGGAGGGTATCTCCAGGTGCAGTAGAGTGGTAATCTGGGAACCTCCTTACTCAGAATACTGCTACCTTCACACTGTCATAAGAATGCAGCTAGTTGAGAGCTGGCTTCTAGGCATGCTTTCCTGTGAGAGCTGAGGACAGGGCAGAACCCTCCCGCACCCTGCCTGACTGTAGACGTACCTGCTAACCTCCTTATGTTAGTGGCTGGGATAGGTTGTGGGAAAAGCATGTGTAAGCATTGGGCCTGAACTCCCGTGTATCTGAGTTGAATACAGCGATTTCCAACATCCTTCTTCCATAGGAGTGTAGCTAGGTTCCAACTCCCATGTCCGAGTGGGTAGCAGACATCTGCCTCCCATGCATACACACTTCTGAGAGTTGAGCTTATGGCCTGTACCCTACATCCTGCCTGCCGCTACCTTTCGCTTCCAAAAGGCCTAGGCTCGCTGCTTGACGCAAGTGTTGGGAGAGGTAACTGGAATCTCCCGGCACACAAGCCGAGTGCCTCCAAGCTCAATCAAGCGATTTCCTAGTAATTCCTGGGGTAGACTGGTGCTACGTACTAAGTTCCATACGTGAGTGGGTAGTTGAACGCCTTGTCCAAAAACATCTTACTTCTGAGAGTTGAGCTCACCCTCAGTCCCTCACAGTTCCACACTGCCTGCAGAGTGAGTTTCGCACGTCTTCACCAGAGACGTTTGCCAGAGGCTTCTGAGACGCAAGTTAACGATGCAGACCTGGAGGGTATCTCCAGGTGCAGTAGAGTGGTAATCTGGGAACCTCCTGTCTCAGAATACTGCTACCTTCACCCTGCCATAAGAATGCAGCTAGTTGACAGCTGGCTTCAAGGCATGCTTCCCTGTGAGAGCTAAGGACAGGGCACAACCCTCCCGCATCCTGCTTGACTGTAGAAGGAGCTGCTAACGTCCTCATGTTAGTGGCAGGGAAAGGTTGTGAGAAAAGCATGTGGAATCGTTGTGCCTGAACCCACGTGTATCTGAGTTGAATACAGCGATTTCCAAAGTCCTTCTTCATCAGAGTGTAGCTAGGTTCCCACTCGCATGTCCGAGTGGGTAGCAGACATCTGCCCCCCCTGCATACCCACTTCTGAGAGTTGAGCTTATGGCCTGTACGCCTACCTCCTGCCTGCAGCTACCTTTCGCTTCCAAAAGGCCTAGGCTCGCTGCTTCACCGAAGTGTTGGGAGAGGTAACTGGAATCTCCCGGCACACAAGACGAGTGCCTCCAAGCTCAATCAAGCGATTTCCTAGTAATTCCTGGGGTAGACTGGTGCTACATACTAAGTTCCATACGTGAGTATGTAGTTGAACGCCTTGTCCAAAAACATCTTACTTCTGAGAGTTGAGCTCACCCTCAGTCCCTCACAGTTCCACACTGCCTGCAGAGTGAGTTTCGCACGTCTTCACCAGAGACGTTTGCCAGAGGCTTCTGAGACGCAAGTTAACATTGCAGACCTGGAGGGTATCTCCAGGTGCAGTAGAGTGGTAATCTGGGAACCTCCTGTCTCAGAATACTGCTACCTTCAAAAAAAAAAAAAAAAAAAAAAAAAAAAAAAGAATACTGCTACCTTCACCCTGCCATAAGAATGCAGCTAGTTGACAGCTGGCTTCAAGGCCTGCTTCCCTGTGAGAGCTAAGGACAGGGCACAACCCTCCCGCATCCTGCTTGACTGTAGAAGGAGCTGCTAACGTCCTCATGTTAGTGGCAGGGAAACGTTGTGAGAAAAGCATGTGGAATCGTTGTGCCTGAACCCACGTGTATCTGAGTTGAATACAGCGATTTCCAAAGTCCTTCTTCATCAGAGTGTAGCTAGGTTCCCACTCGCTTGTCCGAGTGGGTAGCAGACATCTGCCTCCCATGTATACACACTTCTGAGAGTTGAGCTTATGGCCTGTACGCCTACCTCCTGCCTGCAGCTACCTTTCGCTTCCAAAAGGCCTAGGCTCGCTGCTTCACCGAAGTGTTGAGAGAGGTAACTGGAATCTCCCGGCACACAAGACTAGTGCCACCAAGCTCAATCCAGCGATTTCCCAGTAATTCCTGGGGTAGACTGGTGCTACATACTAAGTTCCATATGTGAGAAGGTAGCTGAACGCCTTGTCCAAAATCATCTTACTGCTGAGAGTTGAGCTCACCCTCAGTCCCTCACAGTTCCACACTGCCTGCAGAGTGAGTTTCCCACGTCTTCACCAGAGACTTTTGCCAGAGGCTTCTGAGACGCAAGTTAACAATGCAGACCTGGAGGGTATCTCCAGGTGCAGTAGAGTGGTAATCTGGGAACCTCCTTACTCAGAATACTGCTACCTTCACACTGTCATAAGAATGCAGGTAGTTGAGAGCTGGCTTCTAGGCAAGCTTCCCTGTGAGAGCTGAGGACAGGGCAGAACCCTCCCGCATCCTGCCTGACTGTAGACGTACCTGCTAACCTCCTTATGTTAGTGGCTGGGATGGGTTGCGGGAAAAGCATGTGTAAGCATTGGGCCTGAACTCCCGTGTATCTGAGTTGAATACAGCGATTTCCAACATCCTTCTTCCATAGGAGTGTAGCTAGGTTCCAACTCCCATGTCCGAGTGGGTAGCAGACATCTGCCTCCCATGCATACACACTTCTGAGAGTTGAGCTTATGGCCTGTAACCCTACATCCTGCCTGCCGCTACCTTTTGCTTCCAAAAGGCCTAGGCTCGCTGCTTGACGCAAATGTTGGGAGAGGTAACTGGAATCTCCCGGCACACAAGACGAGTGCCTCCAAGCTCAATCAAGCGATTTCCTAGTAATTCCTGGGGTAGACTGGTGCTACGTACTAAGTTCCATACGTGAGTATGTAGTTGAACGCCTTGTCCAAAAACATCTTACTTCTGAGAGTTGAGCTCACCCTCAGTCCCTCACAGTTCCACACTGCCTGCAGAGTGAGTTTCGCACGTCTTCACCAGAGACGTTTGCCAGAGGCTTCTGAGACGCAAGTTAACAATGCAGACCTGGAGGGTATCTCCAGGTCCAGTAGAGTGGTAACCTGGGAACCTCCTGTCTCAGAATCCTGCTACCTTCACCCTGCCATAAGAATGCAGCTAGTTGACAGCTGGCTTCAAGGCATGCTTCCCTGTGAGAGCTAAGGACAGGGCACAACCCTCCCGCATCCTGCTTGACTGTAGAAGGAGCTGCTAACGTCCTCATGTTAGTGGCAGGGAAAGGTTGTGCGAAAAGCATGTGGAATCGTTGTGCCTGAACCCAAGTGTATCTGAGTTGAATACAGCGATTTCCAAAGTCCTTCTTCATCAGAGTGTAGCTAGGTTCCCACTCGCATGTCCGAGTGGGTAGCAGACATCTGCCTCCCATGTATACACACTTCTGAGAGTTGAGCTTATGGCCTGTAACCCTACCTCCTGACTGCAGCTACCTTTCGCTTCCAAAAGGCCTAGGCTCGCTGCTTCACCGAAGTGTTGGGAGAGGTAACTGGAATCTCCCGGCACACAAGACTAGTGCCTCCAAGCTCAATCCAGCGATTTCCCAGTAATTCCTGGGGTAGACTGGTGCTACATACTAAGTTCCATATGTGAGAAGGTAGCTGAACGCCTTGTCCAAAATCATCTTACTGCTGAGAGTTGAGCTCACCCTCAGTCCCTCACAGTTCCACACTGCCTGCAGAGTGAGTTTCCCACGTCTTCACCAGAGACTTTTGCCAGAGGCCTCTGAGACGCAAGTTAACAATGCACACCTGGACGGTATCTCCAGGTGCAGTAGAGTGGTAATCTGGGAACCTCCTTACTCAGAATACTGTTACCTTCACACTGTCATAAGAATGCAGCTAGTTGAGAGCTGGCTTCTAGGCATGCTTCCCTGTGAGAGCTGAGGACAGGGCAGAACCCTCCCGCATCCTGCCTGACTGTAGACGTACCTGCTAACCTCCTTATGTTAGTGGCTGGGATGGGTTGTGGGAAAAGCATGTGTAAGCATTGGGCCTGAACTCCCGTGTATCTGAGTTGAATACAGCGATTTCCAACATCCTTCTTCCATAGGAGTGTAGCTAGGTTCCAACTCCCATGTCCGAGTGGGTAGCAGACATCTGCCTCCTATGCATACACACTTCTGAGAGTTGAGCTTATGGCCTGTAACCCTACATGCTGCCTGCCGCTACCTTTCGCTTCCAAAAGGCCTAGGCTCGCTGCTTGACGCAAGTGTTGGGAGAGGTAACTGGAATCTCCCGGCACACAAGAAGAGAGCCTCCAAGCTCAATCAAGCGATTTCCTAGTAATTCCTGGGGTAGACTGGTGCTACGTACTAAGTTCCATACGTGAGTATGTAGTTGAACGCCTTGTCCAAAAACATCTTACTTCTGAGAGTTGAGCTCACCCTCAGTCCCTCACAGTTCCACACTGCCTGCAGAGTGAGTTTCGCACGTCTTCACCAGAGACGTTTGCCAGAGGCTTCTGAGACGCAAGTTAACAATGCAGACCTGGAGGGTATCTCCAGGTCCAGTAGAGTGGTAACCTGGGAACCTCCTGTCTCAGAATCCTGCTACCTTCACCCTGCCATAAGAATGCAGCTAGTTGACAGCTGGCTTCAAGGCATGCTTCCCTGTGAGAGCTAAGGACAGGGCACAACCCTCCCGCATCCTGCTTGACTGTAGAAGGAGCTGCTAACGTCCTCATGTTAGTGGCAGGGAAAGGTTGTGAGAAAAGCATGTGGAATCGTTGTGCCTGAACCCACGTGTATCTGAGTTGAATACAGCCATTTCCAAAGTACTTCTTCATCAGAGTGTAGCTAGGTTCCCACTCGCATGTCCGAGAGGGTAGCAGACATCTGCCCCCCCTGCATACACACTTCTGAGAGTTGAGCTTATGGCCTGTAACCCTACCTCCTGACTGCAGCTACCTTTCGCTTCCAAAAGGCCTAGGCTCGCTGCTTCACCGAAGTGTTGGGAGAGGTAACTGGAATCTCCCGGCACACAAGACTAGTGCCTCCAAGCTCAATCCAGCGATTTCCCAGTAATTCCTGGGGTAGACTGGTGCTACATACTAAGTTCCATATGTGAGAAGGTAGCTGAACGCCTTGTCCAAAATCATCTTACTGCTGAGAGTTGAGCTCACCCTCAGTCCCTCACAGTTCCACACTGCCTGCAGAGTAGGTTTCCCACGTCTTCACCAGAGACTTTTGCCAGAGGCTTCTGAGACGCAAGTTAACAATGCAGACCTGGAGGGTATCTCCAGGTGCAGTAGAGTGGTAATCTGGGAACCTCCTTACTCAGAATACTGCTACCTTCACACTGTCATAAGAATGCAGCTAGTTGAGAGCTGGCTTCTAGGCATGCTTCCCTGTGAGAGCTGAGGACAGGGCAGAACCCTCCCGCACCCTGCCTGACTGTAGACGTACCTGCTAACCACCTTATGTTAGTGGCTGGGATAGGTTGTGGGAAAAGCATGTGTAAGCATTGGGCCTGAACTCCCGTGTATCTGAGTTGAATACAGCGATTTCCAACATCTTTCTTCAATAGGAGTGTAGCTAGGTTCCAACTCCCATGTCCGAGTGGGTAGCAGACATCTGCCTCCCATGCATACACACTTCTGAGAGTTGAGCTTATGGCCTGTACCCTACATCCTGCCTGCCGCTACCTTTCGCTTCCAAAAGGCCTAGGCTCGCTGCTTGACGCAAGTGTTGGGAGAGGTAACTGGAATCTCCCGGCACACAAGACGAGTGCCTCCAAGCTCAATCAAGCGATTTCCTAGTAATTCCTGGGGTAGACTGGTGCTACATACTAAGTTCCATATGTGAGAAGGTAGCTGAACGCCTTGTCCAAAATCATCTTACTGCTGAGAGTTGAGCTCACCCTCAGTCCCTCACAGTTCCACACTGCCTGCAGAGTAGGTTTCCCACGTCTTCACCAGAGACTTTTGCCAGAGGCTTCTGAGACGCAAGTTAACAATGCAGACCTGGAGGGTATCTCCAGGTGCAGTAGAGTGGTAATCTGGGAACCTCCTTACTCAGAATACTGCTACCTTCACACTGTCATAAGAATGCAGCTAGTTGAGAGCTGGCTTCTAGGCATGCTTCCCTGTGAGAGCTGAGGACAGGGCAGAACCCTCCCGCATCCTGCCTGACTGTAGACGTACCTGCTAACCTCCTTATGTTAGTGGCTGGGATGGGTTGTGGGAAAAGCATGTGTAAGCATTGGGCCTGAACTCCCGTGTATCTGAGTTGAATACAGCGATTTCCAACATCCTTCTTCCATAGGAGTGTAGCTAGGTTCCAACTCCCATGTCCGAGTGGGTAGCAGACATCTGCCTCCTATGCATACACACTTCTGAGAGTTGAGCTTATGGCCTGTAACCCTACATGCTGCCTGCCGCTACCTTTCGCTTCCAAAAGGCCTAGGCTCGCTGCTTGACGCAAGTGTTGGGAGAGGTAACTGGAATCTCCCGGCACACAAGACGAGTGCCTCCAAGCTCAATCAAGCGATTTCCTAGTAATTCCTGGGGTAGACTGGTGCTACGTACTAAGTTCCATACGTGAGTATGTAGTTGAACGCCTTGTCCAAAAACATCTTACTTCTGAGAGTTGAGCTCACCCTCAGTCCCTCACAGTTCCACACTGCCTGCAGAGTGAGTTTCGCACGTCTTCACCAGAGACGTTTGCCAGAGGCTTCTGAGACGCAAGTTAACAATGCAGACCTGGAGGGTATCTCCAGGTCCAGTAGAGTGGTAACCTGGGAACCTCCTGTCTCAGAATCCTGCTACCTTCACCCTGCCATAAGAATGCAGCTAGTTGACAGCTGGCTTCAAGGCATGCTTCCCTGTGAGAGCTAAGGACAGGGCACAACCCTCCCGCATCCTGCTTGACTGTAGAAGGAGCTGCTAACGTCCTCATGTTAGTGGCAGGGAAAGGTTGTGAGAAAAGCATGTGGAATCGTTGTGCCTGAACCCACGTGTATCTGAGTTGAATACAGCCATTTCCAAAGTCCTTCTTCATCAGAGTGTAGCTAGGTTCCCACTCGCATGTCCGAGAGGGTAGCAGACATCTGCCCCCTCTGCATACACACTTCTGAGAGTTGAGCTTATGGCCTGTAACCCTACCTCCTGACTGCAGCTACCTTTCGCTTCCAAAAGGCCTAGGCTCGCTGCTTCACCGAAGTGTTGGGAGAGGTAACTGGAATCTCCCGGCACACAAGACTAGTGCCTCCAAGCTCAATCCAGCGATTTCCCAGTAATTCCTGGGGTAGACTGGTGCTACATACTAAGTTCCATATGTGAGAAGGTAGCTGAACGCCTTGTCCAAAATCATCTTACTGCTGAGAGTTGAGCTCACCCTCAGTCCCTCACAGTTCCACACTGCCTGCAGAGTAGGTTTCCCACGTCTTCACCAGAGACTTTTGCCAGAGGCTTCTGAGACGCAAGTTAACAATGCAGACCTGGAGGGTATCTCCAGGTGCAGTAGAGTGGTAATCTGGGAACCTCCTTACTCAGAATACTGCTACCTTCACACTGTCATAAGAATGCAGCTAGTTGAGAGCTGGCTTCTAGGCATGCTTCCCTGTGAGAGCTGAGGACAGGGCAGAACCCTCCCGCACCCTGCCTGACTGTAGACGTACCTGCTAACCTCCTTATGTTAGTGGCTGGGATGGGTTGTGGGAAAAGCATGTGTAAGCATTGGGCCTGAACTCCCGTGTATCTGAGTTGAATACAGCGATTTCCAACATCCTTCTTCAATAGGAGTGTAGCTAGGTTCCAACTCCCATGTCCGAGTGGGTAGCAGACATCTGCCTCCCATGCATACACACTTCTGAGAGTTGAGCTTATGGCCTGTACCCTACATCCTGCCTGCCGCTACCTTTCGCTTCCAAAAGGCCTAGGCTCGCTGCTTGACGCAAGTGTTGGGAGAGGTAACTGGAATCTCCCGGCACACAAGACGAGTGCCTCCAAGCTCAATCAAGCGATTTCCTAGTAATTCCTGGGGTAGACTGGTGCTACGTACTAAGTTCCATACGTGAGTATGTAGTTGAACGCCTTGTCCAAAAACATCTTACTTCTGAGAGTTGAGCTCACCCTCAGTCCCTCACAGTTCCACACTGCCTGCAGAGTGAGTTTCGCAAGTCTTCACCAGAGACGTTTGCCAGAGGCTTCTGAGACGCAAGTTAACATTGCAGACCTGGAGGGTATCTCCAGGTGCAGTAGAGTGGTAATCTGGGAACCTCCTGTCTCAGAATACTGCTACCTTCACCCTGCCATAAGAATGCAGCTAGTTGACAGCTGGCTTCAAGGCCTGCTTCCCTGTGAGAGCTAAGGACAGGGCACAACCCTCCCGCATCCTGCTTGACTGTAGAAGGAGCTGCTAACGTCCTCATGTTAGTGGCAGGGAAACGTTGTGAGAAAAGCATGTGGAATCGTTGTGCCTGAACCCACGTGTATCTGAGTTGAATACAGCGATTTCCAAAGTCCTTCTTCATCAGAGTGTAGCTAGGTTCCCACTCGCATGTCCGAGTGGGTAGCAGACATCTGCCTCCCATGTATACACACTTCTGAGAGTTGAGCTTATGGCCTGTACGCCTACCTCCTGCCTGCAGCTACCTTTCGCTTCCAAAAGGCCTAGGCTCGCTGCTTCACCGAAGTGTTGAGAGAGGTAACTGGAATCTCCCGGCACACAAGACTAGTGCCACCAAGCTCAATCCAGCGATTTCCCAGTAATTCCTGGGGTAGACTGGTGCTACATACTAAGTTCCATATGTGAGAAGGTAGCTGAACGCCTTGTCCAAAATCATCTTACTGCTGAGAGTTGAGCTCACCCTCAGTCCCTCACAGTTCCACACTGCCTGCAGAGTGAGTTTCCCACGTCTTCACCAGAGACTTTTGCCAGAGGCTTCTGAGACGCAAGTTAACAATGCAGACCTGGAGGGTATCTCCAGGTGCAGTAGAGTGGTAATCTGGGAACCTCCTTACTCAGAATACTGCTACCTTCACACTGTCATAAGAATGCAGGTAGTTGAGAGCTGGCTTCTAGGCAAGCTTCCCTGGGAGAGCTGAGGACAGGGCAGAACCCTCCCGCATCCTGCCTGACTGTAGACGTACCTGCTAACCTCCTTATGTTAGTGGCTGGGATGGGTTGCGGGAAAAGCATGTGTAAGCATTGGGCCTGAACTCCCGTGTATCTGAGTTGAATACAGCGATTTCCAACATCCTTCTTCCATAGGAGTGTAGCTAGGTTCCAACTCCCATGTCCGAGTGGGTAGCAGACATCTGCCTCCCATGCATACACACTTCTGAGAGTTGAGCTTATGGCCTGTAACCCTACATCCTGCCTGCCGCTACCTTTCGCTTCCAAAAGGCCTAGGCTCGCTGCTTGACGCAAGTGTTGGGAGAGGTAACTGGAATCTCCCGGCACACAAGACGAGTGCCTCCAAGCTCAATCAAGCGATTTCCTAGTAATTCCTGGGGTAGACTGGTGCTACGTACTAAGTTCCATACGTGAGTATGTAGTTGAACGCCTTGTCCAAAAACATCTTACTTCTGAGAGTTGAGCTCACCCTCAGTCCCTCACAGTTCCACACTGCCTGCAGAGTGAGTTTCGCACGTCTTCACCAGAGACGTTTGCCAGAGGCTTCTGAGACGCAAGTTAACAATGCAGACCTGGAGGGTATCTCCAGGTCCAGTAGAGTGGTAACCTGGGAACCTCCTGTCTCAGAATCCTGCTACCTTCACCCTGCCATAAGAATGCAGCTAGTTGACAGCTGGCTTCAAGGCATGCTTCCCTGTGAGAGCTAAGGACAGGGCACAACCCTCCCGCATCCTGCTTGACTGTAGAAGGAGCTGCTAACGTCCTCATGTTAGTGGCAGGGAAAGGTTGTGAGAAAAGCATGTGGAATCGTTGTGCCTGAACCCACGTGTATCTGAGTTGAATACAGCGATTTCCAAAGTCCTTCTTCATCAGAGTGTAGCTAGGTTCCCACTCGCATGTCCGAGTGGGTAGCAGACATCTGCCTCCCATGTATACACACTTCTGAGAGTTGAGCTTATGGCCTGTAACCCTACCTCCTGACTGCAGCTACCTTTCGCTTCCAAAAGGCCTAGGCTCGCTGCTTCACCGAAGTGTTGGGAGAGGTAACTGGAATCTCCCGGCACACAAGACTAGTGCCTCCAAGCTCAATCCAGCGATTTCCCAGTAATTCCTGGGGTAGACTGGTGCTACATACTAAGTTCCATATGTGAGAAGGTAGCTGAACGCCTTGTCCAAAATCATCTTACTGCTGAGAGTTGAGCTCACCCTCAGTCCCTCACAGTTCCACACTGCCTGCAGAGTGAGTTTCCCACGTCTTCACCAGAGACTTTTGCCAGAGGCTTCTGAGACGCAAGTTAACAATGCAGACCTGGAGGGTATCTCCAGGTGCAGTAGAGTGGTAATCTGGGAACCTCCTTACTCAGAATACTGTTACCTTCACACTGTCATAAGAATGCAGCTAGTTGAGAGCTGGCTTCTAGGCATGCTTCCCTGTGAGAGCTGAGGACAGGGCAGAACCCTCCCGCATCCTGCCTGACTGTAGACGTACCTGCTAACCTCCTTATGTTAGTGGCTGGGATAGGTTGTGGGAAAAGCATGTGTAAGCATTGGGCCTGAACTCCCGTGTATCTGAGTTGAATACAGCGATTTCCAACATCCTTCTTCCATAGGAGTGTAGCTAGGTTCCAACTCCCATGTCCGAGTGGGTAGCAGACATCTGCCTCCTATGCATACACACTTCTGAGAGTTGAGCTTATGGCCTGTAACCCTACATGCTGCCTGCCGCTACCTTTCGCTTCCAAAAGGCCTAGGCTCGCTGCTTGACGCAAGTGTTGGGAGAGGTAACTGGAATCTCCCGGCACACAAGACGAGTGCCTCCAAGCTCAATCAAGCGATTTCCTAGTAATTCCTGGGGTAGACTGGTGCTACGTACTAAGTTCCATACGTGAGTATGTAGTTGAACGCCTTGTCCAAAAACATCTTACTTCTGAGAGTTGAGCTCACCCTCAGTCCCTCACAGTTCCACACTGCCTGCAGAGTGAGTTTCGCACGTCTTCACCAGAGACGTTTGCCAGAGGCTTCTGAGACGCAAGTTAACAATGCAGACCTGGAGGGTATCTCCAGGTCCAGTAGAGTGGTAACCTGGGAACCTCCTGTCTCAGAATCCTGCTACCTTCACCCTGCCATAAGAATGCAGCTAGTTGACAGCTGGCTTCAAGGCATGCTTCCCTGTGAGAGCTAAGGACAGGGCACAACCCTCCCGCATCCTGCTTGACTGTAGAAGGAGCTGCTAACGTCCTCATGTTAGTGGCAGGGAAACGTTGTGAGAAAAGCATGTGGAATCGTTGTGCCTGAACCCAAGTGTATCTGAGTTGAATACAGCGATTTCCAAAGTCCTTCTTCATCAGAGTGTAGCTAGGTTCCCACTCGCATGTCCGAGTGGGTAGCAGACATCTGCCTCCCATGTATACACACTTCTGAGAGTTGAGCTTATGGCCTGTAACCCTACCTCCTGACTGCAGCTACCTTTCGCTTCCAAAAGGCCTAGGCTCGCTGCTTCACCGAAGTGTTGGGAGAGGTAACTGGAATCTCCCGGCACACAAGACTAGTGCCTCCAAGCTCAATCCAGCGATTTCCCAGTAATTCCTGGGGTAGACTGGTGCTACATACTAAGTTCCATATGTGAGAAGGTAGCTGAACGCCTTGTCCAAAATCATCTTACTGCTGAGAGTTGAGCTCACCCTCAGTCCCTCACAGTTCCACACTGCCTGCAGAGTGAGTTTCCCACGTCTTCACCAGAGACTTTTGCCAGAGGCCTCTGAGACGCAAGTTAACAATGCACACCTGGACGGTATCTCCAGGTGCAGTAGAGTGGTAATCTGGGAACCTCCTTACTCAGAATACTGCTACCTTCACACTGTCATAAGAATGCAGCTAGTTGAGAGCTGGCTTCTAGGCATGCTTCCCTGTGAGAGCTGAGGACAGGGCAGAACCCTCCCGCATCCTGCCTGACTGTAGACGTACCTGCTAACCTCCTTATGTTAGTGGCTGGGATGGGTTGTGGGAAAAGCATGTGTAAGCATTGGGCCTGAACTCCCGTGTATCTGAGTTGAATACAGCGATTTCCAACATCCTTCTTCCATAGGAGTGTAGCTAGGTTCCAACTCCCATGTCCGAGTGGGTAGCAGACATCTGCCTCCTATGCATACACACTTCTGAGAGTTGAGCTTATGGCCTGTAACCCTACATGCTGCCTGCTGCTACCTTTCGCTTCCAAAAGGCCTAGGCTCGCTGCTTGACGCAAGTGTTGGGAGAGGTAACTGGAATCTCCCGGCACACAAGACGAGTGCCTCCAAGCTCAATCAAGCGATTTCCTAGTAATTCCTGGGGTAGACTGGTGCTACATACTAAGTTCCATACGTGAGTATGTAGTTGAACGCCTTGTCCAAAAACATCTTACTTCTGAGAGTTGAGCTCACCCTCAGTCCCTCACAGTTCCACACTGCCTGCAGAGTGAGTTTCGCACGTCTTCACCAGAGACGTTTGCCAGAGGCTTCTGAGACGCAAGTTAACAATGCAGACCTGGAGGGTATCTCCAGGTCCAGTAGAGTGGTAACCTGGAAACCTCCTGTCTCAGAATCCTGCTACCTTCACCCTGCCATAAGAATGTAGCTAGTTGACAGCTGGCTTCAAGACATGCTTCCCTGTGAGAGCTAAGGACAGGGCACAACCCTCCCGCATCCTGCTTGACTGTAGAAGGAGCTGCTAACGTCCTCATGTTAGTGGCAGGGAAAGGTTGTGAGAAAAGCATGTGGAATCGTTGTGCCTGAACCCACGTGTATCTGAGTTGAATACAGCCATTTCCAAAGTACTTCTTCATCAGAGTGTAGCTAGGTTCCCACTCGCATGTCCGAGAGGGTAGCAGACATCTGCCCCCCCTGCATACACACTTCTGAGAGTTGAGCTTATGGCCTGTAACCCTACCTCCTGCCTGCAGCTACCTTTCGCTTCCAAAAGGCCTAGGCTCGCTGCTTCACCGAAGTGTTGGGAGAGGTAACTGGAATCTCCCGGCACACAAGACTAGTGCCTCCAAGCTCAATCCAGCGATTTCCCAGTAATTCCTGGGGTAGACTGGTGCTACATACTAAGTTCCATATGTGAGAAGGTAGCTGAACGCCTTGTCCAAAATCATCTTACTGCTGAGAGTTGAGCTCACCCTCAGTCCCTCACAGTTCCACACTGCCTGCAGAGTAGGTTTCCCACGTCTTCACCAGAGACTTTTGCCAGAGGCTTCTGAGACGCAAGTTAACAATGCAGACCTGGAGGGTATCTCCAGGTGCAGTAGAGTGGTAATCTGGGAACCTCCTTACTCAGAATACTGCTACCTTCACACTGTCATAAGAATGCAGCTAGTTGAGAGCTGGCTTCTAGGCATGCTTCCCTGTGAGAGCTGAGGACAGGGCAGAACCCTCCCGCACCCTGCCTGACTGTAGACGTACCTGCTAACCTCCTTATGTTAGTGGCTGGGATAGGTTGTGGGAAAAGCATGTGTAAGCATTGGGCCTGAACTCCCGTGTATCTGAGTTGAATACAGCGATTTCCAACATCCTTCTTCAATAGGAGTGTAGCTAGGTTCCAACTCCCATGTCCGAGTGGGTAGCAGACATCTGCCTCCCATGCATACACACTTCTGAGAGTTGAGCTTATGGCCTGTACCCTACATCCTGCCTGCCGCTACCTTTCGCTTCCAAAAGGCCTAGGCTCGCTGCTTGACGCAAGTGTTGGGAGAGGTAACTGGAATCTCCCGGCACACAAGACGAGTGCCTCCAAGCTCAATCAAGCGATTTCCTAGTAATTCCTGGGGTAGACTGGTGCTACGTACTAAGTTCCATACGTGAGTGGGTAGTTGAACGCCTTGTCCAAAAACATCTCACTTCTGAGAGTTGAGCTCACCCTCAGTCCCTCACAGTTCCACACTGCCTGCAGAGTGAGTTTCGCACGTCTTCACCAGAGACGTTTGCCAGAGGCTTCTGAGACGCAAGTTAACAATGCAGACCTGGAGGGTATCTCCAGGTGCAGTAGAGTGGTAATCTGGGAACCTCCTGTCTCAGAACACTGCTACCTTCACCCTGCCATAAGAATGCAGCTAGTTGACAGCTGGCTTCAAGGCATGCTTCCCTGTGAGAGCTAAGGACAGGGCACAACCCTCCCGCATCCTGCTTGACTGTAGAAGGAGCTGCTAACGTCCTCATGTTAGTGGCAGGGAAAGGTTGTGAGAAAAGCATGTGGAATCGTTGTGCCTGAACCCACGTGTATCTGAGTTGAATACAGTGATTTCCAAAGTCCTTCTTCATCAGAGTGTAGCTAGGTTCCCACTCGCATGTCCGAGTGGGTAGCAGACATCTGCCCCCCCTGCATACCCACTTCTGAGAGTTGAGCTTATGGCCTGTAACCCTACCTCCTGACTGCAGCTACCTTTCGCTTCCAAAAGGCCTAGGCTCGCTGCTTCACCGAAGTGTTGGGAGAGGTAACTGGAATCTCCCGGCACACAAGACTAGTGCCACCAAGCTCAATCCAGCGATTTCCCAGTAATTCCTGGGGTAGACTGGTGCTACATACTAAGTTCCATATGTGAGAAGGTAGCTGAACGCCTTGTCCAAAATCATCTTACTGC
Source organism: Canis aureus (assembly GCF_053574225.1). Taxonomy (NCBI): domain Eukaryota; kingdom Metazoa; phylum Chordata; class Mammalia; order Carnivora; family Canidae; genus Canis; species Canis aureus. Next base: position 63,060,020 of record NC_135627.1, on the reverse strand, counting down.
TGAGAGTTGAGCTCACCCTCAGTCCCTCACAGTTCCACACTGCCTGCAGAGTGAGTTTCCCACGTCTTCACCAGAGACTTTTGCCAGAGGCTTCTGAGACGCAAGTTAACAATGCAGACCTGGAGGGTATCTCCAGGTGCAGTAGAGTGGTAATCTGGGAACCTCCTTACTCAGAATACTGCTACCTTCACACTGTCATAAGAATGCAGCTAGTTGAGAGCTGGCTTCTAGGCAAGCTTCCCTGTGAGAGCTGAGGACAGGGCAGAACCCTCCCGCATCCTGCCTGACTGTAGACGTACCTGCTAACCTCCTTATGTTAGTGGCTGGGATGGGTTGCGGGAAAAGCATGTGTAAGCATTGGGCCTGAACTCCCGTGTATCTGAGTTGAATACAGCGATTTCCAACATCCTTCTTCCATAGGAGTGTAGCTAGGTTCCAACTCCCATGTCCGAGTGGGTAGCAGACATCTGCCTCCCATGCATACACACTTCTGAGAGTTGAGCTTATGGCCTGTAACCCTACATCCTGCCTGCCGCTACCTTTCGCTTCCAAAAGGCCTAGGCTCGCTGCTTGACGCAAGTGTTGGGAGAGGTAACTGGAATCTCCCGGCACACAAGACGAGTGCCTCCAAGCTCAATCAAGCGATTTCCTAGTAATTCCTGGGGTAGACTGGTGCTACGTACTAAGTTCCATACGTGAGTGGGTAGTTGAACGCCTTGTCCAAAAACATCTCACTTCTGAGAGTTGAGCTCACCCTTAGTCCCTCACAGTTCCACACTGCCTGCAGAGTGAGTTTCGCACGTCTTCACCAGAGATGTTTGCCAGAGGCTTCTGAGACGCAAGTTAACAATGCAGACCTGGAGGGTATCTCCAGGTGCAGTAGAGTGGTAATCTGGGAACCTCCTGTCTCAGAATACTGCTACCTTCACCCTGCCATAAGAATGCAGCTAGTTGACAGCTGGCTTCAAGGCATGCTTCCCTGTGAGAGCTAAGGACAGGGCACAACCCTCCCGCATCCTGCTTGACTGTAGAAGGAGCTGCTAACGTCCTCATGTTAGTGGCAGGGAAAGGTTGTGAGAAAAGCATGTGGAATCGTTGTGCCTGAACCCACGTGTATCTGAGTTGAATACAGTGATTTCCAAAGTCCTTCTTCATCAGAGTGTAGCTAGGTTCCCACTCGCATGTCCGAGTGGGTAGCAGACATCTGCCCCCCCTGCATACCCACTTCTGAGAGTTGAGCTTATGGCCTGTAACCCTACCTCCTGACTGCAGCTACCTTTCGCTTCCAAAAGGCCTAGGCTCGCTGCTTCACCGAAGTGTTGGGAGAGGTAACTGGAATCTCCCGGCACACAAGACTAGTGCCACCAAGCTCAATCCAGCGATTTCCCAGTAATTCCTGGGGTAGACTGGTGCTACATACTAAGTTCCATATGTGAGAAGGTAGCTGAACGCCTTGTCCAAAATCATCTTACTGCTGAGAGTTGAGCTCACCCTCAGTCCCTCACAGTTCCACACTGCCTGCAGAGTGAGTTTCCCACGTCTTCACCAGAGACTTTTGCCAGAGGCTTCTGAGACGCAAGTTAACAATGCAGACCTGGAGGGTATCTCCAGGTGCAGTAGAGTGGTAATCTGGGAACCTCCTTACTCAGAATACTGCTACCTTCACACTGTCATAAGAATGCAGCTAGTTGAGAGCTGGCTTCTAGGCAAGCTTCCCTGTGAGAGCTGAGGACAGGGCAGAACCCTCCCGCATCCTGCCTGACTGTAGACGTACCTGCTAACCTCCTTATGTTAGTGGCTGGGATGGGTTGCGGGAAAAGCATGTGTAAGCATTGGGCCTGAACTCCCGTGTATCTGAGTTGAATACAGCGATTTCCAACATCCTTCTTCCATAGGAGTGTAGCTAGGTTCCAACTCCCATGTCCGAGTGGGTAGCAGACATCTGCCTCCCATGCATACACACTTCTGAGAGTTGAGCTTATGGCCTGTAACCCTACATCCTGCCTGCCGCTACCTTTCGCTTCCAAAAGGCCTAGGCTCGCTGCTTGACGCAAGTGTTGGGAGAGGTAACTGGAATCTCCCGGCACACAAGACGAGTGCCTCCAAGCTCAATCAAGCGATTTCCTAGTAATTCCTGGGGTAGACTGGTGCTACATACTAAGTTCCATACGTGAGTATGTAGTTGAACGCCTTGTCCAAAAACATCTTACTTCTGAGAGTTGATCTCACCCTCAGTCCCTCACAGTTCCACACTGCCTGCAGAGTGAGTTTCGCACGTCTTCACCAGAGACGTTTTCCAGAGGCTTCTGAGACGCAAGTTAACAATGCAGACCTGGAGGGTATCTCCAGGTCCAGTAGAGTGGTAACCTGGGAACCTCCTGTCTCAGAATCCTGCTACCTTCACCCTGCCATAAGAATGCAGCTAGTTGACAGCTGGCTTCAAGACATGCTTCCCTGTGAGAGCTAAGGACAGGCCACAACCCTCCCGCATCCTGCTTGACTGTAGAAGGAGCTGCTAACGTCCTCATGTTAGTGGCAGGGAAAGGTTGTGAGAAAAGCATGTGGAATCGTTGTGCCTGAACCCACGTGTATCTGAGTTGAATACAGCGATTTCCAAAGTCCTACTTCATCAGAGTGTAGCTAGGTTCCCACTCGCATGTCCGAGAGGGTAGCAGACATCTGCCCCCCCTGCATACCCACTTCTGAGAGTTGAGCTTATGGCCTGTAACCCTACCTCCTGCCTGCAGCTACCTTTCGCTTCCAAAAGGCCTAGGCTCGCTGCTTCACCGAAGTGTTGGGAGAGGTAACTGGAATCTCCCGGCACACAAGACTAGTGCCTCCAAGCTCAATCCAGCGATTTCCCAGTAATTCCTGGGGTAGACTGGTGCTACATACTAAGTTCCATATGTGAGAAGGTAGCTGAACGCCTTGTCCAAAATCATCTTACTGCTGAGAGTTGAGCTCACCCTCAGTCCCTCACAGTTCCACACTGCCTGCAGAGTAGGTTTCCCACGTCTTCACCAGAGACTTTTGCCAGAGGCTTCTGAGACGCAAGTTAACAATGCAGACCTGGAGGGTATCTCCAGGTGCAGTAGAGTGGTAATCTGGGAACCTCCTTACTCAGAATACTGCTACTTTCACACTGTCATAAGAATGCAGCTAGTTGAGAGCTGGCTTCTAGGCATGCTTCCCTGTGAGAGCTGAGGACAGGGCAGAACCCTCCCGCACCCTGCCTGACTGTAGACGTACCTGCTAACCTCCTTATGTTAGTGGCTGGGATAGGTTGTGGGAAAAGCATGTGTAAGCATTGGGCCTGAACTCCCGTGTATCTGAGTTGAATACAGCGATTTCCAACATCCTTCTTCAATAGGAGTGTAGCTAGGTTCCAACTCCCATGTCCGAGTGGGTAGCAGACATCTGCCTCCCATGCATACACACTTCTGAGAGTTGAGCTTATGGCCTGTACCCTACATCCTGCCTGCCGTTACCTTTCGCTTCCAAAAGGCCTAGGCTCGCTGCTTGACGCAAGTGTTGGGAGAGGTAACTGGAGTCTCCCGGCACACAAGCCGAGTGCCTCCAAGCTCAATCAAGCGATTTCCTAGTAATTCCTGGGGTAGACTGGTGCTACATACTAAGTTCCATATGTGAGAAGGTAGCTGAACGCCTTGTCCAAAATCATCTTACTGCTGAGAGTTGAGCTCACCCTCAGTCCCTCACAGTTCCACACTGCCTGCAGAGTGAGTTTCGCACGTCTTCACCAGAGACGTTTGCCAGAGGCTTCTGAGACGCAAGTTAACAATGCAGACCTGGAGGGTGTCTCCAGGTGCAGTAGAGTGGTAATCTGGGAACCTCCTGTCTCAGAATACTGCTACCTTCACCCTGCCATAAGAATGCAGCTAGTTGACAGCTGGCTTCAAGGCATGCTTCCCTGTGAGAGCTAAGGACAGGGCACAACCCTCCCGCATCCTGCTTGACTGTAGAAGGAGCTGCTAACGTCCTCATGTTAGTGGCAGGGAAAGGTTGTGAGAAAAGCATGTGGAATCGTTGTGCCTGAACCCACGTGTATCTGAGTTGAATACAGCGATTTCCAAAGTCCTTCTTCATCAGAGTGTAGCTAGGTTCCCACTCGCATGTCCGAGTGGGTAGCAGACATCTGCCCCCCCTGCATACCCACTTCTGAGAGTTGAGCTTATGGCCTGTAACCCTACCTCCTGCCTGCAGCTACCTTTCGCTTCCAAAAGGCCTAGGCTCGCTGCTTCACCGAAGTGTTGGGAGAGGTAACTGGAATCTCCCGGCACACAAGACTAGTGCCTCCAAGCTCAATCCAGCGATTTCCCAGTAATTCCTGGGGTAGACTGGTGCTACATACTAAGTTCCATATGTGAGAAGGTAGCTGAACGCCTTGTCCAAAATCATCTTACTGCTGAGAGTTGAGCTCACCCTCAGTCCCTCACAGTTCCACACTGCCTGCAGAGTAGGTTTCCCACGTCTTCACCAGAGACTTTTGCCAGAGGCTTCTGAGACGCAAGTTAACAATGCAGACCTGGAGGGTATCTCCAGGTGCAGTAGAGTGGTAATCTGGGAACCTCCTTACTCAGAATACTGCTACCTTCACACTGTCATAAGAATGCAGCTAGTTGAGAGCTGGCTTCTAGGCATGCTTCCCTGTGAGAGCTGAGGACAGGGCAGAACCCTCCCGCACCCTGCCTGACTGTAGACGTACCTGCTAACCTCCTTATGTTAGTGGCTGGGATAGGTAGTGGGAAAAGCATGTGTAAGCATTGGGCCTGAACTCCCGTGTATCTGAGTTGAATACAGCGATTTCCAACATCCTTCTTCAATAGGAGTGTAGCTAGGTTCCAACTCCCATGTCCGAGTGGGTAGCAGACATCTGCCTCCCATGCATACACACTTCTGAGAGTTGAGCTTATGGCCTGTACCCTACATCCTGCCTGCCGCTACCTTTCGCTTCCAAAAGGCCTAGGCTCGCTGTTGACGCAAGTGTTGGGAGAGTTAAATGGAATCTCCCGGCACACAAGCCGAGTGCCTCCAAGCTCAATCAAGCGATTTCCTAGTAATTCCTGGGGTAGACTGGTGCTACGTACTAAGTTCCATACGTGAGTGGGTAGTTGAACGCCTTGTCCAAAAACATCTTACTTCTGAGAGTTGAGCTCACCCTCAGTCCCTCACAGTTCCACACTGCCTGCAGAGTGAGTTTCGCACGTCTTCACCAGAGACGTTTGCCAGAGGCTTCTGAGACGCAAGTTAACAATGCAGACCTGGAGGGTATCTCCAGGTGCAGTAGAGTGGTAATCTGGGAACCTCCTGTCTCAGAATACTGCTACCTTCACCCTGCCATAAGAATGCAGCTAGTTGACAGCTGGCTTCAAGGCATGCTTCCCTGTGAGAGCTAAGGACAGGGCACAACCCTCCCGCATCCTGCTTGACTGTAGGAGGAGCTGCTAACGTCCTCATGTTAGTGGCAGGGAAAGGTTGTGAGAAAAGCATGTGGAATCGTTGTGCCTGAACCCACGTGTATCTGAGTTGAATACAGCGATTTCCAAAGTCCTTCTTCATCAGAGTGTAGCTAGGTTCCCACTCGCATGTCCGAGTGGGTAGCAGACATCTGCCTCCCATGCATACCCACTTCTGAGAGTTGAGCTTATGGTCTGTAACCCTACCTCCTGACTGCAGCTACCTTTCGCTTCCAAAAGGCCTAGGCTCGCTGCTTCACCGAAGTGTTGGGAGAGGTAACTGGAATCTCCCGGCACACAAGACTAGTGCCTCCAAGCTCAATCCAGCGATTTCCCAGTAATTCCTGGGGTAGACTGGTGCTACGTACTAAGTTCCATACGTGAGTGGGTACTTGAACGCCTTGTCCAAAAACATCTTACTTCTGAGAGTTGAGCTCACCCTCAGTCCCTCACAGTTCCACACTGCCTGCAGAGTGAGTTTCGCACGTCTTCACCAGAGACGTTTGCCAGAGGCTTCTGAGACGCAAGTTAACAATGCAGACCTGGAGGGTATCTCCAGGTGCAGTAGAGTGGTAATCTGGGAACCTCCTGTCTCAGAATACTGCTACCTTCACCCTGCCATAAGAATGCCTCTAGTTGACAGCTGGCTTCAAGGCATGCTTCCCTGTGAGAGCTAAGGACAGGGCACAACCCTCCCGCATCCTGCTTGACTGTAGAAGGAGCTGCTAACGTCCTCATGTTAGTGGCAAGGAAAGGTTGTGAGAAAAGCATGTGGAATCGTTGTGCCTGAACCCACGTGTATCTGAGTTGAATACAGCGATTTCCAAAGTCCTTCTTCATCAGAGTGTAACTAGGTTCCCACTCGCATGTCCGAGTGGGTAGCAGACATCTGCCCCCCCTGCATACACACTTCTGAGAGTTGAGCTTATGGCCTGTAACCCTACCTCCTGCCTGCAGCTACGTTTCGCTTCCAAAAGGCCTAGGCTCGCTGCTTCACCGAAGTGTTGGGAGAGGTAACTGGAATCTCCCGGCACACAAGACTAGTGCCTCCAAGCTCAATCCAGCGATTTCCCAGTAATTCCTGGGGTAGACTGGTGCTACATACTAAGTTCCATATGTGAGAAGGTAGCTGAACGCCTTGTCCAAAATCATCTTACTGCTGAGAGTTGAGCTCACCCTCAGTCCCTCACAGTTCCACACTGCCTGCAGAGTAGGTTTCCCACGTCTTCACCAGAGACTTTTGCCAGAGGCTTCTGAGACGCAAGTTAACAATGCAGACCTGGAGGGTATCTCCAGGTGCAGTAGAGTGGTAATCTGGGAACCTCCTTACTCAGAATACTGCTACCTTCACACTGTCATAAGAATGCAGCTAGTTGAGAGCTGGCTTCTAGGCATGCTTCCCTGTGAGAGCTGAGGACAGGGCAGAACCCTCCCGCACCCTGCCTGACTGTATACGTACCTGCTAACCTCCTTATGTTAGTGGCTGGGATAGGTTGTGGGAAAAGCATGTGTAAGCATTGGGCCTGAACTCCCGTGTATCTGAGTTGAATACAGCGATTTCCAACATCCTTCTTCAATAGGAGTGTAGCTAGGTTCCAACTCCCATGTCCGAGTGGGTAGCAGACATATGCCTCCCATGCATACACACTTCTGAGAGTTGAGCTAATGGCCTGTACCCTACATCCTGCCTGCCGCTACCTTTCGCTTCCAAAAGGCCTAGGCTCGCTGCTTGACGCAAGTGTTGGGAGAGGTAACTGGAATCTCCCGGCACACAAGCCGAGTGCCTCCAAGCTCAATCAAGCGATTTCCTAGTAATTCCTGGGGTAGACTGGTGCTACGTACTAAGTTCCATACGTGAGTAGGTAGTTGAACGCCTTGTCCAAAAACATCTTACTTCTGAGAGTTGAGCTCACCCTCAGTCCCTCACAGTTCCACACTGCCTGCAGAGTGAGTTTCGCACGTCTTCACCAGAGACGTTTGCCAGAGGCTTCTGAGACGCAAGTTAACAATGCAGACCTGGAGGGTATCTCCAGGTGCAGTAGAGTGGTAATCTGGGAACCTCCTGTCTCAGAATACTGCTACCTTCACCCTGCCATAAGAATGCAGCTAGTTGACAGCTGGCTTCAAGGCCTGCTTCCCTGTGAGAGCTAAGGACAGGGCACAACCCTCCCGCATCCTGCTTGACTGTAGAAGGAGCTGCTAACGTCCTCATGTTAGTGGCAGGGAAAGGTTGTGAGAAAAGCATGTGGAATCGTTGTGCCTGAACCCGCGTGTATCTGAGTTGAATACAGCGATTTCCAAAGTCCTTCTTCATCAGAGTGTAGCTAGGTTCCCACTCGCATGTCCGAGTGGGTAGCAGACATCTGCCTCCCATGTATACACACTTCTGAGAGTTGAGCTTATGGCCTGTACGCCTACCTCCTGCCTGCAGCTACCTTTCGCTTCCAAAAGGCCTAGGCTCGCTGCTTCACCGAAGTGTTGGGAGAGGTAACTGGAATCTCCCGGCACACAAGACTAGTGCCACCAAGCTCAATCCAGCGATTTCCCAGTAATTCCTGGGGTAGACTGGTGCTACATACTAAGTTCCATATGTGAGAAGGTAGCTCAACGCCTTGTCCAAAATCATCTTACTGCTGAGAGTTGAGCTCACCCTCAGTCCCTCACAGTTCCACACTGCCTGCAGAGTGAGTTTCCCACGTCTTCACCAGAGACGTTTGCCAGAGGCTTCTGAGACGCAAGTTAACAATGCAGACCTGGAGGGTATCTCCAGGTGCAGTAGAGTGGTAATCTGGGAACCTCCTGTCTCAGAATACTGCTACCTTCACCCTGCCATAAGAATGCAGCTAGTTGACAGCTGGCTTCAAGGCATGCTTCCCTGTGAGAGCTAAGGACAGGGCACAACCCTCCCGCATCCTGCTTGACTGTAGAAGGAGCTGCTAACGTCCTCATGTTAGTGGCAGGGAAAGGTTGTGAGAAAAGCATGTGGAATCGTTGTGCCTGAACCCACGTGTATCTGAGTTGAATACAGCGATTTCCAAAGTCCTTCTTCATCAGAGTGTAGCTAGGTTCCCACTCGCATGTCCGAGTGGGTAGCAGACATCTGCCCCCCCTGCATACCCACTTCTGAGAGTTGAGCTTATGGCCTGTACGCCTACCTCCTGCCTGCAGCTACCTTTCGCTTCCAAAAGGCCTAGGCTCGCTGCTTCACCGAAGTGTTGGGAGAGGTAACTGGAATCTCCCGGCACACAAGACTAGTGCCTCCAAGCTCAATCCAGCGATTTCCCAGTAATTCCTGGGGTAGACTGGTGCTACATACTAAGTTCCATATGTGAGAAGGTAGCTGAACGCCTTGTCCAAAATCATCTTACTGCTGAGAGTTGAGCTCACCCTCAGTCCCTCACAGTTCCACACTGCCTGCAGAGTAGGTTTCCCACGTCTTCACCAGAGACTTTTGCCAGAGGCTTCTGAGACGCAAGTTAACAATGCAGACCTGGAGGGTATCTCCAGGTGCAGTAGAGTGGTAATCTGGGAACCTCCTTACTCAGAATACTGCTGCCTTCACACTGTCATAAGAATGCAGCTAGTTGAGAGCTGGCTTCTAGGCATGCTTCCCTGTGAGAGCTGAGGACAGGGCAGAACCCTCCCGCACCCTGCCTGACTGTAGACGTACCTGCTAACCTCCTTATGTTAGTGGCTGGGATAGGTTGTGGGAAAAGCATGTGTAAGCATTGGGCCTGAACTCCCGTGTATCTGAGTTGAATACAGCGATTTCCAACATCCTTCTTCAATAGGAGTGTAGCTAGGTTCCAACTCCCATGTCCGAGTGGGTAGCAGACATATGCCTCCCATGCATACACACTTCTGAGAGTTGAGCTTATGGCCTGTACCCTACATCCTGCCTGCCGCTACCTTTCGCTTCCAAAAGGCCTAGGCTCGCTGCTTGACGCAAGTGTTGGGAGAGGTAACTGGAATCTCCCGGAACACAAGCCGAGTGCCTCCAAGCTCAATCAAGCGATTTCCTAGTAATTCCTGGGGTAGACTGGTGCTAGGTACTAAGTTCCATACGTGAGTAGGTAGTTGAACGCCTTGTCCAAAAACATCTTACTTCTGAGAGTTGAGCTCACCCTCAGTCCCTCACAGTTCCACACTGCCTGCAGAGTGAGTTTCGCACGTCTTCACCAGAGACGTTTGCCAGAGGCTTCTGAGACGCAAGTTAACAATGCAGACCTGGAGGGTATCTCCAGGTGCAGTAGAGTGGTAATCTGGGAACCTCCTGTCTCAGAATACTGCTACCTTCACCCTGCCATAAGAATGCAGCTAGTTGACAGCTGGCTTCAAGGCCTGCTTCCCTGTGAGAGCTAAGGACAGGGCACAACCCTCCCGCATCCTGCTTGACTGTAGAAGGAGCTGCTAACGTCCTCATGTTAGTGGCAGGGAAAGGTTGTGAGAAAAGCATGTGGAATCGTTGTGCCTGAACCCGCGTGTATCTGAGTTGAATACAGCGATTTCCAAAGTCCTTCTTCATCAGAGTGTAGCTAGGTTCCCACTCGCATGTCCGAGTGGGTAGCAGACATCTGCCTCCCATGTATACACACTTCTGAGAGTTGAGCTTATGGCCTGTACGCCTACCTCCTGCCTGCAGCTACCTTTCGCTTCCAAAAGGCCTAGGCTCGCTGCTTCACCGAAGTGTTGGGAGAGGTAACTGGAATCTCCCGGCACACAAGACTAGTGCCACCAAGCTCAATCCAGCGATTTCCCAGTAATTCCTGGGGTAGACTGGTGCTACATACTAAGTTCCATATGTGAGAAGGTAGCTCAACGCCTTGTCCAAAATCATCTTACTGCTGAGAGTTGAGCTCACCCTCAGTCCCTCACAGTTCCACACTGCCTGCAGAGTGAGTTTCCCACGTCTTCACCAGAGACGTTTGCCAGAGGCTTCTGAGACGCAAGTTAACAATGCAGACCTGGAGGGTATCTCCAGGTGCAGTAGAGTGGTAATCTGGGAACCTCCTGTCTCAGAATACTGCTACCTTCACCCTGCCATAAGAATGCAGCTAGTTGACAGCTGGCTTCAAGGCCTGCTTCCCTGTGAGAGCTAAGGACAGGGCACAACCCTCCCGCATCCTGCTTGACTGTAGAAGGAGCTGCTAACGTCCTCATGTTAGTGGCAGGGAAAGGTTGTGAGAAAAGCATGTGGAATCGTTGTGCCTGAACCCGCGTGTATCTGAGTTGAATACAGCGATTTCCAAAGTCCTTCTTCATCAGAGTGTAGCTAGGTTCCCACTCGCATGTCCGAGTGGGTAGCAGACATCTGCCTCCCATGTATACACACTTCTGAGAGTTGAGCTTATGGCCTGTACGCCTACCTCCTGCCTGCAGCTACCTTTCGCTTCCAAAAGGCCTAGGCTCGCTGCTTCACCGAAGTGTTGGGAGAGGTAACTGGAATCTCCCGGCACACAAGACTAGTGCCACCAAGCTCAATCCAGCGATTTCCCAGTAATTCCTGGGGTAGACTGGTGCTACATACTAAGTTCCATATGTGAGAAGGTAGCTCAACGCCTTGTCCAAAATCATCTTACTGCTGAGAGTTGAGCTCACCCTCAGTCCCTCACAGTTCCACACTGCCTGCAGAGTGAGTTTCCCACGTCTTCACCAGAGACGTTTGCCAGAGGCTTCTGAGACGCAAGTTAACAATGCAGACCTGGAGGGTATCTCCAGGTGCAGTAGAGTGGTAATCTGGGAACCTCCTGTCTCAGAATACTGCTACCTTCACCCTGCCATAAGAATGCAGCTAGTTGACAGCTGGCTTCAAGGCATGCTTCCCTGTGAGAGCTAAGGACAGGGCACAACCCTCCCGCATCCTGCTTGACTGTAGAAGGAGCTGCTAACGTCCTCATGTTAGTGGCAGGGAAAGGTTGTGAGAAAAGCATGTGGAATCGTTGTGCCTGAACCCACGTGTATCTGAGTTGAATACAGCGATTTCCAAAGTCCTTCTTCATCAGAGTGTAGCTAGGTTCCCACTCGCATGTCCGAGTGGGTAGCAGACATCTGCCCCCCCTGCATACCCACTTCTGAGAGTTGAGCTTATGGCCTGTACGCCTACCTCCTGCCTGCAGCTACCTTTCGCTTCCAAAAGGCCTAGGCTCGCTGCTTCACCGAAGTGTTGGGAGAGGTAACTGGAATCTCCCGGCACACAAGACTAGTGCCTCCAAGCTCAATCCAGCGATTTCCCAGTAATTCCTGGGGTAGACTGGTGCTACATACTAAGTTCCATATGTGAGAAGGTAGCTGAACGCCTTGTCCAAAATCATCTTACTGCTGAGAGTTGAGCTCACCCTCAGTCCCTCACAGTTCCACACTGCCTGCAGAGTAGGTTTCCCACGTCTTCACCAGAGACTTTTGCCAGAGGCTTCTGAGACGCAAGTTAACAATGCAGACCTGGAGGGTATCTCCAGGTGCAGTAGAGTGGTAATCTGGGAACCTCCTTACTCAGAATACTGCTGCCTTCACACTGTCATAAGAATGCAGCTAGTTGAGAGCTGGCTTCTAGGCATGCTTCCCTGTGAGAGCTGAGGACAGGGCAGAACCCTCCCGCACCCTGCCTGACTGTAGACGTACCTGCTAACCTCCTTATGTTAGTGGCTGGGATAGGTTGTGGGAAAAGCATGTGTAAGCATTGGGCCTGAACTCCCGTGTATCTGAGTTGAATACAGCGATTTCCAACATCCTTCTTCAATAGGAGTGTAGCTAGGTTCCAACTCCCATGTCCGAGTGGGTAGCAGACATATGCCTCCCATGCATACACACTTCTGAGAGTTGAGCTTATGGCCTGTAACCCTACATCCTGCCTGCCGCTACCTTTCGCTTCCAAAAGGCCTAGGCTCGCTGCTTGACGCAAGTGTTGGGAGAGGTAACTGGAATCTCCCGGAACACAAGCCGAGTGCCTCCAAGCTCAATCAAGCGATTTCCTAGTAATTCCTGGGGTAGACTGGTGCTAGGTACTAAGTTCCATACGTGAGTAGGTAGTTGAACGCCTTGTCCAAAAACATCTTACTTCTGAGAGTTGAGCTCACCCTCAGTCCCTCACAGTTCCACACTGCCTGCAGAGTGAGTTTCGCACGTCTTCACCAGAGACGTTTGCCAGAGGCTTCTGAGACGCAAGTTAACAATGCAGACCTGGAGGGTATCTCCAGGTGCAGTAGAGTGGTAATCTGGGAACCTCCTGTCTCAGAATACTGCTACCTTCACCCTGCCATAAGAATGCAGCTAGTTGACAGCTGGCTTCAAGGCCTGCTTCCCTGTGAGAGCTAAGGACAGGGCACAACCCTCCCGCATCCTGCTTGACTGTAGAAGGAGCTGCTAACGTCCTCATGTTAGTGGCAGGGAAAGGTTGTGAGAAAAGCATGTGGAATCTTTGTGCCTGAACCCACGTGTATCTGAGTTGAATACAGCGATTTCCAAAGTCCTTCTTCATCAGAGTGTAGCTAGGTTCCCACTCGCATGTCCGAGTGGGTAGCAGACATCTGCCTCCCATGTATACACACTTCTGAGAGTTGAGCTTATGGCCTGTACGCCTACCTCCTGCCTGCAGCTACCTTTCGCTTCCAAAAGGCCTAGGCTCGCTGCTTCACCGAAGTGTTGGGAGAGGTAACTGGAATCTCCCGGCACACAAGACTAGTGCCACCAAGCTCAATCCAGCGATTTCCCAGTAATTCCTGGGGTCGACTGGTGCTACATACTAAGTTCCATATGTGAGAAGGTAGCTGAACGCCTAGTCCAAAATCATCTTACTGCTGAGAGTTGAGCTCACCCTCAGTCCCTCACAGTTCCACACTGCCTGCAGAGTGATTTTCCCACGTCTTCACCAGAGACTTTTGCCAGAGGCTTCTGAGACGCAAGTTAACAATGCACACCTGGACGGTATCTCCAGGTGCAGTAGAGTGGTAATCTGGGAACCTCCTTACTCAGAATACTGCTACCTTCACACTGTCATAAGAATGCAGCTAGTTGAGAGCTGGCTTCTAGGCATGCTTCCCTGTGAGAGCTGAGGACAGGGCAGAACCCTCCCGCATCCTGCCTGACTGTAGACGTACCTGCTAACCTCCTTAGGTTAGTGGCTGGGATGGGTTGTGGGAAAAGCATGTGTAAGCATTGGGCCTGAACTCCCGTGTATCTGAGTTGAATACAGCGATTTCCAACATCCTTCTTCCATAGGAGTGTAGCTAGGTTCCAACTCCCATGTCTGAGTGGGTAGCAGACATCTGCCTCCTATGCATACACACTTCTGAGAGTTGAGCTTATGGCCTGTAACCCTACATGCTGCCTGCCGCTACCTTTCGCTTCCAAAAGGCCTAGGCTCGCTGCTTGACGCAAGTGTTGGGAGAGGTAACTGGAATCTCCCGGCACACAAGCCGAGTGCCTCCAAGCTCAATCAAGCGATTTCCTAGTAATTCCTGGGGTAGACTGGTGCTACATACTAAGTTCCATACGTGAGTATGTAGTTGAACGCCTTGTCCAAAAACATCTTACTTCTGAGAGTTGAGCTCACCCTCAGTCCCTCACAGTTCCACACTGCCTGCAGAGTGAGTTTCGCACGTCTTCACCAGAGACGTTTGCCAGAGGCTTCTGAGACGCAAGTTAACAATGCAGACCTGGAGGGTATCTCCAGGTCCAGTAGAGTGGTAACCTGGGAACCTCCTGTCTCAGAATCCTGCTACCTTCACCCTGCCATAAGAATGCAGCTAGTTGACAGCTGGCTTCAAGACATGCTTCCCTGTGAGAGCTAAGGACAGGGCACAACCCTCCCGCATCCTGCTTGACTGTAGAACGAGCTGCTAAAGTCCTCATGTTAGTGGCAGGGAAAGGTTGTGAGAAAAGCATGTGGAATCGTTGTGCCTGAACCCACGTGTAACTGAGTTGAATACAGCGATTTCCAAAGTCCTTCTTCATCAGAGTGTAGCTAGGTTCCCACTCGCATGTCCGAGAGGGTAGCAGACATCTGCCCCCCCTGCATACACACTTCTGAGAGTTGAGCTTATGGCCTGTAACCCAACCTCCTGACTGCAGCTACCTTTCGCTTCCAAAAGGCCTAGGCTCGCTGCTTCACCGAAGTGTTGGGAGAGGTAACTGGAATCTCCCGGCACACAAGACTAGTGCCTCCAAGCTCAATCCAGCGATTTCCCAGTAATTCCTGGGGTAGACTGGTGCTACATACTAAGTTCCATATGTGAGAAGGTAGCTGAACGCCTTGTCCAAAATCATCTTACTGCTGAGAGTTGAGCTCACCCTCAGTCCCTCACGGTTCCACACTGCCTGCAGAGTAGGTTTCCCACGTCTTCACCAGAGACTTTTGCCAGAGGCTTCTGAGACGCAAGTTAACAATGCAGACCTGGAGGGTATCTCCAGGTGCAGTAGAGTGGTAATCTGGGAACCTCCTTACTCAGAATACTGCTATCTTCACACTGTCATAAGAATGCAGCTAGTTGAGAGCTGGCTTCTAGGCATGCTTCCCTGTGAGAGCTGAGGACAGGGCAGAACCCTCCCGCATCCTGCCTGACTGTAGACGTACCTGCTAACCTCCTTATGTTAGTGGCTGGGATGGGTTGTGGGAAAAGCATGTGTAAGCATTGGGCCTGAACTCCCGTGTATCTGAGTTGAATACAGCGATTTCCAACATCCTTCTTCCATAGGAGTGTAGCTAGGTTCCAACTCCCATGTCCGAGTGGGTAGCAGACATCTGCCTCCTATGCATACACACTTCTGAGAGTTGAGCTTATGGCCTGTAACCCTACATGCTGCCTGCCGCTACCTTTCGCGTCCAAAAGGCCTAGGCTCGCTGCTTGACGCAAGTGTTGGGAGAGGTAACTGGAATCTCCCGGCACACAAGCCGAGTGCCTCCAAGCTCAATCAAGCGATTTCCTAGTACTTCCTGGGGTAGACTGGTGCTACATACTAAGTTCCATACGTGAGTATGTAGTTGAACGCCTTGTCCAAAAACATCTTACTTCTGAGAGTTGAGCTCACCCTCAGTCCCTCACAGTTCCACACTGCCTGCAGAGTGAGTTTCGCACGTCTTCACCAGAGACGTTTGCCAGAGGCTTCTGAGACGCAAGTTAACAATGCAGACCTGGAGGGTATCTCCAGGTCCAGTAGAGTGGTAACCTGGGAACCTCCTGTCTCAGAATCCTGCTACCTTCACCCTGCCATAAGAATGCAGCTAGTTGACAGCTGGCTTCAAGGCATGCTTCCCTGTGAGAGCTAAGGACAGGGCACAACCCTCCCGCATCCTGCTTGACTGTAGAAGGAGCTGCTAACGTCCTCATGTTAGTGGTAGGGAAAGGTTGTGAGAAAAGCATGTGGAATCGTTGTGCCTGAACCCACGTGTATCTGAGTTGAATACAGCGATTTCCAAAGTCCTTCTTCATCAGAGTGTAGCTAGGTTCCCACTCGCATGTCCGAGAGGGTAGCAGACATCTGCCCCCCCTGCATACCCACTTCTGAGAGTTGAGCTTATGGCCTGTAACCCTACCTCCTGACTGCAGCTACCTTTCGCTTCCAAAAGGCCTAGGCTCGCTGCTTCACCGAAGTGTTGGAGAGGTAACTGGAATCTCCCGGCACACAAGACTAGTGCCTCCAAGCTCAATCCAGTGATTTTTCAGTAATTCCTGGGGTAGACTGGTGCTACATACTAAGTTCCATATGTGAGAAGGTAGCTGAACGCCTTGTCCAAAATCATCTTACTGCTGAGAGTTGAGCTCACCCTCAGTCCCTCACAGTTCCACACTGCCTGCAGAGTGAGTTTCCCACGTCTTCACCAGAGACTTTTGCCAGAGGCTTCTGAGACGCAAGTTAACAATGCAGACCTGGAGGGTATCTCCAGGTGCAGTAGAGTGGTAATCTGGGAACCTCCTTACTCAGAATACTGCTACTTTCACACTGTCATAAGAATGCAGCTAGTTGAGAGCTGGCTTCAAGGCATGCTTCCCTGTGAGAGCTGAGGACAGGGCAGAACCCTCCCGCACCCTGCCTTACTGTAGACGTACCTGCTAACCTCCTTATGTTAGTGGCTGGGATAGGTTGTGGGAAAAGCATGTGTAAGCATTGGGCCTGAACTCCCGTGTATCTGAGTTGAATACAGCGATTTCCAACATCCTTCTTCCATAGGAGTGTAGCTAGGTTCCAACTCCCATGTCCGAGTGGGTAGCAGACATCTGCCTCCTATGCATACACACTTCTGAGAGTTGAGCTTATGGCCTGTAACCCTACATGCTGCCTGCCGCTACCTTTCGCTTCCAAAAGGCCTAGGCTCGCTGCTTGATGCAAGTGTTGGGAGAGGTAACTGGAATCTCCCGGCACACAAGACGAGTGCCTCCAAGCTCAATCAAGCGATTTCCTAGTAATTCCTGGGGTAGACTGGTGCTACGTACTAAGTTCCATACGTGAGTGGGTAGTTGAACGCCTTGTCCAAAAACATCTTACTTCTGAGAGTTGAGCTCACCCTCAGTCCCTCACAGTTCCACACTGCATGCAGAGTGAGTTTCGCACGTCTTCACCAGAGACGTTTGCCAGAGGCTTCTGAGACGCAAGTTAACAATGCAGACCTGGAGGGTATCTCCAGGTCCAGTAGAGTGGTAACCTGGGAACCTCCTGTCTCAGAATACTGCTACCTTCACCCTGCCATAAGAATGCAGCTAGTTGACAGCTGGCTTCAAGGCATGCTTCCCTGTGAGAGCTAAGGACAGGGCACAACCCTCCCGCATCCTGCTTGACTGTAGAAGGAGCTGCTAACGTCCTCATGTTAGTGGCAGGGAAACGTTGTGAGAAAAGCATGTGGAATCGTTGTGCCTGAACCCAAGTGTATCTGAGTTGAATACAGCGATTTCCAAAGTCCTTCTTCATCAGAGTGTAGCTAGGTTCCCACTCGCATGTCCGACTGGGTAGCAGACATCTGCCTCCCATGTATACACACTTCTGAGAGTTGAGGTTATGGCCTGTAAGCCTACCTCCTGCCTGCAGCTACCTTTCGCTTCCAAAAGGCCTAGGCTCGCTGCTTCACCGAAGTGTTGGGAGAGGTAACTGGAATCTCCCGGCACACAAGACTAGTGCCACCAAGCTCAATCCAGCGATTTCCCAGTAATTCCTGGGGTAGACTGGTGCTACATACTAAGTTCCATATGTGAGAAGGTAGCTGAACGCCTTGTCCAAAATGATCTTACTGCTGAGAGTTGAGCTCACCCTCAGTCCCTCACAGTTCCACACTGCCTGCAGAGTGATTTTCCCACGTCTTCACCAGAGACTTTTACCAGAGGCTTCTGAGACGCAAGTTAACAATGCACACCTGGACGGTATCTCCAGGTGCAGTAGAGTGGTAATCTGGGAACCTCCTTACTCAGAATACTGCTACCTTCACACTGTCATAAGAATGCAGCTAGTTGAGAGCTGGCTTCTAGGCATGCTTCCCTGTGAGAGCTGAGGACAGGGCAGAACCCTCCCGCATCCTGCCTGACTGTAGACGTACCTGCTAACCTCCTTATGTTAGTGGCTGGGATGGGTTGTGGGAAAAGCATGTGTAAGCATTGGGCCTGAACTCCCGTGTATCTGAGTTGAATACAGCGATTTCCAACATCCTTCTTCCATAGGAGTGTAGCTAGGTTCCAACTCCCATGTCCGAGTGGGTAGCAGACATCTGCCTCCTATGCATACACACTTCTGAGAGTTGAGCTTATGGCCTGTAACCCTACATGCTGCCTGCCGCTACCTTTCGCTTCCAAAAGGCCTAGGCTCGCTGCTTGACGCAAGTGTTGGGAGAGGTAACTGGAATCTCCCGGCACACAAGACGAGTGCCTCCAAGCTCAATCAAGCGATTTCCTAGTAATTCCTGGGGTAGACTGGTGCTACATACTAAGTTCCATACGTGAGTATGTAGTTGAACGCCTTGTCCAAAACATCTTACTTCTGAGAGTTGAGCTCACCCTCAGTCCCTCACAGTTCCACACTGCCTGCAGAGTGAGTTTCGCACGTCTTCACCAGAGACGTTTGCCAGAGGCTTCTGAGACGCAAGTTAACAATGCAGACCTGGAGGGTATCTCCAGGTCCAGTAGAGTGGTAACCTGGGAACCTCCTGTCTCAGAATCCTGCTACCTTCACCCTGCCATAAGAATGCAGCTAGTTGACAGCTGGCTTCAAGGCATGCTTCCCTGTGAGAGCTAAGGACAGGGCACAACCCTCCCGCATCCTGCTTGACTGTAGAAGGAGCTGCTAACGTCCTCATGTTAGTGGCAGGGAAAGGTTGTGAGAAAAGCATGTGGAATCGTTGTGCCTGAACCCACGTGTATCTGAGTTGAATACAGCGATTTCCAAAGTCCTTCTTCATCAGAGTGTAGCTAGGTTCCCACTCGCATGTCCGAGAGGGTAGCAGACATCTGCCCCCCCTGCATACCCACTTCTGAGAGTTGAGCTTATGGCCTGTAACCCTACCTCCTGACTGCAGCTACCTTTCGCTTCCAAAAGGCCTAGGCTCGCTGCTTCACCGAAGTGTTGGGAGAGGTAACTGGAATCTCCCGGCACACAAGACTAGTGCCTCCAAGCTCAATCCAGCGATTTCCCAGTAATTCCTGGGGTAGACTGGTGCTACATACTAAGTTCCATATGTGAGAAGGTAGCTGAACGCCTTGTCCAAAATCATCTTACTGCTGAGAGTTGAGCTCACCCTCAGTCCCTCACAGTTCCACACTGCCTGCAGAGTAGGTTTCCCACGTCTTCACCAGAGACTTTTGCCAGAGGCTTCTGAGACGCAAGTTAACAATGCAGACCTGGAGGGTATCTCCAGGTGCAGTAGAGTGGTAATCTGGGAACCTCCTTACTCAGAATACTGCTACCTTCACACTGTCATAAGAATGCAGCTAGTTGAGAGCTGGCTTCTAGGCATGCTTCCCTGTGAGAGCTGAGGACAGGGCAGAACCCTCCCGCACCCTGCCTGACTGTAGACGTACCTGCTAACCTCCTTATGTTAGTGGCTGGGATAGGTTGTGGGAAAAGCATGTGTAAGCATTGGGCCTGAACTCCCGTGTATCTGAGTTGAATACAGCGATTTCCAACATCCTTCTTCAATAGGAGTGTAGCTAGGTTCCAACTCCCATGTCCGAGTGGGTAGCAGACATCTGCCTCCCATGCATACACACTTCTGAGAGTTGAGCTTATGGCCTGTACCCTACATCCTGCCTGCCGCTACCTTTCGCTTCCAAAAGGCCTAGGCTCGCTGCTTGACGCAAGTGTTGGGAGAGGTAACTGGAATCTCCCGGCACACAAGACGAGTGCCTCCAAGCTCAATCAAGCGATTTCCTAGTAATTCCTGGGGTAGACTGGTGCTACGTACTAAGTTCCATACGTGAGTGGGTAGTTGAACGCCTTGTCCAAAAACATCTTACTTCTGAGAGTTGAGCTCACCCTCAGTCCCTCACAGTTCCACACTGCCTGCAGAGTGAGTTTCGCACGTCTTCACCAGAGACGTTTGCCAGAGGCTTCTGAGACGCAAGTTAACAATGCAGACCTGGAGGGTATCTCCAGGTGCAGTAGAGTGGTAATCTGGGAACCTCCTGTCTCAGAATACTGCTACCTTCACCCTGCCATAAGAATGCAGCTAGTTGACAGCTGGCTTCAAGGCATGCTTCCCTGTGAGAGCTAAGGACAGGGCACAACCCTCCCGCATCCTGCTTGACTGTAGAAGGAGCTGCTAACGTCCTCATGTTAGTGGCAGGGAAAGGTTGTGAGAAAAGCATGTGGAATCGTTGTGCCTGAACCCACGTGTATCTGAGTTGAATACAGCGATTTCCAAAGTCCTTCTTCATCAGAGTGTAGCTAGGTTCCCACTCGCATGTCCGAGTGGGTAGCAGACATCTGCCCCCCCTGCATACCCACTTCTGAGAGTTGAGCTTATGGCCTGTAACCCTACCTCCTGACTGCAGCTACCTTTCGCTTCCAAAAGGCCTAGGCTCGCTGCTTCACCGAAGTGTTGGGAGAGGTAACTGGAATCTCCCGGCACACAAGACTAGTGCCTCCAAGCTCAATCCAGCGATTTCCCAGTAATTCCTGGGGTAGACTGGTGCTACATACTAAGTTCCATATGTGAGAAGGTAGCTGAACGCCTTGTCCAAAATCATCTTACTGCTGAGAGTTGAGCTCACCCTCAGTCCCTCACAGTTCCACACTGCCTGCAGAGTAGGTTTCCCACGTCTTCACCAGAGACTTTTGCCAGAGGCTTCTGAGACGCAAGTTAACAATGCAGACCTGGAGGGTATCTCCAGGTGCAGTAGAGTGGTAATCTGGGAACCTCCTTACTCAGAATACTGCTACCTTCACACTGTCATAAGAATGCAGCTAGTTGAGAGCTGGCTTCTAGGCATGCTTCCCTGTGAGAGCTGAGGACAGGGCAGAACCCTCCCGCACCCTGCCTGACTGTAGACGTACCTGCTAACCTCCTTATGTTAGTGGCTGGGATAGGTTGTGGGAAAAGCATGTGTAAGCATTGGGCCTGAACTCCCGTGTATCTGAGTTGAATACAGCGATTTCCAACATCCTTCTTCAATAGGAGTGTAGCTAGGTTCCAACTCCCATGTCCGAGTGGGTAGCAGACATCTGCCTCCCATGCATACACACTTCTGAGAGTTGAGCTTATGGCCTGTAACCTACATCCTGCCTGCCGCTACCTTTCGCTTCCAAAAGGCCTAGGCTCGCTGCTTGACGCAAGTGTTGGGAGAGGTAACTGGAATCTCCCGGCACACAAGCCGAGTGCCTCCAAGCTCAATCAAGCGATTTCCTAGTAATTCCTGGGGTAGACTGGTGCTAGGTACTAAGTTCCATACGTGAGTAGGTAGTTGAACGCCTTGTCCAAAAACATCTTACTTCTGAGAGTTGAGCTCACCCTCAGTTCCTCACAGTTCCACACTGCCTGCAGAGTGAGTTTCGCACGTCTTCACCAGAGACGTTTGCCAGAGGCTTCTGAGACGCAAGTTAACAATGCAGACCTGGAGGGTATCTCCAGGTGCAGTAGAGTGGTAATCTTGGAACCTCCTGTCTCAGAATACTGCTACCTTCACCCTGCCATAAGAATGCAGCTAGTTGACAGCTGGCTTCAAGACATGCTTCCCTGTGAGAGCTAAGGACAGGGCACAACCCTCCCGCATCCTGCTTGACTGTAGAAGGAGCTGCTAACGTCCTCATGTTAGTGGCAGGGAAAGGTTGTGAGAAAAGCATGTGGAATCGTTGTGCCTGAACCCACGTGTATCTGAGTTGAATACAGCGATTTCCAAAGTCCTTCTTCATCAGAGTGTAGCTAGGTTCCCACTCGCATGTCCGAGTGAGTAGCAGACATCTGCCCCCCCTGCATACCCACTTCTGAGAGTTGAGCTTATGGCCTGTAACCCTACCTCCTGACTGCAGCTACCTTTCGCTTCCAAAAGGCCTAGGCTCGCTGCTTCACCGAAGTGTTGGGAGAGGTAACTGGAATCTCCCGGCACACGAGATTAGTGCCTCCAAGCTCAATCCAGCGATTTCCCAGTAATTCCTGGGGTAGACTGGTGCTACATACTAAGTTCCATATGTGAGAAGGTAGCTGAACGCCTTGTCCAAAATCATCTTACTGCTGAGAGTTGAGCTCACCCTCAGTCCCTCACAGTTCCATACTGCCTGCAGAGTAGGTTTCCCACGTCTTCACCAGAGACTTTTGCCAGAGGCTTCTGAGACGCAAGTTAACAATGCAGACCTGGAGGGTATCTCCAGGTGCAGTAGAGTGGTAATCTTGGAACCTCCTTACTCAGAATACTGCTACCTTCACACTGTCATAAGAATGCAGCTAGTTGAGAGTGGCTTCTAGGCATGCTTCCCTGTGAGAGCTGAGGACAGGGCAGAACCCTCCCGCACCCTGCCTGACTGTAGACGTACCTGCTAACCTCCTTATGTTAGTGGCTGGGATAGGTTGTGGGAAAAGCATGTGTAAGCATTGGGCCTGAACTCCCGTGTATCTGAGTTGAATACAGCGATTTCCAACATCCTTCTTCAATAGGAGTGTAGCTAGGTTCCAACTCCCATGTCCGAGTGGGTAGCAGACATCTGACTCCCATGCATACACACTTCTGAGAGTTGACCTTATGGCCTGTAACCCTACATCCTGCCTGCCGCTACCTTTCGCTTCCAAAAGGCCTACCCTCGCTGCTTGACGCGTCTTGGGAGAGGTAACTGGAATCTCCCGGCACACAAGCCGAGTGCCTCCAAGCTCAATCAAGCGATTTCCTAGTAATTCCTGGGGTAGACTGGTGGTAGGTACTAAGTTCCATACGTGAGTGGGTAGTTGAACGCCTTGTCCAAAAACATCTTACTTCTGAGAGTTGAGCTCACCCTCAGTCCCTCACAGTTCCACACTGCCTGCAGACTGAGTTTCGCACGTCTTCACCAGAGACGTTTGCCAGAGGCTTCTGAGACGCAAGTTAACAATGCAGACCTGGAGGGTATCTCCAGGTACAGTAGAGTGGTAATCTGGGAACCTCCTGTCTCAGAATACTGCTACCTTCACCCTGCCATAAGAATGCAGCTAGTTGACAGCTGGCTTCAAGGCATGCTTCCCTGTGAGAGCTAAGGACAGGGCACAACCCTCCCGCATCCTGCTTGACTGTAGAAGGAGCTGCTAACGTCCTCATGTTAGTGGCAGGGAAAGGTTGTGCGAAAAGCATGTGGAATCGTTGTGCCTGAACCCACGTGTATCTGAGTTGAATACAGCGATTTCCAAAGTCCTTCTTCATCAGAGTGTAGCTAGGTTCCCACTCGCATGTCCGAGTGGGTAGCAGACATCTGCCTCCCATGCATACCCACTTCTGAGAGTTGAGCTTATGGCCTGTAACCCTACCTCCTGACTGCAATTACCTTTCGCTTCCAAAAGGCCTAGGCTCGCTGCTTCACCGAAGTGTTGGGAGAGGTAACTGGAATCTCCCGGCACACAAGACTAGTGCCTCCAAGCTCAATCCAGCGATTTCCCAGTAATTCCTGGGGTAGACTGGTGCTACATACTAAGTTCCATATGTGAGAAGGTAGCTGAACGCCTTGTCCAAAATTATCTTACTGCTGAGAGTTGAGCTTACCCTCAGTCCCTCACAGTTCCACACTGCCTGCAGAGTAGGTTTCCCACGTCTTCACCAGAGACTTTTGCCAGAGGCTTCTGAGACGCAAGTTAACAATGCAGACCTGGAGGGTATCTCCAGGTGCAGTAGAGTGGTAATCTGGGAACCTCCTTACTCAGAATACTGCTACCTTCACACTGTCATAAGAATGCAGCTAGTTGAGAGCTGGCTTCTAGGCATGCTTCCCTGTGAGAGCTGAGGACAGGGCAGAACCCTCCCGCACCCTGCCTGACTGTAGACGTACCTGCTAACCTCCTTATGTTAGTGGCTGGGATAGGTTGTGGGAAAAGCATGTGTAAGCATTGGGCCTGAACTCCCGTGTATCTGAGTTGAATACAGCGATTTCCAACATCCTTCTTCAATAGGAGTGTAGCTAGGTTCCAACTCCCATGTCCGAGTGGGTAGCAGACATCTGCCTCCCATGCATACACAGTTCTGAGAGTTGACCTTATGGCCTGTAACCCTACATCCTGCATGCTGCTACCTTTCGCTTCCAAAAGGCCTAGGCTCGCTGCTTGACGCAAGTGTTGGGAGCGGTAACTGGAATCTCCCGGCACACAAGCCGAGTGCCTCCAAGCTCAATCAAGCGATTTCCTAGTAATTCCTGGGGTAGACTGGTGCTAGGTACTAAGTTCCATACGTGAGTGGGTAGTTGAACGCCTTGTCCAAAAACATCTTACTTCTGAGAGTTGAGCTCACCCTCAGTCCCTCACAGTTCCACACTGCCTGCAGAGTGAGTTTCGCACGTCTTCACCAGAGACGTTTGCCAGAGGCTTCTGAGACGCAAGTTAACAATGCAGACCTGGAAGGTATCTCCAGGTACAGTAGAGTGGTAATCTGGGAACCTCCTGTCTCAGAATACTGCTACCTTCACCCTGCCATAAGAATGCAGCTAGTTGACAGCTGGCTTCAAGGCATGCTTCCCTGTGAGAGCTAAGGACAGGGCCCAACCCTCCCGCATCCTGCTTGACTGTAGAAGGAGCTGCTAACGTCCTCATGTTAGTGGCAGGGAAAGGTTGTGCGAAAAGCATGTGGAATCGTTGTGCCTGAACCCACGTGTATCTGAGTTGAATACAGCGATTTCCAAAGTCCTTCTTCATCAGAGTGTAGCTAGGTTCCAACTCCCATGTCCGAGTGGGTAGCAGACATCTGCCTCCCATGCATACCCACTTCTGAGAGTTGAGCTTATGGCCTGTAACCCTACCTCCTGCTTGCAGCTACCTTTCGCTTCCAAAAGGCCTAGGCTCGCTGCTTGACGCAAGTGTTGGGAGAGGTAACTGGAATCTCCCGGCACACAAGACGAGTGCCTCCAAGCTCAATCAAGCGATTTCCTAGTAATTCCTGGGGTAGACTGGTGCTAGGTACTAAGTTCCATACGTGAGTGGGTAGTTGAACGCCTTGTCCAAAAACATCTTACTTCTGAGAGTTGAGCTCACCCTCAGTCCCTCACAGTTCCACACTGCCTGCAGACTGAGTTTCGCACGTCTTCACCAGAGACGTTTGCCAGAGGCTTCTGAGACGCAAGTTAACAATGCAGACCTGGAGGGTATCTCCAGGTACAGTAGAGTGGTAATCTGGGAACCTCCTGTCTCAGAATACTGCTACCTTCACCCTGCCATAAGAATGCAGCTAGTTGACAGCTGGCTTCAAGGCATGCTTCCCTGTGAGAGCTAAGGACAGGGCACAACCCTCCCGCATCCTGCTTGACTGTAGAAGGAGCTGCTAACGTCCTCAAGTTAGTGGCAGGGAAAGGTTGTGCGAGAAGCATGTGGAATCTTTGTGCCTGAACCCACGTGTATCTGAGTTGAATACAGCGATTTCCAAAGTCCTTCTTCATCAGAGTGTAGCTAGGTTCCCACTCGCATGTCCGAGTGGGTAGCAGACATCTGCCCCCCCTGCATACCCACTTCTGAGAGTTGAGCTTATGGCCTGTAACCCTACCTCCTGACTGCAGCTACCTTTCGCTTCCAAAAGGCCTAGGCTCGCTGCTTCACCGAAGTGTTGGGAGAGGTAACTGGAATCTCCCGGCACACAAGACTAGTGCCTCCAAGCTCAATCCAGCGATTTCCCAGTAATTCCTGGGGTAGACTGGTGCTACATACTAAGTTCCATATATGAGAAGGTAGCTGAACGCCTTGTCCAAAATCATCTTACTGCTGAGAGTTGAGCTCACCCTCAGTCCCTCACAGTTCCACACTGCCTGCAGAGTAGGTTTCCCACGTCTTCACCAGAGACATTTGCCAGAGGCTTCTGAGACGCAAGTTAACAATGCAGACCTGGAGGGTATCTCCAGGTGCAGTAGAGTGGTAATCTGGGAACCTCCTTACTCAGAATACTGCTACCTTCACACTGTCATAAGAATGCAGCTAGTTGAGAGCTGGCTTCTAGGCATGCTTCCCTGTGAGAGCTGAGGACAGGGCAGAACCCTCCCGCACCCTGCCTGACTGTAGACGTACCTGCTAACCTCCTTATGTGTGTGGCTGGGATAGGTTGTGGGAAAAGCATGTGTAAGCATTGGGCCTGAACTCCCGTGTATCTGAGTTGAATACAGCGATTTCCAACATCTTTCTTCAATAGGAGTGTAGCTAGGTTCCAACTCCCATGTCCGAGTGGGTAGCAGACATCTGCCTCCCATGCATACACACTTCTGAGAGTTGACCTTATGGCCTGTAACCCTACATCCTGCCTGCCGCTACATTTCGCTTCCAAAAGGCCTAGGCTCGCTGCTTGACGCAAGTGTTGGGAGAGGTAACTGGAATCTCCCGGCACACAAGCCGAGTGCCTCCAAGCTCAATCAAGCGATTTCCTAGTAATTCCTGGGGTAGACTGGTGCTAGGTACTAAGTTCCATACGTGAGTGGGTAGTTGAACGCCTTGTCCAAAAACATCTTACTTCTGAGAGTTGAGCTCACCCTCAGTCCCTCACAGTTCCACACTGCCTGCAGAGTGAGTTTCGCAGGTCTTCACCAGAGACGTTTGCCAGAGGCTTCTGAGACGCAAGTTAACAATGCAGACCTGGAGGGTATCTCCAGGTGCAGTAGAGTGGTAATCTGGGAACCTCCTGTCTCAGAATACTGCTACCTTCACCCTGCCATAAGAATGCAGCTAGTTGACAGCTGGCTTCAAGGCATGCTTCCCTGTGAGAGCTAAGGACAGGGCACAACCCTCCCGCATCCTGCTTGACTGTAGAAGGAGCTGCTAACGTCCTCATGTTAGTGGCAGGGAAAGGTTGTGAGAAAAGCATGTGGAATCGTTGTGCCTGAACCCACGTGTATCTGAGTTGAATACAGCGATTTCCAAAGTCCTTCTTCATCAGAGTGTAGCTAGGTTCCCACTCGCATGTCCGAGTGGGTAGCAGACATCTGCCCCCCCTGCATACCCACTTCTGAGAGTTGAGCTTATGGCCTGTAACCCTACCTCCTGACTGCAGCTACCTTTCGCTTCCAAAAGGCCTAGGCTCGCTGCTTCACCGAAGTGTTGGGAGAGGTAACTGGAATCTCCCGGCACACAAGACTAGTGCCTCCAAGCTCAATCCAGCGATTTCCCAGTAATTCCTGGGGTAGACTGGTGCTACATACTAAGTTCCATATATGAGAAGGTAGCTGAACGCCTTGTCCAAAATCATCTTACTGCTGAGAGTTGAGCTCACCCTCAGTCCCTCACAGTTCCACACTGCCTGCAGAGTAGGTTTCCCACGTCTTCACCAGAGACTTTTGCCAGAGGCTTCTGAGACGCAAGTTAACAATGCAGACCTGGAGGGTATCTCCAGGTGCAGTAGAGTGGTAATCTGGGAACCTCCTTACTCAGAATACTGCTACCTTCACACTGTCATAAGAATGCAGCTAGTTGAGAGCTGGCTTCTAGGCATGCTTCCCTGTGAGAGCTGAGGACAGGGCAGAACCCTCCCGCACCCTGCCTGACTGTAGACGTACCTGCTAACCTCCTTATGTGTGTGGCTGGGATAGGTTGTGGGAAAAGCATGTGTAAGCATTGGGCCTGAACTCCCGTGTATCTGAGTTGAATACAGCGATTTCCAACATCCTTCTTCAATAGGAGTGTAGCTAGGTTCCAACTCCCATGTCCGAGTGGGTAGCAGACATCTGCCTCCCATGCATACACACTTCTGAGAGTTGACCTTATGGCCTGTAACCCTACATCCTGCCTGCCGCTACATTTCGCTTCCAAAAGGCCTAGGCTCGCTGCTTGATGCAAGTGTTGGGAGAGGTAACTGGAATCTCCCGGCACACAAGCCGAGTGCCTCCAAGCTCAATCAAGCGA
The DNA here is from genome assembly GCF_053574225.1 of Canis aureus. Taxonomy (NCBI): domain Eukaryota; kingdom Metazoa; phylum Chordata; class Mammalia; order Carnivora; family Canidae; genus Canis; species Canis aureus. The sequence continues at coordinate 63,032,102 of NC_135627.1, read as the reverse complement.
TTTCCTAGTAATTCCTGGGGTAGACTGGTGCTAGGTACTAAGTTCCATACGTGAGTGGGTAGTTGAACGCCTTGTCCAAAAACATCTCACTTCTGAGAGTTGAGCTCACCCTCAGTCCCTCACAGTTCCACACTGCCTGCAGAGTGAGTTTCGCACGTCTTCACCAGAGACGTTTGCCAGAGGCTTCTGAGACGCAAGTTAACAATGCAGACCTGGAGGGTATCTCCAGGTACAGTAGAGTGGTAATCTGGGAACCTCCTGTCTCAGAATACTGCTACCTTCACCCTGCCATAAGAATGCAGCTAGTTGACAGCTGGCTTCAAGGCATGCTTCCCTGTGAGAGCTAAGGACAGGGCACAACCCTCCCGCATCCTGCTTGACTGTAGAAGGAGCTGCTAACGTCCTCATGTTAGTGGCAGGGAAAGGTTGTGAGAAAAGCATGTGGAATCGTTGTGCCTGAACCCACGTGTATCTGAGTTGAATACAGCGATTTCCAAAGTCCTTCTTCATCAGAGTGTAGCTAGGTTCCCACTCGCATGTCCGAGTGGGTAGCAGACATCTGCCCCCCCTGCATACCCACTTCTGAGAGTTGAGCTTATGGCCTGTAACCCTACCTCCTGACTGCAGCTACCTTTCGCTTCCAAAAGGCCTAGGCTCGCTGCTTCACTGAAGTGTTGGGAGAGGTAACTGGAATCTCCCGGCACACAAGACTAGTGCCTCCAAGCTCAATCCAGCGATTTCCCAGTAATTCCTGGGGTAGACTGGTGCTACATACTAAGTTCCATATGTGAGAAGGTAGCTGAACGCCTTGTCCAAAATCATCTTACTGCTGAGAGTTGAGCTCACCCTCAGTCCCTCACAGTTCCACACTGCCTGCAGAGTAGGTTTCCCACGTCTTCACCAGAGACTTTTGCCAGAGGCTTCTGAGACGCAAGTTAACAATGCAGACATGGAGGGTATCTCCAGGTGCAGTAGAGTGGTAATCTTGGAACCTCCTTACTCAGAATACTGCTACCTTCACACTGTCATAAGAATGCAGCTAGTTGAGAGCTGGCTTCTAGGCATGCTTCCCTGTGAGAGCTGAGGACAGGGCAGAACCCTCCCGCACCCTGCCTGACTGTAGACGTACCTGCTAACCTCCTTATGTTAGTGGCTGGGATAGGTTGTGGGAAAAGCATGTGTAAGCATTGGGCCTGAACTCCCGTGTATCTGAGTTGAATACAGCGATTTCCAACATCCTTCTTCAATAGGAGTGTAGCTAGGTTCCAACTCCCATGTCCGAGTGGGTAGCAGACATCTGCCTCCCATGCATACACACTTCTGAGAGTTGACCTTATGGCCTGTAACCCTACATCCTGCCTGCCGCTACCTTTCGCTTCCAAAAGGCCTAGGCTCGCTGCTTGATGCAAGTGTTGGGAGAGGTAACTGGAATCTCCCGGCACACAAGCCGAGTGCCTCCAAGCTCAATCAAGCGATTTCCTAGTAATTCCTGGGGTAGACTGGTGCTAGGTACTAAGTTCCATACGTGAGTGGGTAGTTGAACGCCTTGTCCAAAAACATCTTACTTCTGAGAGTTGAGCTCACCCTCAGTCCCTCACAGTTCCACACTGCCTGCAGAGTGAGTTTCGCACGTCTTCACCAGAGACGTTTGCCAGAGGCTTCTGAGACGCAAGTTAACAATGCAGACCTGGAGGGTATCTCCAGGTACAGTAGAGTGGTAATCTGGGAACCTCCTGTCTCAGAATACTGCTACCTTCACCCTGCCATAAGAATGCAGCTAGTTGACAGCTGGCTTCAAGGCATGCTTCCCTGTGAGAGCTAAGGACAGGGCACAACCCTCCCGCATCCTGCTTGACTGTAGAAGGAGCTGCTAACGTCCTCATGTTAGTGGCAGGGAAAGGTTGTGCGAAAAGCATGTGGAATCGTTGTGCCTGAACCCACGTGTATCTGAGTTGAATACAGCGATTTCCAAAGTCCTTCTTCATCAGAGTGTAGCTAGGTTCCCACTCGCATGTCCGAGTGGGTAGCAGACATCTGCCTCCCATGCATACCCACTTCTGAGAGTTGAGCTTATGGCCTGTAACCCTACCTCCTGACTGCAGCTACCTTTCGCTTCCAAAAGGCCTAGGCTCGCTGCTTCACCGAAGTGTTGGGAGAGGTAACTGGAATCTCCCGGCACACAAGACTAGTGCCTCCAAGCTCAATCCAGCGATTTCCCAGTAATTCCTGGGGTAGACTGGTGCTACATACTAAGTTCCATATGTGAGAAGGTAGCTGAACGCCTTGTCCAAAATCATCTTACTGCTGAGAGTTGAGCTCACCCTCAGTCCCTCACAGTTCCATACTGCCTGCAGAGTAGGTTTCCCACGTCTTCACCAGAGACTTTTGCCAGAGGCTTCTGAGACGCAAGGTAACAATGCAGACCTGGAGGGTATCTCCAGGTGCAGTAGAGTGGTAATCTTGGAACCTCCTTACTCAGAATACTGCTACCTTCACACTGTCATAAGAATGCAGCTAGTTGAGAGCTGGCTTCTAGGCATGCTTCCCTGTGAGAGCTGAGGACAGGGCAGAACCCTCCCGCACCCTGCCTGACTGTAGACGTACCTGCTAACCTCCTTATGTTAGTGGCTGGGATAGGTTGTGGGAAAAGCATGTGTAAGCATTGGGCCTGAACTCCCGTGTATCTGAGTTGAATACAGCGATTTCCAACATCCTTCTTCAATAGGAGTGTAGCTAGGTTCCAACTCCCATGTCCGAGTCGGTAGCAGACATCTGCCTCCCATGCATACACACTTCTGAGAGTTGACCTTATGGCCTGTACCCTACATCCTGCCTGCCGCTACCTTTCGCTTCCAAAAGGCCTAGGCTCGCTGCTTGACGCAAGTGTTGGGAGAGGTAACTGGAATCTCCCGGCACACAAGACGAGTGCCTCCAAGCTCAATCAAGCGATTTCCTGGTAATTCCTGGGGTAGACTGGTACTAGGTACTAAGTTCCATACGTGAGTAGGTAGTTGAACGCCTTGTCCAAAAACATCTTACTTCTGAGAGTTGAGCTCACCCTCAGTCCCTCACAGTTCCACACTGCCTGCAGAGTGAGTTTCGCACGTCTTCACCAGAGACGTTTGCCAGAGGCTTCTGAGACGCAAGTTAACAATGCAGACCTGGAGGGTATCTCCAGGTACAGTAGAGTGGTAATCTGGGAACCTCCTGTCTCAGAATACTGCTACCTTCACCCTGCCATAAGAATGCAGCTAGTTGACAGCTGGCTTCAAGGCATGCTTCCCTGTGAGAGCTAAGGACAGGGCACAACCCTCCCGCATCCTGCTTGACTGTAGAAGGAGCTGCTAACGTCCTCATGTTAGTGGCAGGGAAAGGTTGTGCGAAAAGCATGTGGAATCGTTGTGCCTGAACCCACGTGTATCTGAGTTGAATACAGCGATTTCCAAAGTCCTTCTTCATCAGAGTGTAGCTAGGTTCCCACTCGCATGTCCGAGTGGGTAGCAGACATCTGCCTCCCATGCATACCCACTTCTGAGAGTTGAGCTTATGGCCTGTAACCCTACCTCCTGACTGCAGCTACTTTTCGCTTCCAAAAGGCCTAGGCTCGCTGCTTCACCGAAGTGTTGGGAGAGGTAACTGGAATCTCCCGGCACACAAGACTAGTGCCTCCAAGCTCAATCCAGCGATTTCCCAGTAATTCCTGGGGTAGACTGGTGCTACATACTAAGTTCCATATGTGAGAAGGTAGCTGAACGCCTTGTCCAAAATCATCTCACTGCCGAGAGTTGAGCTCACCCTCAGTCCCTCACAGTTCCATACTGCCTGCAGAGTAGGTTTCCCACGTCTTCACCAGAGACTTTTGCCAGGGGCTCTGAGACGCAAGTTAACAATGCAGACCTGGAGGGTATCTCCAGGTGCAGTAGAGTGGTAATCTTGGAACCTCCTTACTCAGAATACTGCTACCTTCACACTGTCATAAGAATGCAGCTAGTTCACAGCTGGCCTCAAGGCATGCTTCTCTGTGAGAGCTAAGGACAGGGCACAACCCTCCCGCATCCTGCTTGACTGTAGAAGGAGCTGCTAACGTCCTCATGTTAGTGGCAGGGAAAGGTTGTGAGAAAAGCATGTGGAATCGTTGTGCCTGAACCCACGTGTATCTGAGTTGAATACAGCGATTTCCAAAGTCCTTCTTCATCAGAGTGTAGCTAGGTTCCCACTCGCATGTCCGAGTGGGTAGCAGACATCTGCCTCCCATGCATACCCACTTCTGAGAGTTGAGCTTATGGCCTGTAACCCTACCTCCTGACTGCAGCTACCTTTCGCTTCCAAAAGGCCTAGGCTCGCTGCTTCACCGAAGTGTTGGGAGAGGTAACTGGAATCTCCCGGCACACAAGACTAGTGCCTCCAAGCTCAATCCAGCGATTTCCCAGTAATTCCTGGGGTAGACTGGTGCTACATACTAAGTTCCATATGTGAGAAGGTAGCTGAACGCCTTGTCCAAAATCATCTTACTGCTGAGAGTTGAGCTCACCCTCAGTCCCTCACAGTTCCACACTGCCTGCAGAGTAGGTTTCCCACGTCTTCACCAGAGACTTTTGCCAGAGGCTTCTGAGACGCAAGTTAACAATGCAGACCTGGAGGGTATCTCCAGGTGCAGTAGAGTGGTAATCTGGGAACCTCCTTACTCACAATACTGCTACCTTCACACTGTCATAAGAATGCAGCTAGTTGAGAGCTGGCTTCTAGGCATGCTTCCCTGTGAGAGCTGAGGACAGGGCAGAACCCTCCCGCACCCTGCCTGACTGTAGACGTACCTGCTAACCTCCTTATGTTAGTGGCTGGGATAGGTTGTGGGAAAAGCATGTGTAAGCATTGGGCCTGAACTCCCGTGTATCTGAGTTGAATACAGCGATTTCCAACATCCTTCTTCAATAGGAGTGTAGCTAGGTTCCAACTCCCATGTCCGAGTGGGTAGCAGACATCTGCCTCCCATGCATACACACTTCTGAGAGTTGAGCTTATGGTCTGTAACCCTACATCCTGCCTGCCGCTACCTTTCGCTTCCAAAAGGCCTAGGCTCGCTGCTTGACGCAAGTGTTGGGAGAGGTAACTGGAATCTCCCGGCACACAAGCCGAGTGCCTCCAAGCTCAATCAAGCGATTTCCTAGTAATTCCTGGGGTAGACTGGTGCTAGGTACTAAGTTCCATACGTGAGTGGGTAGTTGAACGCCTTGTCCAAAAACATCTTACCTCTGAGAGTTGAGCTCACCCTCAGTCCCTCACAGTTCCACACTGCCTGCAGAGTGAGTTTCGCACGTCTTCACCAGAGACGTTTGCCAGAGTCTTCTGAGACGCAAGTTAACAATGCAGACCTGGAGGGTATCTCCAGGTGCAGTAGAGTGGTAATCTGGGAACCTCCTGTCTCAGAATACTGCTGCCTTCACCCTGCCATAAGAATGCAGCTAGTTGACAGCTGGCTTCAAGGCATGCTTCCCTGTGAGAGCTAAGGACAGGGCACAACCCTCCCGCATCCTGCTTGACTGTAGAAGGAGCTGCTAACGTCCTCATGTTAGTGGCAGGGAAAGGTTGTGAGAAAAGCATGTGGAATCGTTGTGCCTGAACCCACGTGTATCTGAGTTGAATACAGCGATTTCCAAAGTCCTTCTTCATCAGAGTGTAGCTAGGTTCCCACTCGCATGTCTGAGTGGGTAGCAGACATCTGCCCCCCCTGCATACCCACTTCTGAGAGTTGAGCTTATGGCCTGTAACCCTACCTCCTGACTGCAGCTACCTTTCGCTTCCAAAAGGCCTAGGCTCGCTGCTTCACCGAAGTGTTGGGAGAGGTAACTGGAATCTCTCGGCACACAAGACTAGTGCCTCCAAGCTCAATCCAGCGATTTCCCAGTAATTCCTGGGGTAGACTGGTGCTACATACTAAGTTCCATATGTGAGAAGGTAGCTGAACGCCTTGTCCAAAATCATCTTACTGCTGAGAGTTGAGCTCACCCTCAGTCCCTCACAGTTCCACACTGCCTGCAGAGTAGGTTTCCCACGTCTTCACCAGAGACTTTTGCCAGAGGCTTCTGAGACGCAAGTTAACAATGCAGACCTGGAGGGTATCTCCAGGTGCAGTAGAGTGGTAATCTGGGAACCTCCTTACTCAGAATACTGCTACCTTCACACTGTCATAAGAATGCAGCTAGTTGAGAGCTGGCTTCTAGGCATGCTTCCCTGTGAGAGCTGAGGACAGGGCAGAACCCTCCCGCACCCTGCCTGACTGTAGACGTACCTGCTAACCTCCTTATGTTAGTGGCTGGGATAGGTTGTGGGAAAAGCATGTGTAAGCATTGGGCCTGAACTCCCGTGTATCTGAGTTGAATACAGCGATTTCCAACATCCTTCTTCAATAGGAGTGTAGCTAGGTTCCAACTCCCATGTCCGAGTGGGTAGCAGACATCTGCCTCCCATGCATACACACTTCTGAGAGTTGAGCTTATGGTCTGTAACCCTACATCCTGCCTGCCGCTACCTTTCGCTTCCAAAAGGCCTAGGCTCGCTGCTTGACGCAAGTGTTGGGAGAGGTAACTGGAATCTCCCGGCACACAAGCCGAGTGCCTCCAAGCTCAATCAAGCGATTTCCTAGTAATTCCTGGGGTAGACTGGTGCTAGGTACTAAGTTCCATACGTGAGTGGGTAGTTGAACGCCTTGTCCAAAAACATCTTACTTCTGAGAGTTGAGCTCACCCTCAGTCCCTCACAGTTCCACACTGCCTGCAGAGTGAGTTTCGCACGTCTTCACCAGAGACGTTTGCCAGAGTCTTCTGAGACGCAAGTTAACAATGCAGACCTGGAGGGTATCTCCAGGTGCAGTAGAGTGGTAATCTGGGAACCTCCTGTCTCAGAATACTGCTGCCTTCACCCTGCCATAAGAATGCAGCTAGTTGACAGCTGGCTTCAAGGCATGCTTCCCTGTGAGAGCTAAGGACAGGGCACAACCCTCCCGCATCCTGCTTGACTGTAGAAGGAGCTGCTAACGTCCTCATGTTAGTGGCAGGGAAAGGTTGTGAGAAAAGCATGTGGAATCGTTGTGCCTGAACCCACGTGTATCTGAGTTGAATACAGCGATTTCCAAAGTCCTTCTTCATCAGAGTGTAGCTAGGTTCCCACTCGCATGTCTGAGTGGGTAGCAGACATCTGCCCCCCCTGCATACCCACTTCTGAGAGTTGAGCTTATGGCCTGTAACCCTACCTGCTGACTGCAGCTACCTTTCGCTTCCAAAAGGCCTAGGCTCGCTGCTTCACCGAAGTGTTGGGAGAGGTAACTGGAATCTCTCGGCACACAAGACTAGTGCCTCCAAGCTCAATCCAGCGATTTCCCAGTAATTCCTGGGGTAGACTGGTGCTACATACTAAGTTCCATATGTGAGAAGGTAGCTGAACGCCTTGTCCAAAATCATCTTACTGCTGAGAGTTGAGCTCACCCTCAGTCCCTCACAGTTCCACACTGCCTGCAGAGTAGGTTTCCCACGTCTTCACCAGGGACTTTTGCCAGAGGCTTCTGAGACGCAAGTTAACAATGCAGACCTGGAGGGTATCTCCAGGTGCAGTAGAGTGGTAATCTGGGAACCTCCTTACTCAGAATACTGCTACCTTCACACTGTCATAAGAATGCAGCTAGTTGAGAGCTGGCTTCTAGGCATGCTTCCCTGTGAGAGCTGAGGACAGGGCAGAACCCTCCCGCACCCTGCCTGACTGTAGACGTACCTGCTAACCTCCTTATGTTAGTGGCTGGGATAGGTTGTGGGAAAAGCATGTGTAAGCATTGGGCCTGAACTCCCGTGTATCTGAGTTGAATACAGCGATTTCCAACATCCTTCTTCAATAGGAGTGTAGCTAGGTTCCAACTCCCATGTCCGAGTGGGTAGCAGACATCTGCCTCCCATGCATACACACTTCTGAGAGTTGACCTTATGGCCTGTAACCCTACATCCTGCCTGCTGCTACCTTTCGCTTCCAAAAGGCCTAGGCTCGCTGCTTGACGCAAGTGTTGGGAGAGGTAACTGGAATCTCCCGGCACACAAGCCGAGTGCCTCCAAGCTCAATCAAGCGATTTCCTAGTAATTCCTGGGGTAGACTGGTGCTAGGTACTAAGTTCCATACGTGAGTGGGTAGTTGAACGCCATGTCCAAAAACATCTTACTTCTGAGAGTTGAGCTCACCCTCAGTCCCTCACAGTTCCACACTGCTTGCAGAGTGAGTTTCGCACGTCTTCACCAGAGACGTTTGCCAGAGGCTTCTGAGACGCAAGTTAACAATGCAGACCTGGAGTGTATCTCCAGGTGCAGTAGAGTGGTAATCTGGGAACCTCCTGTCTCAGAATACTGCTACCTTCACCCTGCCATAAGAATGCAGCTAGTTGACAGCTGGCTTCAAGGCATGCTTCTCTGTGAGAGCTAAGGACAGGGCACAACCCTCCCGCATCCTGCTTGACTGTAGAAGGAGCTGCTAACGTCCTCATGTTAGTGGCAGGGAAAGGTTGTGAGAAAAGCATGTGGAATCGTTGTGCCTGAACCCACGTGTATCTGAGTTGAATACAGCGATTTCCAAAGTCCTTCTTCATCAGAGTGTAGCTAGGTTCCCACTCGCATGTCCGAGTGGGTAGCAGACATCTGCCTCCCATGCATACCCACTTCTGAGAGTTGAGCTTATGGCCTGTAACCCTACCTCCTGACTGCAGCTACCTTTCGCTTCCAAAAGGCCTAGGCTCGCTGCTTCACCGAAGTGTTGGGAGAGGTAACTGGAATCTCCCGGCACACAAGACTAGTGCCTCCAAGCTCAATCCAGCGATTTCCCAGTAATTCCTGGGGTAGACTGGTGCTACATACTAAGTTCCATATTTGAGAAGGTAGCTGAACGCCTTGTCCAAAATCATCTTACTGCTGAGAGTTGAGCTCACCCTCAGTCCCTCACAGTTCCACACTGCCTGCAGAGTAGGTTTCCCACGTCTTCACCAGAGACTTTTGCCAGAGGCTTCTGAGACGCAAGTTAACAATGCAGACCTGGAGGGTATCTCCAGGTGCAGTAGAGTGGTAATCTGGGAACCTCCTTACTCAGAATACTGCTACCTTCACACTGTCATAAGAATGCAGCTAGTTGAGAGCTGGCTTCTAGGCATGCTTCCCTGTGAGAGCTGAGGACAGGGCAGAACCCTCCCGCACCCTGCCTGACTGTAGACCTACCTGCTAACCTCCTTATGTTAGTGGCTGGGATAGGTTGTGGGAAAAGCATGTGTAAGCATTGGGCCTGAACTCCCGTGTATCTGAGTTGAATACAGCGATTTCCAACATCCTTCTTCAATAGGAGTGTAGCTAGGTTCCAACTCCCATGTCCGAGTGGGTAGCAGACATCTGCCTCCCATGCATACACACTTCTGAGAGTTCAGCTTATGGTCTGTAACCCTACATCCTGCCTGCCGCTACCTTTCGCTTCCAAAAGGCCTAGGCTCGCTGCTTGACGCAAGTGTTGGGAGAGGTAACTGGAATCTCCCGGCACACAAGCCGAGTGCCTCCAAGCTCAATCAAGCGATTTCCTAGTAATTCCTGGGGTAGACTGGTGCTAGGTACTAAGTTCCATACGTGAGTGGGTAGTTGAACGCCTTGTCCAAAAACATCTTACTTCTGAGAGTTGAGCTCACCCTCAGTCCCTCACAGTTCCACACTGCCTGCAGAGTGAGTTTCGCACGTCTTCACCAGAGACGTTTGCCAGAGTCTTCTGAGACGCAAGTTAACAATGCAGACCTGGAGGGTATCTCCAGGTGCAGTAGAGTGGTAATCTGGGAACCTCCTGTCTCAGAATACTGCTGCCTTCACCCTGCCATAAGAATGCAGCTAGTTGACAGCTGGCTTCAAGGCATGCTTCCCTGTGAGAGCTAAGGACAGGGCACAACCCTCCCGCATCCTGCTTGACTGTAGAAGGAGCTGCTAACGTCCTCATGTTAGTGGCAGGGAAAGGTTGTGAGAAAAGCATGTGGAATCGTTGTGCCTGAACCCACGTGTATCTGAGTTGAATACAGCGATTTCCAAAGTCCTTCTTCATCAGAGTGTAGCTAGGTTCCCACTCGCATGTCCGAGTGGGTAGCAGACATCTGCCTCCCATGCATACCCACTTCTGAGAGTTGAGCTTATGGCCTGTAACCCTACCTCCTGACTGCAGCTACCTTTCGCTTCCAAAAGGCCTAGGCTCGCTGCTTCACCGAAGTGTTGGGAGAGGTAACTGGAATCTCCCGGCACACAAGACTAGTGCCTCCAAGATCAATCCAGCGATTTCCCAGTAATTCCTGGGGTAGACTGGTGCTACATACTAAGTTCCATATGTGAGAAGGTAGCTGAACGCCTTGTCCAAAATCATCTTACTGCTGAGAGTTGAGCTCACCCTCAGTCCCTCACAGTTCCACACTGCCTGCAGAGTAGGTTTCCCACGTCTTCACCAGAGACTTTTGCCAGAGGCTTCTGAGACGCAAGTTAACAATGCAGACCTGGAGGGTATCTCCAGGTGCAGTAGAGTGGTAATCTGGGAACCTCCTTACTCAGAATACTGCTACCTTCACACTGTCATAAGAATGCAGCTAGTTGAGAGCTGGCTTCTAGGCATGCTTCCCTGTGAGAGCTGAGGACAGGGCAGAACCCTCCCGCACCCTGCCTGACTGTAGACGTACCTGCTAACCTCCTTATGTTAGTGGCTGGGATAGGTTGTGGGAAAAGCATGTGTAAGCATTGGGCCTGAACTCCCGTGTATCTGAGTTGAATACAGCGATTTCCAACATCCTTCTTCAATAGGAGTGTAGCTAGGTTCCAACTCCCATGTCCGAGTGGGTAGCAGACATCTGCCTCCCATGCATACACACTTCTGAGAGTTCAGCTTATGGTCTGTAACCCTACATCCTGCCTGCCGCTACCTTTCGCTTCCAAAAGGCCTAGGCTCGCTGCTTGACGCAAGTGTTGGGAGAGGTAACTGGAATCTCCCGGCACACAAGCCGAGTGCCTCCAAGCTCAATCAAGCGATTTCCTAGTAATTCCTGGGGTAGACTGGTGCTAGGTACTAAGTTCCATACGTGAGTGGGTAGTTGAACGCCTTGTCCAAAAACATCTTACTTCTGAGAGTTGAGCTCACCCTCAGTCCCTCACAGTTCCACACTGCCTGCAGAGTGAGTTTCGCACGTCTTCACCAGAGACGTTTGCCAGAGTCTTCTGAGACGCAAGTTAACAATGCAGACCTGGAGGGTATCTCCAGGTGCAGTAGAGTGGTAATCTGGGAACCTCCTGTCTCAGAATACTGCTGCCTTCACCCTGCCATAAGAATGCAGCTAGTTGACAGCTGGCTTCAAGGCATGCTTCCCTGTGAGAGCTAAGGACAGGGCACAACCCTCCCGCATCCTGCTTGACTGTAGAAGGAGCTGCTAACGTCCTCATGTTAGTGGCAGGGAAAGGTTGTGAGAAAAGCATGTGGAATCGTTGTGCCTGAACCCACGTGTATCTGAGTTGAATACAGCGATTTCCAAAGTCCTTCTTCATCAGAGTGTAGCTAGGTTCCCACTCGCATGTCTGAGTGGGTAGCAGACATCTGCCCCCCCTGCATACCCACTTCTGAGAGTTGAGCTTATGGCCTGTAACCCTACCTGCTGACTGCAGCTACCTTTCGCTTCCAAAAGGCCTAGGCTCGCTGCTTCACCGAAGTGTTGGGAGAGGTAACTGGAATCTCTCGGCACACAAGACTAGTGCCTCCAAGCTCAATCCAGCGATTTCCCAGTAATTCCTGGGGTAGACTGGTGCTACATACTAAGTTCCATATGTGAGAAGGTAGCTGAACGCCTTGTCCAAAATCATCTTACTGCTGAGAGTTGAGCTCACCCTCAGTCCCTCACAGTTCCACACTGCCTGCAGAGTAGGTTTCCCACGTCTTCACCAGAGACTTTTGCCAGAGGCTTCTGAGACGCAAGTTAACAATGCAGACCTGGAGGGTATCTCCAGGTGCAGTAGAGTGGTAATCTGGGAACCTCCTTACTCAGAATACTGCTACCTTCACACTGTCATAAGAATGCAGCTAGTTGAGAGCTGGCTTCTAGGCATGCTTCCCTGTGAGAGCTGAGGACAGGGCAGAACCCTCCCGCACCCTGCCTGACTGTAGACGTACCTGCTAACCTCCTTATGTTAGTGGCTGGGATAGGTTGTGGGAAAAGCATGTGTAAGCATTGGGCCTGAACTCCCGTGTATCTGAGTTGAATACAGCGATTTCCAACATCCTTCTTCAATAGGAGTGTAGCTAGGTTCCAACTCCCATGTCCGAGTGGGTAGCAGACATCTGCCTCCCATGCATACACACTTCTGAGAGTTGACCTTATGGCCTGTAACCCTACATCCTGCCTGCTGCTACCTTTCGCTTCCAAAAGGCCTAGGCTCGCTGCTTGACGCAAGTGTTGGGAGAGGTAACTGGAATCTCCCGGCACACAAGCCGAGTGCCTCCAAGCTCAATCAAGCGATTTCCTAGTAATTCCTGGGGTAGACTGGTGCTAGGTACTAAGTTCCATACGTGAGTGGGTAGTTGAACGCCATGTCCAAAAACATCTTACTTCTGAGAGTTGAGCTCACCCTCAGTCCCTCACAGTTCCACACTGCCTGCAGAGTGAGTTTCGCACGTCTTCACCAGAGACGTTTGCCAGAGGCTTCTGAGACGCAAGTTAACAATGCAGACCTGGAGGGTATCTCCAGGTGCAGTAGAGTGGTAATCTGGGAACCTCCTGTCTCAGAATACTGCTACCTTCACCCTGCCATAAGAATGCAGCTAGTTGACAGCTGGCTTCAAGGCATGCTTCTCTGTGAGAGCTAAGGACAGGGCACAACCCTCCCGCATCCTGCTTGACTGTAGAAGGAGCTGCTAACGTCCTCATGTTAGTGGCAGGGAAAGGTTGTGAGAAAAGCATGTGGAATCGTTGTGCCTGAACCCACGTGTATCTGAGTTGAATACAGCGATTTCCAAAGTCCTTCTTCATCAGAGTGTAGCTAGGTTCCCACTCGCATGTCCGAGTGGGTAGCAGACATCTGCCTCCCATGCATACCCACTTCTGAGAGTTGAGCTTATGGCCTGTAACCCTACCTCCTGACTGCAGCTACCTTTCGCTTCCAAAAGGCCTAGGCTCGCTGCTTCACCGAAGTGTTGGGAGAGGTAACTGGAATCTCCCGGCACACAAGACTAGTGCCTCCAAGCTCAATCCAGCGATTTCCCAGTAATTCCTGGGGTAGACTGGTGCTACATACTAAGTTCCATATGTGAGAAGGTAGCTGAACGCCTTGTCCAAAATCATCTTACTGCTGAGAGTTGAGCTCACCCTCAGTCCCTCACAGTTCCACACTGCCTGCAGAGTAGGTTTCCCACGTCTTCACCAGAGACTTTTGCCAGAGGCTTCTGAGACGCAAGTTAACAATGCAGACCTGGAGGGTATCTCCAGGTGCAGTAGAGTGATAATCTGGGAACCTCCTTACTCAGAATACTGCTACCTTCACACTGTCATAAGAATGCAGCTAGTTGAAAGCTGGCTTCTAGGCATGCTTCCCTGTGAGAGCTGAGGACAGGGCAGAACCCTCCCGCACCCTGCCTGACTGTAGACGTACCTGCTAACCTCCTTATGTTAGTGGCTGGGATAGGTTGTGGGAAAAGCATGTGTAAGCATTGGGCCTGAACTCCCGTGTATCTGAGTTGAATACAGCGATTTCCAACATCCTTCTTCAATAGGAGTGTAGCTAGGTTCCAACTCCCATGTCCGAGTTGGTAGCAGACATCTGCCTCCCATGCATACACACTTCTGAGAGTTGAGCTTATGGCCTGTACCCTACATCCTGCCTGCCGCTACCTTTCTCTTCCAAAAGGCCTAGGCTCGCTGCTAGACGCAAGTGTTGGGAGAGGTAACTGGAATCTCCCGGCACACAAGACTAGTGCCTCCAAGCTCAATCAAGCGATTTCCTAGTAATTCCTGGGGTAGACTGGTGCTACGTACTAAGTTCCATACGTGAGTGGGTAGTTGAACGCCTTGTCCAAAAACATCTTACTTCTGAGAGTTGAGCTCACCCTCAGTCCCTCACAGTTCCACACTGCCTGCAGAGTGAGTTTCGCACGTCTTCACCAGAGACGTTTGCCAGAGGCTTCTGAGACGCAAGTTAACAATGCAGACGTGGAGGGTATCTCCAGGTGCAGTAGAGTGGTAATCTGGGAACCTCCTGTCTCAGAATACTGCTACCTTCACCCTGCCATAAGAATGCAGCTAATTGACAGCTGGCTTCAAGGCATGCTTCCCTGTGAGAGCTAAGGACAGGGCACAACCCTCCCGCATCCTGCTTGACTGTAGAAGGAGCTGCTAACGTCCTCATGTTAGTGGCAGGGAAAGGTTGTGCGAAAAGCATGTGGAATCGTTGTGCCTGAACCCACGTGTATCTGAGTTGAATACAGCGATTTCCAAAGTCCTTCTTCATCAGAGTGTAGCTAGGTTCCCACTCGCATGTCCGAGTGGGTAGCAGACATCTGCCTCCCATGCATACCCATTTCTGAGAGTTGAGCTTATGGCCTGTAACCCTACCTCCTGCCTGCAGCTACCTTTCGCTTCCAAAAGGCCTAGGCTCGCTGCTTCACCGAAGTGTTGGGAGAGGTAACTGGAATCTCCCGGCACACAAGACTAGTGCCTCCAAGCTCAATCCAGCGATTTCCCAGTAATTCCTGGGGTAGACTGGTGCTACATACTAAGTTCCATATGTGAGAAGGTAGCTGAACGCCTTGTCCAAAATCATCTTACTGCTGAGAGTTGAGCTCACCCTCAGTCCCTCACAGTTCCACACTGCCTGCAGAGTAGGTTTCCCACGTCTTCACCAGAGACTTTTGCCAGAGGCTTCTGAGACGCAAGTTAACAATGCAGACCTGGAGGGTATCTCCAGGTGCAGTAGAGTGGTAATCTGGGAACCTCCTTACTCAGAATACTGCTACCTTCACACTGTCATAAGAATGCAGCTAGTTGAGAGCTGGCTTCTAGGCATGCTTCCCTGTGAGAGCTGAGGACAGGGCAGAACCCTCCCGCACCCTGCCTGACTGTAGACGTACCTGCTAACCTCCTTATGTTAGTGGCTGGGATAGGTTGTGGGAAAAGCATGTGTAAGCATTGGGCCTGAACTCCCGTGTATCTGAGTTGAATACAGCGATTTCCAACATCCTTCTTCAATAGGAGTGTAGCTAGGTTCCAACTCCCATGTCCGAGTGGGTAGCAGACATCTGCCTCCCATGCATACACACTTCTGAGAGTTGACCTTATGGCCTGTAACCCTACATCCTGCCTGCTGCTACCTTTCGCTTCCAAAAGGCCTAGGCTCGCTGCTTGACGCAAGTGTTGGGAGAGGTAACTGGAATCTCCCGGCACACAAGCCGAGTGCCTCCAAGCTCAATCAAGCGATTTCCTAGTAATTCCTGGGGTAGACTGGTGCTAGGTACTAAGTTCCATACGTGAGTGGGTAGTTGAACGCCATGTCCAAAAACATCTTACTTCTGAGAGTTGAGCTCACCCTCAGTCCCTCACAGTTCCACACTGCCTGCAGAGTGAGTTTCGCACGTCTTCACCAGAGACGTTTGCCAGAGGCTTCTGAGACGCAAGTTAACAATGCAGACCTGGAGGGTATCTCCAGGTGCAGTAGAGTGGTAACCTGGGAACCTCCTGTCTCAGAATACTGCTACCTTCACCCTGCCATAAGAATGCAGCTAGTTGACAGCTGGCTTCAAGGCATGCTTCTCTGTGAGAGCTAAGGACAGGGCACAACCCTCCCGCATCCTGCTTGACTGTAGAAGGAGCTGCTAACGTCCTCATGTTAGTGGCAGGGAAAGGTTGTGAGAAAAGCATGTGGAATCGTTGTGCCTGAACCCACGTGTATCTGAGTTGAATACAGCGATTTCCAAAGTCCTTCTTCATCAGAGTGTAGCTAGGTTCCCACTCGCATGTCCGAGTGGGTAGCAGACATCTGCCTCCCATGCATACCCACTTCTGAGAGTTGAGCTTATGGCCTGTAACCCTACCTCCTGCCTGCAGCTACCTTTCGCTTCCAAAAGGCCTAGGCTCGCTGCTTCACCGAAGTGTTGGGAGAGGTAACTGGAATCTCCCGGCACACAAGACTAGTGCCTCCAAGCTCAATCCAGCGATTTCCCAGTAATTCCTGGGGTAGACTGGTGCTACATACTAAGTTCCATATGTGAGAAGGTAGCTGAACGCCTTGTCCAAAATCATCTTACTGCTGAGAGTTGAGCTCACCCTCAGTCCCTCACAGTTCCACACTGCCTGCAGAGTAGGTTTCCCACGTCTTCACCAGAGACTTTTGCCAGAGGCTTCTGAGACGCAAGTTAACAATGCAGACCTGGAGGGTATCTCCAGGTGCAGTAGAGTGGTAATCTGGGAACCTCCTTACTCAGAATACTGCTACCTTCACACTGTCATAAGAATGCAGCTAGTTGAGAGCTGGCTTCTAGGCATGCTTCCCTGTGAGAGCTGAGGACAGGGCAGAACCCTCCCGCACCCTGCCTGACTGTAGACGTACCTGCTAACCTCCTTATGTTAGTGGCTGGGATAGGTTGTGGGAAAAGCATGTGTAAGCATTGGGCCTGAACTCCCGTGTATCTGAGTTGAATACAGCGATTTCCAACATCCTTCTTCAATAGGAGTGTAGCTAGGTTCCAACTCCCATGTCCGAGTGGGTAGCAGACATCTGCCTCCCATGCATACACACTTCTGAGAGTTGACCTTATGGCCTGTAACCCTACATCCTGCCTGCTGCTACCTTTCGCTTCCAAAAGGCCTAGGCTCGCTGCTTGACGCAAGTGTTGGGAGAGGTAACTGGAATCTCCCGGCACACAAGCCGAGTGCCTCCAAGCTCAATCAAGCGATTTCCTAGTAATTCCTGGGGTAGACTGGTGCTAGGTACTAAGTTCCATACGTGAGTGGGTAGTTGAACGCCTTGTCCAAAAACATCTTACTTCTGAGAGTTGAGCTCACCCTCAGTCCCTCACAGTTCCACACTGCCTGCAGAGTGAGTTTCGCACGTCTTCACCAGAGACGTTTGCCAGAGGCTATTGAGACGCAAGTTAACAATGCAGACCTGGAGGGTATCTCCAGGTGCAGTAGAGTGGTAATCTGGGAACCTCCTGTCTCAGAATACTGCTACCTTCACCCTGCCATAAGAATGCAGCTAGTTGACAGCTGGCCTCAAGGCATGCTTCTCTGTGAGAGCTAAGGACAGGGCACAACCCTCCCGCATCCTGCTTGACTGTAGAAGGAGCTGCTAACGTCCTCATGTTAGTGGCAGGGAAAGGTTGTGAGAAAAGCATGTGGAATCGTTGTGCCTGAACCCACGTGTATCTGAGTTGAATACAGCGATTTCCAAAGTCCTTCTTCATCAGAGTGTAGCTAGGTTCCCACTCGCATGTCCGAGTGGGTAGCAGACATCTGCCTCCCATGCATACCCACTTCTGAGAGTTGAGCTTATGGCCTGTAACCCTACCTCCTAACTGCAGCTACCTTTCGCTTCCAAAAGGCCTAGGCTCGCTGCTTCACCGAAGTGTTGGGAGAGGTAACTGGAATCTCCCGGCACACAAGACTAGTGCCTCCAAGCTCAATCCAGCGATTTCCCAGTAATTCCTGGGGTAGACTGGTGCTACATACTAAGTTCCATATGTGAGAAGGTAGCTGAACGCCTTGTCCAAAATCATCTTACTGCTGAGAGTTGAGCTCACCCTCAGTCCCTCACAGTTCCACACTGCCTGCAGAGTAGGTTTCCCACGTCTTCACCAGAGACTTTTGCCAGAGGCTTCTGAGACGCAAGTTAACAATGCAGACCTGGAGGGTATCTCCAGGTGCAGTAGAGTGGTAATCTGGGAACCTCCTTACTCAGAATACTGCTACCTTCACACTGTCATAAGAATGCAGCTAGTTGTGAGCTGGCTTCTAGGCATGCTTCCCTGTGAGAGCTGAGGACAGGGCAGAACCCTCCCGCACCCTGCCTGACTGTAGACGTACCTGCTAACCTCCTTATGTTAGTGGCTGGGATAGGTTGTGGGAAAAGCATGTGTAAGCATTGGGCCTGAACTCCCGTGTATCTGAGTTGAATACAGCGATTTCCAACATCCTTCTTCAATAGGAGTGTAGCTAGGTTCCAACTCCCATGTCCGAGTGGGTAGCAGACATCTGCCTCCCATGCATACACACTTCTGAGAGTTGACCTTATGGCCTGTAACCCTACATCCTGCCTGCTGCTACCTTTCGCTTCCAAAAGGCCTAGGCTCGCTGCTTGACGCAAGTGTTGGGAGAGGTAACTGGAATCTCCCGGCACACAAGCCGAGTGCCTCCAAGCTCAATCAAGCGATTTCCTAGTAATTCCTGGGGTAGACTGGTGCTAGGTACTAAGTTCCATACGTGAGTGGGTAGTTGAACGCCTTGTCCAAAAACATCTTACTTCTGAGAGTTGAGCTCACCCTCAGTCCCTCACAGTTCCACACTGCCTGCAGAGTGAGTTTCGCACGTCTTCACCAGAGACGTTTGCCAGAGGCTTCTGAGACGCAAGTTAACAATGCAGACCTGGAGGGTATCTCCAGGTGCAGTAGAGTGGTAATCTGGGAACCTCCTGTCTCAGAATACTGCTACCTTCACCCTGCCATAAGAATGCAGCTAGTTGACAGCTGGCCTCAAGGCATGCTTCTCTGTGAGAGCTAAGGACAGGGCACAACCCTCCCGCATCCTGGTTGACTGTAGAAGGAGCTGCTAACGTCCTCATGTTAGTGGCAGGGAAAGGTTGTGAGAAAAGCATGTGGAATCGTTGTGCCTGAACCCACGTGTATCTGAGTTGAATACAGCGATTTCCAAAGTCCTTCTTCATCAGAGTGTAGCTAGGTTCCCACTCGCATGTCCGAGTGGGTAGCAGACATCTGCCTCCCATGCATACCCACTTCTGAGAGTTGAGCTTATGGCCTGTAACCCTACCTCCTAACTGCAGCTACCTTTCGCTTCCAAAAGGCCTAGGCTCGCTGCTTCACCGAAGTGTTGGGAGAGGTAACTGGAATCTCCCGGCACACAAGACTAGTGCCTCCAAGCTCAATCCAGCGATTTCCCAGTAATTCCTGGGGTAGACTGGTGCTACATACTAAGTTCCATATGTGAGAAGGTAGCTGAACGCCTTGTCCAAAATCATCTTACTGCTGAGAGTTGAGCTCACCCTCAGTCCCTCACAGTTCCACACTGCCTGCAGAGTAGGTTTCCCACGTCTTCACCAGAGACTTTTGCCAGAGGCTTCTGAGACGCAAGTTAACAATGCAGACCTGGAGGGTATCTCCAGGTGCAGTAGAGTGGTAATCTGGGAACCTCCTTACTCAGAATACTGCTACCTTCACACTGTCATAAGAATGCAGCTAGTTGAGAGCTGGCTTCTAGGCATGCTTCCCTGTGAGAGCTGAGGACAGGGCAGAACCCTCCCGCACCCTGCCTGACTGTAGACGTACCTGCTAACCTCCTTATGTTAGTGGCTGGGATAGGTTGTGGGAAAAGCATGTGTAAGCATTGGGCCTGAACTCCCGTGTATCTGAGTTGAATACAGCGATTTCCAACATCCTTCTTCAATAGGAGTGTAGCTAGGTTCCAACTCCCATGTCCGAGTGGGTAGCAGACATCTGCCTCCCATGCATACACACTTCTGAGAGTTGACCTTATGGCCTGTAACCCTACATCCTGCCTGCTGCTATCTTTCGCTTCCAAAAGGCCTAGGCTCGCTGCTTGACGCAAGTGTTGGGAGAGGTAACTGGAATCTCCCGGCACACAAGACGAGTGCCTCCAAGCTCAATCAAGCGATTTCCTAGTAATTCCTGGGGTAGACTGGTGCTAGGTACTAAGTTCCATACGTGAGTGGGTAGTTGAACGCCTTGTCCAAAAACATCTTACTTCTGAGAGTTGAGCTCACCCTCAGTCCCTCACAGTTCCACACTGCCTGCAGAGTGAGTTTCGCACGTCTTCACCAGAGACGTTTGCCAGAGGCTTCTGAGACGCAAGTTAACAATGCAGACCTGGAGGGTATCTCCAGGTGCAGTAGAGTGGTAATCTGGGAACCTCCTGTCTCAGAATACTGCTACCTTCACCCTGCCATAAGAATGCAGCTAGTTGACAGCTGGCCTCAAGGCATGCTTCTCTGTGAGAGCTAAGGACAGGGCACAACCCTCCCGCATCCTGCTTGACTGTAGAAGGAGCTGCTAACGTCCTCATGTTAGTGGCAGGGAAAGGTTGTGCGTAAAGCATGTGGAATCGTTGTGCCTGAACCCACGTGTATCTGAGTTGAATACAGCGATTTCCAAAGTCCTTCTTCATCAGAGTGTAGCTAGGTTCCCACTCGCATGTCCGAGTGGGTAGCAGACATCTGCCTCCCATGCATACCCATTTCTGAGAGTTGAGCTTATGGCCTGTAACCCTACCTCCTGACTGCAGCTACCTTTCGCTTCCAAAAGGCCTAGGCTCGCTGCTTCACCGAAGTGTTGGGAGAGGTAACTGGTATCTCTCGGCACACAAGACTAGTGCCTCCAAGCTCAATCCAGCGATTTCCCAGTAATTCCTGGGGTAGACTGGTGCTACATACTAAGTTCCATATGTGAGAAGGTAGCTGAACGCCTTGTCCAAAATCATCTTACTGCTGAGAGTTGAGCTCACCCTCAGTCCCTCACAGTTCCACACTGCCTGCAGAGTAGGTTTCCCACGTCTTCACCAGAGACTTTTGCCAGAGGCTTCTGAGACGCAAGTTAACAATGCAGACCTGGAGGGTATCTCCAGGTGCAGTAGAGTGGTAATCTGGGAACCTCCTTACTCAGAATACTGCTACCTTCACACTGTCATAAGAATGCAGCTAGTTGAGAGCTGGCTTCTAGGCATGCTTCCCTGTGAGAGCTGAGGACAGGGCAGAACCCTCCCGCACCCTGCCTGACTGTAGACGTACCTGCTAACCTCCTTATGTTAGTGGCTGGGATAGGTTGTGGGAAAAGCATGTGTAAGCATTGGGCCTGAACTCCCGTGTATCTGAGTTGAATACAGCGATTTCCAACATCCTTCTTCAATAGGAGTGTAGCTAGGTTCCAACTCCCATGTCCGAGTGGGTAGCAGACATCTGCCTCCCATGCATACACACTTCTGAGAGTTGACCTTATGGCCTGTAACCCTACATCCTGCCTGCTGCTACCTTTCGCTTCCAAAAGGCCTAGGCTCGCTGCTTGACGCAAGTGTTGGGAGAGGTAACTGGAATCTCCCGGCACACAAGACGAGTGCCTCCAAGCTCAATCAAGCGATTTCCTAGTAATTCCTGGGGTAGACTGGTGCTAGGTACTAAGTTCCATACGTGAGTGGGTAGTTGAACGCCTTGTCCAAAAACATCTTACTTCTGAGAGTTGAGCTCACCCTCAGTCCCTCACAGTTCCACACTGCCTGCAGAGTGAGTTTCGCACGTCTTCACCAGAGACGTTTGCCAGAGGCTTCTGAGACGCAAGTTAACAATGCAGACCTGGAGGGTATCTCCAGGTGCAGTAGAGTGGTAATCTGGGAACCTCCTGTCTCAGAATACTGCTACCTTCACCCTGCCATAAGAATGCAGCTAGTTGACAGCTGGCCTCAAGGCATGCTTCTCTGTGAGAGCTAAGGACAGGGCACAACCCTCCCGCATCCTGCTTGACTGTAGAAGGAGCTGCTAACGTCCTCATGTTAGTGGCAGGGAAAGGTTGTGCGAAAAGCATGTGGAATCGTTGTGCCTGAACCCACGTGTATCTGAGTTGAATACAGCGATTTCCAAAGTCCTTCTTCATCAGAGTGTAGCTAGGTTCCCACTCGCATGTCCGAGTGGGTAGCAGACATCTGCCTCCCATGCATACCCACTTCTGAGAGTTGAGCTTATGGCCTGTAACCCTACCTCCTGCCTGCAGCTACCTTTCGCTTCCAAAAGGCCTAGGCTCGCTGCTTCACCGAAGTGTTGGGAGAGGTAACTGGAATCTCTCGGCACACAAGACTAGTGCCTCCAAGCTCAATCCAGCGATTTCCCAGTAATTCCTGGGGTAGACTGGTGCTACATACTAAGTTCCATATGTGAGAAGGTAGCTGAACGCCTTGTCCAAAATCATCTTACTGCTGAGAGTTGACCTCACTCTCAGTCCCTCACAGTTCCACACTGCCTGCAGAGTAGGTTTCCCACGTCTTCACCAGAGACTTTTGCCAGAGGCTTCTGAGACGCAAGTTAACAATGCAGACCTGGAGGGTATCTCCAGGTGCAGTAGAGTGGTAATCTTGGAACCTCCTTACTCAGAATACTGCTACCTTCACACTGTCATAAGAATGCAGCTAGTTGAGAGCTGGCTTCTAGGCATGCTTCCCTGTGAGAGCTGAGGACAGGGCAGAACCCTCCCGCACCCTGCCTGACTGTAGACGTACCTGCTAACCTCCTTATGTTAGTGGCTGGGATAGGTTGTGGGAAAAGCATGTGTAAGCATTGGGCCTGAACTCCCGTGTATCTGAGTTGAATACAGCGATTTCCAACATCCTTCTTCAATAGGAGTGTAGCTAGGTTCCAACTCCCATGTCCGAGTGGGTAGCAGACATCTGCCTCCCATGCATACACACTTCTGAGAGTTGACCTTATGGCCTGTAACCCTACATCCTGCCTGCTGCTACCTTTCGCTTCCAAAAGGCCTAGGCTCGCTGCTTGACGCAAGTGTTGGGAGAGGTAACTGGAATCTCCCGGCACACAAGCCGAGTGCCTCCAAGCTCAATCAAGCGATTTCCTAGTAATTCCTGGGGTAGACTGGTGCTAGGTTCTAAGTTCCATACGTGAGTGGGTAGTTGAACGCCTTGTCCAAAAACATCTTACTTCTGAGAGTTGAGCTCACCCTCAGTCCCTCACAGTTCCACACTCCCTGCAGAGTGAGTTTCGCACGTCTTCACCAGAGACGTTTGCCAGAGCCTTCTGAGACGCAAGTTAACAATGCAGACCTGGAGGGTATCTCCAGGTACAGTAGAGTGGTAATCTGGGAACCTCCTGTCTCAGAATACTGCTACCTTCACCCTGCCATAAGAATGCAGCTAGTTGACAGCTGGCTTCAAGGCATGCTTCCCTGTGAGAGCTAAGGACAGGGCACAACCCTCCCGCATCCTGCTTGACTGTAGAAGGAGCTGCTAACGTCCTCAAGTTAGTGGCAGGGAAAGCTTGTGCGAAAAGCATGTGGAATCGTTGTGCCTGAACCCACGTGTATCTGAGTTGAATACAGCGATTTCCAAAGTCCTTCTTCATCAGAGTGTAGCTAGGTTCCCACTCGCATGTCCGAGTGGGTAGCAGACATCTGCCTCCCATGCATACCCACTTCTGAGAGTTGAGCTTATGGCCTGTAACCCTACCTCCTAACTGCAGCTACCTTTCGCTTCCAAAAGGCCTAGGCTCGCTGCTTCACCGAAGTGTTGGGAGAGGTAACTGGAATCTCCCGGCACACAAGACTAGTGCCTCCAAGCTCAATCCAGCGATTTCCCAGTAATTCCTGGGGTAGACTGGTGCTACATACTAAGTTCCATATGTGAGAAGGTAGCTGAACGCCTTGTCCAAAATCATCTTACTGCTGAGAGTTGAGCTCACCCTCAGTCCCTCACAGTTCCACACTGCCTGCAGAGTAGGTTTCCCACGTCTTCACCAGAGACTTTTGCCAGAGGCTCTGAGACGCAAGTTAACAATGCAGACCTGGAGGGTATCTCCAGGTGCAGTAGAGTGGTAATCTGGGAACCTCCTTACTCAGAATACTGCTACCTTCACACTGTCATAAGAATGCAGCTAGTTGAGAGCTGGCTTCTAGGCATGCTTCCCTGTGAGAGCTGAGGACAGGGCAGAACCCTCCCGCACCCTGCCTGACTGTAGACGTACCTGCTAACCTCCTTATGTTAGTGGCTGGGATAGGTTGTGGGAAAAGCATGTGTAAGCATTGGGCCTGAACTCCCGTGTATCTGAGTTGAATACAGCGATTTCCAACATCCTTCTTCAATAGGAGTGTAGCTAGGTTCCAACTCCCATGTCCGAGTGGGTAGCAGACATCTGCCTCCCATGCATACACACTTCTGAGAGTTGACCTTATGGCCTGTAACCCTACATCCTGCCTGCTGCTACCTTTCGCTTCCAAAAGGCCTAGGCTCGCTGCTTGACGCAAGTGTTGGGAGAGGTAACTGGAATCTCCCGGCACACAAGCCGAGTGCCTCCAAGCTCAATCAAGCGATTTCCTAGTAATTCCTGGGGTAGACTGGTGCTAGGTACTAAGTTCCATACGTGAGTGGGTAGTTGAACGCCTTGTCCAAAAACATCTTACTTCTGAGAGTTGAGCTCACCCTCAGTCCCTCACAGTTCCACACTGCCTGCAGAGTGAGTTTCGCACGTCTTCACCAGAGACGTTTGCCAGAGGCTTCTGAGACGCAAGTTAACAATGCAGACCTGGAGGGTATCTCCAGGTGCAGTAGAGTGGTAATCTGGGAACCTCCTGTCTCAGAATACTGCTACCTTCACCCTGCCATAAGAATGCAGCTAGTTGACAGCTGGCCTCAAGGCATGCTTCTCTGTGAGAGCTAAGGACAGGGCACAACCCTCCCGCATCCTGCTTGACTGTAGAAGGAGCTGCTAACGTCCTCATGTTAGTGGCAGGGAAAGGTTGTGAGAAAAGCATGTGGAATCGTTGTGCCTGAACCCACGTGTATCTGAGTTGAATACAGCGATTTCCAAAGTCCTTCTTCATCAGAGTGTAGCTAGGTTCCCACTCGCATGTCCGAGTGGGTAGCAGACATCTGCCTCCCATGCATACCCACTTCTGAGAGTTGAGCTTATGGCCTGTAACCCTACCTCCTAACTGCAGCTACCTTTCGCTTCCAAAAGGCCTAGGCTCGCTGCTTCACCGAAGTGTTGGGAGAGGTAACTGGAATCTCCCGGCACACAAGACTAGTGCCTCCAAGCTCAATCCAGCGATTTCCCAGTAATTCCTGGGGTAGACTGGTGCTACATACTAAGTTCCATATGTGAGAAGGTAGCTGAACGCCTTGTCCAAAATCATCTTACTGCTGAGAGTTGAGCTCACCCTCAGTCCCTCACAGTTCCACACTGCCTGCAGAGTAGGTTTCCCACGTCTTCACCAGAGACTTTTGCCAGAGGCTTCTGAGACGCAAGTTAACAATGCAGACCTGGAGGGTATCTCCAGGTGCAGTAGAGTGGTAATCTGGGAACCTCCTTACTCAGAATACTGCTACCTTCACACTGTCATAAGAATGCAGCTAGTTGAGAGCTGGCTTCTAGGCATGCTTCCCTGTGAGAGCTGAGGACAGGGCAGAACCCTCCCGCACCCTGCCTGACTGTAGACGTACCTGCTAACCTCCTTATGTTAGTGGCTGGGATAGGTTGTGGGAAAAGCATGTGTAAGCATTGGGCCTGAACTCCCGTGTATCTGAGTTGAATACAGCGATTTCCAACATCCTTCTTCAATAGGAGTGTAGCTAGGTTCCAACTCCCATGTCCGAGTGGGTAGCAGACATCTGCCTCCCATGCATACACACTTCTGAGAGTTGACCTTATGGCCTGTAACCCTACATCCTGCCTGCTGCTATCTTTCGCTTCCAAAAGGCCTAGGCTCGCTGCTTGACGCAAGTGTTGGGAGAGGTAACTGGAATCTCCCGGCACACAAGACGAGTGCCTCCAAGCTCAATCAAGCGATTTCCTAGTAATTCCTGGGGTAGACTGGTGCTAGGTACTAAGTTCCATACGTGAGTGGGTAGTTGAACGCCTTGTCCAAAAACATCTTACTTCTGAGAGTTGAGCTCACCCTCAGTCCCTCACAGTTCCACACTGCCTGCAGAGTGAGTTTCGCACGTCTTCACCAGAGACGTTTGCCAGAGGCTTCTGAGACGCAAGTTAACAATGCAGACCTGGAGGGTATCTCCAGGTGCAGTAGAGTGGTAATCTGGGAACCTCCTGTCTCAGAATACTGCTACCTTCACCCTGCCATAAGAATGCAGCTAGTTGACAGCTGGCCTCAAGGCATGCTTCTCTGTGAGAGCTAAGGACAGGGCACAACCCTCCCGCATCCTGCTTGACTGTAGAAGGAGCTGCTAACGTCCTCATGTTAGTGGCAGGGAAAGGTTGTGCGTAAAGCATGTGGAATCGTTGTGCCTGAACCCACGTGTATCTGAGTTGAATACAGCGATTTCCAAAGTCCTTCTTCATCAGAGTGTAGCTAGGTTCCCACTCGCATGTCCGAGTGGGTAGCAGACATCTGCCTCCCATGCATACCCACTTCTGAGAGTTGAGCTTATGGCCTGTAACCCTACCTCCTGCCTGCAGCTACCTTTCGCTTCCAAAAGGCCTAGGCTCGCTGCTTCACCGAAGTGTTGGGAGAGGTAACTGGAATCTCTCGGCACACAAGACTAGTGCCTCCAAGCTCAATCCAGCGATTTCCCAGTAATTCCTGGGGTAGACTGGTGCTACATACTAAGTTCCATATGTGAGAAGGTAGCTGAACGCCTTGTCCAAAATCATCTTACTGCTGAGAGTTGAGCTCACCCTCAGTCCCTCACAGTTCCACACTGCCTGCAGAGTAGGTTTCCCACGTCTTCACCAGAGACTTTTGCCAGAGGCTTCTGAGACGCAAGTTAACAATGCAGACCTGGAGGGTATCTCCAGGTGCAGTAGAGTGGTAATCTGGGAACCTCCTTACTCAGAATACTGCTACCTTCACACTGTCATAAGAATGCAGCTAGTTGAGAGCTGGCTTCTAGGCATGCTTCCCTGTGAGAGCTGAGGACAGGGCAGAACCCTCCCGCACCCTGCCTGACTGTAGACGTACCTGCTAACCTCCTTATGTTAGTGGCTGGGATAGGTTGTGGGAAAAGCATGTGTAAGCATTGGGCCTGAACTCCCGTGTATCTGAGTTGAATACAGCGATTTCCAACATCCTTCTTCAATAGGAGTGTAGCTAGGTTCCAACTCCCATGTCCGAGTGGGTAGCAGACATCTGCCTCCCATGCATACACACTTCTGAGAGTTGACCTTATGGCCTGTAACCCTACATCCTGCCTGCTGCTACCTTTCGCTTCCAAAAGGCCTAGGCTCGCTGCTTGACGCAAGTGTTGGGAGAGGTAACTGGAATCTCCCGGCACACAAGACGAGTGCCTCCAAGCTCAATCAAGCGATTTCCTAGTAATTCCTGGGGTAGACTGGTGCTAGGTACTAAGTTCCATACGTGAGTGGGTAGTTGAACGCCTTGTCCAAAAACATCTTACTTCTGAGAGTTGAGCTCACCCTCAGTCCCTCACAGTTCCACACTGCCTGCAGAGTGAGTTTCGCACGTCTTCACCAGAGACGTTTGCCAGAGGCTTCTGAGACGCAAGTTAACAATGCAGACCTGGAGGGTATCTCCAGGTGCAGTAGAGTGGTAATCTGGGAACCTCCTGTCTCAGAATACTGCTACCTTCACCCTGCCATAAGAATGCAGCTAGTTGACAGCTGGCCTCAAGGCATGCTTCTCTGTGAGAGCTAAGGACAGGGCACAACCCTCCCGCATCCTGCTTGACTGTAGAAGGAGCTGCTAACGTCCTCATGTTAGTGGCAGGGAAAGGTTGTGCGAAAAGCATGTGGAATCGTTGTGCCTGAACCCACGTGTATCTGAGTTGAATACAGCGATTTCCAAAGTCCTTCTTCATCAGAGTGTAGCTAGGTTCCCACTTGCATGTCCGAGTGGGTAGCAGACATCTGCCTCCCATGCATACCCACTTCTGAGAGTTGAGCTTATGGCCTGTAACCCTACCTCCTGCCTGCAGCTACCTTTCGCTTCCAAAAGGCCTAGGCTCGCTGCTTCACCGAAGTGTTGGGAGAGGTAACTGGAATCTCTCGGCACACAAGACTAGTGCCTCCAAGCTCAATCCAGCGATTTCCCAGTAATTCCTGGGGTAGACTGGTGCTACATACTAAGTTCCATATGTGAGAAGGTAGCTGAACGCCTTGTCCAAAATCATCTTACTGCTGAGAGTTGACCTCACCCTCAGTCCCTCACAGTTCCATACTGCCTGCAGAGTAGGTTTCCCACGTCTTCACCAGAGACTTTTGCCAGAGGCTTCTGAGACGCAAGTTAACAATGCAGACCTGGAGGGTACCTCCAGGTGCAGTAGAGTGGTAATCTTGGAACCTCCTTACTCAGAATACTGCTACCTTCACACTGTCATAAGAATGCAGCTAGTTGAGAGCTGGCTTCTAGGCATGCTTCCCTGTGAGAGCTGAGGACAGGGCAGAACCCTCCCGCACCCTGCCTGACTGTAGACGTACCTGCTAACCTCCTTATGTTAGTGGCTGGGATAGGTTGTGGGAAAAGCATGTGTAAGCATTGGGCCTGAACTCCCGTGTATCTGAGTTGAATACAGCGATTTCCAACATCCTTCTTCAATAGGAGT